>NC_133488.1:9438027-9800137 GCF_025370935.1 Choristoneura fumiferana | reverse complement strand
CATTTTTTTCCTTTTGAGGTACGGAATCCTAAAAAACATTTATTTTTCCGGCGCTTTTCAAATTTCGACCTTGAAAATATGGGGATGAAAGTTCATAAAGAATTCCAAACAAATTTACTAAAAGTTTATTTATCAGAAATATGTGTAGCTATGCTTGGTAAAAATGCCGTCTTAATTAGGTATAATCCTACCCTCCTAACTTACAATAAAGGACGTAACGGTCAAGAGTTTACTATGAAGAATTAGCCCTTTTGTGTTGGCAGGGTTGGCGTCGTATTGCTAAAATGTGGCTACCCGCAAAATATTTATGTTTTACCAAAGAACATCTGAGTGACTTTGAGCTCAATGGCTATGGAGAGGGCTATGCTCGGGGTTTCTCTGCGGGGTAGAATCAGAAATGAGGATATCCGCAGTAGAACTAAGGTTACCGACATAGCCCGAAGAATTGCGAAACTGAAGTAGCAGTGGGCGGGGCACATTGCTCGCAGAACTGATGGCCGGTGGGGTCAAAAGGTTCTCGAATGCCGTCCGTGGACCGGGAGACGAGCTGTCGGTAGGCCTCCAACAAGATGGAGCGACGACCTGGTTAAGATCGCGGGATCGCGGTGGATCCGAAAAGCACAAGACCGGTCTGAGTGGAGAGCCTTGGGGGAGGCCTATGTCCAGCAGTGGACGTCTTTCGGCTGACATGATGATGATAATGATGATGATAAAAGAACATCTGATGGATGGATGGATGGAAAAACAAAAGAAATTAGTTTGTATTTATAGCAATGTATTAAAATAGGTTATTTTCGGTAAACCGTAGAAGTTTCTATGCGTATTCTATGCGTAATTATTGGCAGAATAGGTATCCTAAATAAATTAAATACTTCCCAAAGTTACTATTCCACGCGGACAAAGTCGAGGGCCAAAAGCTAGTTATTAAATAAAAATAGACAGATGAAGTCCCGCCTTCAATATCGTACATTTAGAACACCGTCTAATGTACGAAAATATTTGACTAACTTAATTAATAAATATTGATAAACATTTACAGTGATTTCCAGCACAACTATCTGCTGAAAATTTTTGGTTGATTTTGAGACACATTGTTTAATATCTCTGCATCTATACATATTTTCACTAAAACGTGAGCCGTACTTAAGTCATAACGATATTTTAGAAATAGATGCGACGAAGTTTAGCTTCACCGTAAACATTTACAACCGCACAAAGCCGCAGTGTGAACGATATCCACAAAATAACAAACGAATACAGCGTTTTTTTCTACAGATCCCCACGTGTTACGGCGCTCTCACGTCAAGTTTGAAATAGAAGGAACGCTGCTCGAGTGTACTCTTATGAGAACCTCATTATTCGAAAGCACGGTTCTTTGTATGACGAAATAAGGTTCTTTAACAAAACTCACATAGGTATAGCGAAAAAAATATTTTTTAAGGGAATGTGTGACGAAACGACGTGTTGGAAATGAGGATACCTTTCTATTTAAGTACTGATTTTTTAAATCGCGTCGTTCGAAAATATCATCCAATAAAAACGGTCAAGCGCGAGTCGAGCTTTCTCACCGAAGTCAAAGCTTTTTGCTATACTAACATGCCCATACACCAAGAAATTACAAAATCACACTGACCATCTGGTTAGTTCATAGAGTAGGTACCTACAGCTACTGATGAACATCAACAAAATAATATAAACTTCTCAATCAAGAGTCAGTCTCATGGAAAACATTCAAACTTAAAAAAATAATAGGTTACTTTTTTGGGACCACCCGTGTTATTTTATATTATTTTATTTTTAACATTTGGTAATTTTTTAGAGAAAATAGAAATATAAATATTAAGTATGTGTTAATTTCAGCTGTCTATCTATTACGGTTCTCAAAATACAGCCCTGTGACAAAAAGAACGGTGAAACCACAGCAATAGGGTTCCGTTGTTACCCTATAGGGTACGAAACCCTAAAAGTGGTGAAAAAAACGTTACAAACCTAGTGCTCACCTAAAACTTTCAACAAGATAACAAGATTAACAATTTTAACAAGGGCAGCAATTTTGTATTACTCCAATCGTATTTTAAATACAGCACAAAAAATTGCTTACAACTTTTAAACGATGTTTTCCAAAATCGGTCTCTTGACCAGTAATGAGTGAACTCGGAAATAGCAGTCCGTGACTAAATGACGTAACGATTTGTTACTATTAGCAGAATGACTAATCTGTCCTTTTTGATTGATGATGTTCATTTTTCGTGTTGGCATTGACGCCTGTTTGAAACGACAGGTGGTCAACGCAGAAAGTTTGGTTTACAATTTTATCAAAATGATGTGATTATATTATTCAAAATAATATTTCTAACACGACTGCAATTGAATGTATTGCATTTTCCACGCAAAGTTGACTTTGTGATCAGATGAGATTATAATTATTTAAAAATCAAATAACATGTGCTTAAGAATAACTAAAAAGAAAAATTAGTTCTAAAGTAACTGAAACTGCAATGGTCGGGATCCATTCATTGTATTTCTTATTACATAAATAAAGGAACCGACTGATATTACGTATGACTAACCGCGATTGATCCTAAGACTTCTCTGGTTTGTAAGCTCAACTACACCGTCAGGCCATCAGGGCTTACGGGTGTTAACGACGACGCAAGGCGACGGCGGTGAAGGCGCGGAGAGGAGGCGAGCGGGGTGTTGGACGGACAGAACGGACATACCGCCATACGAAACGCGCGCATCACTAGTTATTTATTACATAAAATTTTGTATTGAATATGAAGTAAATTCAGAGTATCAAGAATCTGCATCTTTCCTTTGTTTATCCAAAACAAAAGTGGCGACCGTGACAGGACACATAAAAACCGAAGACATCATCACATCAATTAAGAGCTGAGCATCAATATTACCGTCAACTTGGCTGAAATTACGATAAGTGAATCAGTGGTGCATCACGGCGAGATATCAACTACCAGGGGAGTAGCTCTGTCCTTCAAATTATTCCTTTGCTTTTCCTAAATCTCCACTTTAATTCGTGTGAAGACGCGTTACGACTGCGGGTGGGTGATACTTTTGTGTAAGTACATGTTGGGATCGTGTTAAATTATAATATATGTTATTTTATTTCGCACGAACACCAGTGTGCTTACTAAAAACCTAAACATTGGGCTATCTTTATTGCATAATTTATTCCTTCGTCTTAATAAAACAAAGTGTTTACTTAAACTCAAGCACTGCTAAATACCTACTACGAGGGTAAAATACTTACATTCTGAGTTATAGCTATACGCTTCATCATTTCATCCCTGCCCTTATACGTCGACCCGCTGCAGAACACGGGCCTCCACTCAAATTAGGAGGTCTTGGGCCGTAGTTCACACGCGAGCCAGTGCAAGTTGGGAACTTCACACACACACACCATAATTTCATTTTACAGTAAATACGCATATAAACCTTTGATACACATAAACATCACTAAAGCGCAGCGTTCTCGTAATACTAATTACCATTTTAGTTGCTTAACTACTTCATTGTACTTAATAAACGCACTTTGGGGTCTAACTATCATTAAATCAAAGTTATCTTATTGCCCTTATGAGTTGCAAAATTATTTGTCCTTTCGCTTAATATAAAATCAACCCTAATCATTATAAACTTATATTTATTAACTATTCGTTAATTGTTATCGCGGAACATTCCAGGCGACATCGATTGCATAAGTGGCAAGCGGTCACTGCGCTGCCGTCTTTCAATTAGTGCATTATCATCGGGTACTGTGTTGCGCTCTGCGCTGCACCGTGTCTCTTCGTGTCGCGCACAGCGTCGCGCGGTATAGCGCGAGCCCTGTCGGCCCAGCTGACACCTACTGCACGCTATTATAACTGGTTTGGTGCACATTACCTTGTTTATCTCGTTATTTACGCTTCAATAAAATGCCTTCTAATCCAGAACTAAATCAGGGTGGAGCTAATAGTGGTAACTGCGATAGGAAAATGAAAGATTTAGTTAAATCACGGGGAATCATTAAGGGTCGCCTCACAAGATTTAAGGATTATGTTTCGATATTAAACACAAGTGCATTAGAGGACATTAGTGACCTAAAACTTAAAGAATTGAAAATTCGTTTAGAAAAAATTGAAAACTTGTTGTTTGATTTTAATGAAGTTCAGTCTCAAATCGAAATGTTATCGTCAGGCGAGGATGACAGTGAGGTGGATAGCTTTGAGAATTTATATTATAGTACGTTATCATTGGCTCAGCACATACTTGAGTCGCGTTCTAAACCTCAAGAAGATAAAGATGGTGGCAGCCTTCACTCAGCTCGCTCGTCATGTACAGATACTTGCAGCCATTATAACTTAAATAACATAAAATTACCTACCATAAAATTGCCCACTTTTGATGGGAATTATTTAAAATGGCTGGAATTTAGAGACACGTTTGATTCGTTAATTCATTTAAATAATTCCATATCGGATATAAATAAATTCCATTACTTGAGATCATCGTTGGAGGGTGGTGCAGCTTTGATTATAAAATCACTTGAATTTAGCTCAAAAAATTATACTGTTGCGTGGGACTTAATCCGTGAACGATATGACAACAAAAAAGTACTTATTAATAACCACTTAAAGGCGTTATTTGAAGTTGATTGTGTGTCACATGAATCTCACAAAGCATTACGGTTCCTCGTTGATCATGTGTCAAAGAACTTAAGGGCTCTTAACACTTTAGAACAGCCCACCGATAAATGGGATCTTATCATAATATATTTAGTGTCAACTAAATTGGATGCTATTACTTTTGGCAAATGGGAAGAGTACAAAAATTCATTTAAAGACTTACCTGAACTTTCAGACTTCATGCAGTTTTTGCGTAACCGTGCCGACATACTCGAGACGATGGCAATCGGAAGAAGTGACAAACGTGAAAGTAAACCTAATTTCTACAAAGATTACAAAAAACCAGAACCTAAATCGAAAGAATATTCTCATAATAAAACAACAAAAACCTTTGTTACCTCTTCCAATGCCAAACCGACAGCGTCTTGTCCCTTTTGCAATCAGCAGCATCGCATCGTGGAATGCTCTTCATTTAAGCAGTTGTCTCCTGAAAAAAGATGTGATGAAGTTCATAAATTAAAACTTTGCTCAAATTGTTTGCGAAGGGGTCATGCGTCAGCAGAATGTCGGCTCTTAGGTACCTGTAAGGCTTGTAGAAAGAAGCATAACACATTATTGCATGTTAATGTTTCCATTGATGAGGAAAGCGCTTCCTTTAGTCACTGTAGTTACGTACCTGTATCCTTGTCGGCGAGCTGTGAATGTCAGGTGCTCCTTGGTACCGCATTGGTGGAAGTAATGAATCCTAAAAATAAAAATACTTATCTTGCTCGTGCTCTACTCGATGCAGGCAGCCAATCATCCTTTATTACAGTAAACCTGAAAGAAAAGTTGGGATTAATTAGTAAAGGTACGAATACACTACGCGTATCAGGCATAAATGATTGTCAGATGCCTATAACTGATAGTTGTGAGATGAATATACACTCGCGTGTCAATGACTTTAGTGCACGTCTTAAATGCTTAGTGGTTCCAAAGATAACTGGTTTATTACCCAATGCCTTAATAAACGTAACGAAACTTAACTTACCTCAAAATGTTCAGTTGGCGGATCCTAACTTCTTCCGTCCTTCAGATGTTGATTTATTGTTGGGTGCCGAAATATTTTTTGAACTCATGTCTCCTAATCAAATAAAATTAGGATCCAACAAGCCAGTTCTTCAGGATTCCAAGTTGGGCTGGATTGTGGCAGGTCCTCTTCATACTACTCGTAACAATCTTAAGGAGAACAAGCAAATACATTGCAACTTTACAAGGGAAATCAGTGATCAGCTGGCAAAGTTTTGGAGTCTTGACGAAATTCCAACCTCAAAACCAACTTTGTCAGCTGATGACGAATTCTGTGAACGCTACTTTACGGCAACTACCAAGCGTCTTAATGATGGTAGGTTTTCCGTTTTTATGCCCTTCAAAGAATCTCCGGAACTAACTCTCGGCGATTCCTTTAATAGAGCAAAACAACGTTTCTTAAGCCTTGAGAAAAAATTTACTAAAAACCTTAAATTAAAAAATGAATATTGTAAATTCATTCATGAATATGAGGAACTAGGCCACTTAACTGAGATCACCAGACCTCAATTCGGGTACTTCATGCCACATCACGCTGTGGTACGCGAAGATAGGGAAACAACAAAGCTTCGCGTAGTGTTTGACGGCTCTGCAAAGACCTCCTCTAATAAATCTCTTAATGAAATACAGCACGTCGGCCCTGTGGTGCAGGATGAGCTCTTTAATATCTTGATTAGGTTCCGCCAGCATCAGTACGTGTTGTCCGGAGATATTCAAAAAATGTACCGGCAGATTATGGTAGACGAGTCACAAAGACACCTTCAGCTAATTCTATGGAGGGATAATGATCACATGCCCGTTAAAATTTTACAACTGAATACAGTGACCTACGGAACAGCATGTGCTCCGTACTTGAGTACGCGGTGTCTGGTTCAGTTAGCAAATGAGTGTCCCGACTCTGTGGTTTCAAAGGTCATCAAAGACGATTTCTATGTCGATGATCTCTTAACAGGTGCCGCCACAGAGAGTGACTTGGTTCATATTCAAAAAACGGTTACCGAGGTTCTTAAGTCTGCTGGTTTTCCCATTCATAAATTCCGTACCAATTGTCCAAAAATATTCGAAGAAGCCATTGAAACCGACACTCTTAATTTGTCGAAAGAGTCTAGTGTATTGGGAGTATTATGGGCCCCTAGACCTGATACTCTAAGATTCGAAATAAACATCGATAAAAATGAGCAAAAAATTACAAAAAGGGTTATTTTATCAAATACCTGTAAGATTTTCGATCCTTTGGGTTTGTTGAGCGCATGTACCATCACACTTAAAATTCTATTGCAGAAGTTATGGCAATTGAAACTCGAGTGGGACCAATCAGTCCCAAATGGCATAGAAAAGGCCTGGAAGAAAATAGTTAACAATTTAGAAAGTTTACTGTCATTATCGATCCCCAGGTTAGTTTTGTGTTCATTTCCTATCACCGTAGATCTACATTGCTTTGTAGATGCCTCGCAAGACGCGTACGCTGCTTGTGTGTACCTGCGCTCATTAAACAACAATGGTAACATTTTCACTAATCTTTTATGCGCTAAAACGCGTGTAGTACCCTTAAAACCTGTTACTATCCCAAGGCTTGAGCTTTGTGCTGCTCTCTTAGGAGCACGCCTTACTACTAAAGTTACCGAAGCTTTGCGGTGCAAAATAGACAGCAAAATATTTTGGTCCGACTCAACTGTAACATTAGGGTGGATTAAAACGCAACCAAAACTCTTAAAATCGTTTGTATGCAATCGAGTGAATGAAATCCATGAATTGACAGAGCGGGAGTCTTGGAATCACGTACCAACTGATGTCAATCCAGCTGACTTGGCGTCAAGAGGGATTGACCCCATCGCGCTTGTCAATTCATCTCTCTGGTGGAACGGTCCTGTGTTCCTCTTAAAGCCCCAGTCTGAGTGGCCACAACAAAACGCGAGCACAGAGCTGAGTCTGCCTGAGATTAAAGTTCATCACGCTCAAAACCAAGATCTCAAACTTGTATATTTTGAAAATTATTCGAATTCTTTAAGATTGAAACGAATATTAGGCTACGTTATGCGATTCGTTAATAATTGTAGAAACCCTTTAAACAAAACTACAAGTTCTCTTAATGAGACTGAACTTCATCAATCTCTCACATACCTTCTAAAAGCCGCACAACAGGAGTCCTTTAGTCACGAGATAAATGCACTTCACGAAAAAAAATGCCTTAAACCTAAATCTAATCTGCTGCAATTATCTCCCTTTCTAGATGACAATGGACTTTTGCGAGTGGGTGGCCGTTTAAAAAATACCAATCTTAATTATGATGTGAAGCATCCTATATTGTTGCGATCTGATCATCACTTTACTAAAATCATGATGCTAAGCGAGCACCTTCGCTTGTTTCATGCAGGTCCACAATTGCTTCTGAGCTCCTTCAGGGAACAGTATTGGCCCATTGGGGGAAGAACACTTGCTAGAAGCATTGTAAGAAAATGCGTCACGTGTGTTAGGCTGAAAGGTAAACCTACAGAACCTTTAATGGGTAATCTGCCTGCGTCTAGGGTTTCTCCATCATACAACTTCCAAGTTACGGGAACGGATTTCGCTGGCCCTTTTATGATTGCCAGCAAAAAAGGTCGTGGCAGTAGATCAAGCAAATGCTACTTGTGCATTTTCATTTGTTTCTCAACAAAGGCTGTGCATCTTGAAACGGTCAGTGACCTCACAACTCAATCTTTCATTTCTTGTCTCAAGCGATTCATTGCTAGACGAGGTAGACCGGATTACATCTACTGTGATAACGGCAAAAACTTTGTTGGGGCGAGTAACGAGTTAGGCAGGGTATTGAAATCAGACTTGAATTCTGTAACTGATTTTGCGGCTGATAAGGGCATTAAGTTTGTTTTTTCTCCTCCTTATTCTCCTACGTTTGGCGGACTATGGGAAGCCGCCGTTAAAAGCGCCAAATTTCATCTCAAACGTATAGCCGGAAATGCTAGTCTCACTTACGAGGAGTTGGATACGCTCTTTACACAAATTGAAGCAATCCTCAACTCCCGTCCTCTAACTCCCTTGTCACCCGACCCAAACGATCTTTCTCCCTTAACCCCAGGGCACTTCTTAATCGGGCGGCCACTGATGTCTCTTCCAAGCGCTTACAAGCCAGACATGAAATTACGCACGAGGTACCAGCTGGTTGAGCAGCTCCGGTGTCACTTCTGGGAAAGATGGAGAAAGGAGTACCTGACTGAATTACAACACCGAACAAAATGGCGTTCCAAGCAGACAAACCTTAAAGAAGGAGACCTGGTAGTCTTCAAGGAACCAAACTTACCACCACTTAAGTGGAGACTCGGTCGAGTCCAGAAGCTGTATCCTGGCAATGATGGAGTTGTCAGGGTCGCAGAATTTAAAACCTACCGAGGCGTTGAGCGACGAGCCGTTAACAAGGTCTGTCCCTTGCCAGCCACGAGTATCACAAAGGAAGATCACGAGGAGCCGAAGCATATTCCTGAAGTCTTGGAAGAAGCTGCAAGTCCTTCCAAGGGCGGGGAGTGTGTTAACGACGACGCAAGGCGACGGCGGTGAAGGCGCGGAGAGGAGGCGAGCGGGGTGTTGGACGGACAGAACGGACATACCGCCATACGAAACGCGCGCATCACTAGTTATTTATTACATAAAATTTTGTATTGAATATGAAGTAAATTCAGAGTATCAAGAATCTGCATCTTTCCTTTGTTTATCCAAAACAGTCATGCACCGACCAAAAGAATCGTTAGAGCCATTTCCCAGATTCCTGCTATAAATAAATTAATAAAATATACAAGAATTGCTCATTTAAAGATTTTAGATTCTTTCTTGACCTTTTGGTTTTGAATCCGCCGCCCCTCTCGCATACTCAGCGCAGCTCACACTAGTTGCCCTGTGTATATTTTTCATAAATGTAAAAATAATATTTTTCTTCGTCTACGCCTCAATTAATTAGGGAGTTTTACTTAAAGCAACCAAACATTCCTAAAGTTTCATTCTTTACACCAGTAGGAACTAGCAGATTAACCGATTGTTATTTTCCCAGCCACTGTAAAACAACACGTACTTAGTGTTTCAAGGCACAGAACATTTCCGATTAACCATACTATACTCTCACCCACGGCTACGCTTCCAGAGTTCTAATTAGGTGCTGAACGCTATGGTACGAGTACACACGAAACTATGATAGTATCTACTCGTGTAACGAAATCTTGATTAATGATGCAAATACCCGCTTGAGCTAGATTGCTTACTGTATGTAGTTATAACTACAAATAGTAGTTATTACAGTTTAGAAATTAAGCAAACGTTGCTTTATCAAACTATTAGAAGAAGATTAATACATTTTGTAGCGAGGACGACGGGATTCTTTGGGTTGAGGTACACTTTATTCCATCTCCGGCCTAAGCATCCCACTGACAGACACAGGCCTTCTCTTACAATGAGAGAGCTTGAGCTCACACTATTGAATTGCTTCGCAAGTGTACGCTGGTTCTCAAATGCTCATGGTTAAAATTTCAAATATAATTTTCGCTCGTGAATTCTCAAAAAGTCATAGCTGATCAAACCCATGATCCTTTGCTTGAGAAGCCATAGGTCATGTTACCGTGGTTTTTCTATTTCTAGATGAAAGCAAAATGGCTAGAGTTGAAGTTTCTCTGTTTATCAATGCACACTTTGGCACAAAAATAAATATAAATGAAATTGGAATAGAAGAGATAATTATTCAAACTCATAAAACTTCAAGGCGCGAGATGTATTTGATAAGTTATCAAATAAAATGTAGTCGCACAAAAGCTTTTATAAACTAGCTTCATTTTCATACGTCATTCAAAGTCAATCACTGAAATAATAATTCATTTAATAGAACCTTCATCCACAAAACCATTTTGACGCGAACTAGAACGAGAGGTATTTGCATAGTGATCGCTCCGCTTTGTCCTCTTAAATTACTTTTAGTTGGGAAAAGTTTCGAGAAAGGTCTGAAATTACTATCAACATGTGCCAACGTAGCAAAACATAAGGAAGGGAGCGTGGTTACCCATTTGTTAGAACGAGCTAATCCACTACGCGCTCCAACTTTCTCCCCCATTTATTTACATAATAGAGTAGGTATTAATACAGTGAGGAATTTAATACTAATCAAAAAGTAACAACGTTATAATGTGAGGGATAAAGGGTGAATACAATTAACAAGATAAAAGACGTGTGATAAAAGAGGACATTTATTTTGCCGGTTCAAATTGAATTTGTTAAAACGTTAAAGGTTAAATAACAATGGGCAAATAACACCTGCTTAAAGGTAGCATTAAATTAATTGTTTTAAAAACTGGAGACTGCTACTTATAAGCCTTGTCGAAATACATTACTAGTGGCTAGGAAATTGAAATTAAAATAGTAAATTAAGTAAACTTAAAATGATATGTTAATCGTATACTGATCTGTTATTTTTTTGAAGTTGATTGAAATAAGGATTAGCTTTCACATTTTGTTCACTGAAAACAAAACGCTAACCCCCTGTTTCACCATCCATTGATTAAATTTATTTCTATTTATATTTCTATTTTCTCTAAAATAATACCAAATGCTTCGATTATGTCAATCACAAGAAACTTCTGTATAAGCTAAATAGATATGGCATTAGAGGTAATGTACTAAGCCTTATTGAATCTTACCTTTGTAATCGCCCACAATACACTGAGCTATCAAGAATATGTTACAAAAGCAAAAGGGAATAATATATCGCTCAACTGCACAATATAGTCAATGTGGCGTCCCACAGGGGAGTGTACTGGGCCCCTTACTGTTTTTGGTCTATATAAATGACTTACCTAATGAAGTCCATCATCCTATGGTGTTGTATGCTGATGATAGCACATCTATTATACAATGTAATAATCTAAGTGAATATGAAAATGACATAAATTCTGTACTACATAATGTTATAAAATGGTTAGATAGTAATAACTTAATAATCAATCTAACTAAAACTAGTGTTATGCATTTTCATCAGAGAACACAGGTAAATAATATAGACATCACCTATGAAGGCAACAAAGTGGAAAAGGTTGAAGTAACCAAATTTCTAGGCCTTATTATTGACAGACAACTTAATTGGAAACAGCATATAGAAGAGCTATGTAAGAGGTTAAGTAAATCAGCTTACGCACTTTTTAAACTATCCAAAATAGCTAAACATGAAGCAGTATTAATGGCTTATCACGGGCTTGTAGGTTCAATACTGAGATATGGAGTGATATTTTGGGGCAACTCTGTTGACAGAGAGGTGGCATTCAGAGCACAGAAACGATGTATCAGAGCTATATATGGTCTAAATGTAACAGATAGCTGTGTTCCTTTCTTTAAAAAAATGAAAATTCTGACTCTTCCATCATTATACATTCTGGAAGTGGCCTGCTTTGTAAAGTCCAACCCGAATCTTTTTAGGAGTGTATCACAAGACCGCAGATTTCCGATACGTTCACAACATGACCAAAAAGTAACAGTCATACCTTGTAACACTGCTTTATTTGAGAAAAAGTATAATTGGCATGGGACCAAAAATATTTAATAGAATACCATCTATTAGAGTTCTAAAAACTAACCAGTTCAAAAAGCTTTACAATCAATTTTAATCGAGAAATGCTTTTATTCAATTAATGATTTTTTCAATGAATATAATTAGTGTACCCATGATACTACCCTATTTGTGACTTCCTTATTTTAATTATTTTATTTTATTTATTGGACATGTACCTAATCATTTGTTGGAATTGTTTAATTAGATGGGAAATGACATACAATGTTTTTAATTTGTTTGAACTATTATTACTGCTATTAATTCTACAAATTGTTTTTGACTGAGTTTTTGTTTTAATCAATGCTGCATGTTTGATTAAATCGCTATAATGTTTGGATGTAACAACTAAACGAATGTGTAACTGCAAAATATTTGTACGCCTAACGGCAAAACATAGAGTTCTATGAAATATTATAAGATCTGTTTTTGTACCTATGTTTGACAAATAAATTTATCATTATCATTATCAATGTTAAAAAAAATGTGATGCCGTTTGTTTTGTTCGAACAGACGGAGACGGCATCACTTTTATCCGTCAAATAAAATTAATCAATGGGTGGTGCAAAAGCCCCTAAGTCTACGTACGTCAAAAACTACGTTTTCCAAGGAAATCTTTCAATTTTTCCAAAAACTGAATAATGTAACTTATCAGTAAAATACAAGAGAACACGCCTCCAACAATACAGCTTAGACAGGTACTTGGGTTAGTAAATCATTTAAGCGAAGGAAATCACAGTAGTCTGTCTCGAGAGCGCGCGCCACAGAAATGTCTTCAGTATTTATGCTATTGATGTTGTAGAATATACTCCCGTTGCAACATTTAAGAAACAAGATATTTTCCTCTGAATCCCATGGAGGCATTGGTCCACCCATAGGCTAAACAGAGGCCGTTTTGTCTAAACTGCTGACGATAGCGATCGCATTCACCGTATCTTTTTACCATCATATTATATATAATATTGACAGAAAGAAGTGGTGAAAATGATTGTGATTCCGTGTGTGTTTGACAATAAGCCGTGGGATGAACTATAGGGCATAAAGAGAGGACGAAAAGACAAATTCCCACTTTTGAACCTAGTATATAAAAAAAATATGACGAAAAATTAATAAAGGACTCAAAAAAAACATGAAAAATAACTATTTTTTTAATCATTTAATTATCAATAATCGATGAATCAGCACGAGCCAGCAGGAATGGGCCTAGTGGTGTTTGGTCAAACCAACCTAACCGCCTACTAAACTGGTCATTATTAATTTTAAGACACCTTACAGAACTACTTAAAGACGCATAGATTACATGTAATTCCATTTACAAAGATTGGAAATGTTAATCAAGTACCTAGTGTAATTTGGTCTTTTTAATATTTATGTAAAAGCATAACGAAAGGTTTAATTAAATTGTATTAAATTTATTTTATCAAGCACAGGTTTAACATAAAGCGCGTTAAGCATTATTTAATTAACGGTGACGAAATAATCTGTTAATTGAACAATAATAACAAAAGTAATAATTTAGCACGAGCTGCAAGCAATTTTAATTCTTGCTATGAAAGTGTGAATTTTATATGCATGATGCAACATTTTTCCAACAGGAGTTATTTAATGGTCCAGTTGTAGAGTGCAATATTTTCCAATATCCATTTCCAATCATCGGCAATGGATTTTTTGCGCACGTGGGACATAGCTTCTGATTAGACAACATTGTCAAAGTCGGCTGCTAGCACCTGTGACCACCTCGTTTCTAGCAAACCGAATTGAATCTTGACCTAGATATAGCTTGTTTTTGCCTAAAAGACGCGATTTCGTAGTTTTATTCCAATTTAGTAATTTATTCAGATCATCACGACCCTTTGCATTTGTGTTTTCGTTGGAAGAGACTAAAACATTTTACAAAAAGCTACAGATTATTATTGTGGCATACATCGAATTTATAAATCCAGCGTTAAAAAATAACCGTAGAGGAAATTTTGGGAAAGTAGGTATTAAATACAATGGCAATCCAACCGAATACCATTTCCCCTAAAAATACGGGCAGGTGTAACAAAGAAACAGCAAGTTCATTTATTTTTGGTACCTCGCTGTGTTTTTTATTTATGGACAAAACAATTGAAACGCCGTACGGCATGGGTGCGAACAAATATAATACGGTATAAATTTTAAAGGCACATGTTTCTCGTTCGGAGCTTACATTTCTAATTTTAACGTGCGCGACGGAATTTATGACTCGTACATGTGTTGCCGTATAGAGTGGTGCCGTAATAACATTCGGCGTTTTCTGCCATAGCGACGCAAAATTTGTTTTTATACCAACGAATCGTAACAAACATTTTTGGTAATGTACTCATGGGGTTGAGCCCCTGTTCCTACATAGGCTGTCAAGAACATTTGAACATCATTGCCGAACTGTTACTTGGCGCTTAGGAGGGTTTCTTTTTTTCGTAGGTATGCAAACATATTTAAATAGATACAAGAGCGGCGTAACCTCATATTTTGTCGTGGATAGTCTTTGACATTATTGGCATTGTTGTGTGGCATATAAAATAATAGTAGGTAACACACGAGTTTAAGAATCATTATTAAAGGGCGGGCGATGGATGCAATATGGTGACGAAAGCATAAGATGGATAAGACTTTTATTAAACTTCGATTAATATTTTTGTGTAAAAATGTATAGAAATTTGAGTGATAGTGATAATCTTCCTAATAATGGTGAAGTATCACATTACAAATACGTACCACTTACATCTATAAATGTAAAGAGGTAATTTTTCCCTACATAAGTGGATAGTGAACTATAAAAGGAATGCACTGAAAATATTTACGAATATTTATATGAATTTAATTTAACTGTTCTTACTTATCTACTCAACTTTAATAATTCTGAAGAACTTTTAGTACAAATGAAGATAACAATATTTTGTCATCGTATTTTGTCGGAAAAGTTCGTATTTATATCTTAATTTTGCAACTAGCTTACTGAAGCTACTTGAGAAAGCTTGATAAATAGAAACTTATCCGACAAAATACTGTGTGTAGCTCAATATTAGTAGTAGTTTGTGTACTTAAAGATAGTAATAATTTTAGTGATTTAAAAATCCTCATGATAAAATTTGGTCTTGTAGAGATTTTTTTTAATCAAATCATCCTCGAAATTACAAATCTACATACGTTACGGCCAAAATATATCACGATACACTTAAGCGTTCAAACAAAGCCAATAAGACATTTGACACATTGAAGCGTTGTTACCAGCAAAAATATCGTCCATACCACGTCGTTGTGACGCGCCATTAACATTTGTACTGCCAAGGCGGATTTATTGCACGCATGTGTATGCGTCACTGGACAATACTAAATGGCCGAATAATTTATACGATATTTGCAAATTTGGTACTAACACACATATAGGTACGTATTGCAACAATACCTTGCAATGAGAGACAGTAAACAGGGAACTCATAATAAACCTTTAGTACGAGTTTTAAACTTATTAGGTACCTCTCATTCCTAGGTTGACTCTATTCCTTGTCACATTCGTGACCACACAGCGCTACGCGCTACTATCGTAGCCAGTAGCAGTTTTTCTGCTACTGCCTGTAGCAAAAAAACTAAAACGCCTACAAATAGAGAACTAGACTGTTTGGGGTCCTGGCACTGGGTGTTAACCGACTTAATTATATGAAGTTATTTCTCGTACTCTAAAAACTTTAAATGAGCATGCATCAGATCATCGGTTGTAGGACATGGTGCAAAGGTCCGTTCGGATCATTATCACCGCCTCACTCGCTAATCATACAGCCAACCAGCAGTGCTGGCGCTGCTGTGTTCAGACGTGGGGAGTTCTTCAGGCGGTAATATTAGTGGCACGTGAGGTGGTTTCGTTTAGTTTATTTATTCATTCAATACATCATTACATTATAATTTACATAAAAGTCAGTTATAAGAATTTGTATTGAAATCGTCAAAGGTACTTAATAAGATAAGTAATAATTATAAAAAATAAAATCCTAAGCGTGTCGGATGTGAATGAAAACTATTAAAATAAGACTGGTTCTTCTCAAGGGATCGTCAGAATGAAACATATTGAAATTAACGTTAAAAAAGAATAAAGGCCAAAATGTCAAGAATATGTAAAAATTAATACATTTATTTTAGGTAATAATTCAGTCTTATAGACTGGCAACGTGTCAAGAATCTTCTAGTATTTTAGGTGTCCAAGTGTGGTAAGTGAGCCGTTTACCTGTTTGCAAAACAATTACGATATTTCAAAAACTATAAACATATGTTTTAATAGGAAACCAAGCGGCAAATGCACTGGCTGTTCCAGCATCAGACTCTCAATACAATTCTTAGCCAAAGTACACCTTTTGATCATTCAAACTAGCCCAAACACGGCTAGGTTACGTTGCTCTGTCTTGAAGTCCCAGTGCCTAGCTTCCAGCGCCATAGTGGTATCAGCTCGATGGTACCATTATACACATAATTGCCAAGTTTCGTGGCAATACCACAATAAAAAGTGAATGAAAATCAAGCTGAAAGATTCTATTACATATAGATATTATAAGGGTACTAAAACAGATGAAGGCTACGAGTAAGTACGTCAAAATAATATTTATTTTGGCATAATTATTTGACTATCATCAACGCGGTGCTAAACTGTAAAGTCGCGCGACCTCATGTGCAATTTAGAAGCACTAAACCATTTTACGCTCTTTAATCATAATAAGAGAACAATAAACTATTCATATCAAACAGCCATAAGAATAAGAGTCTGAAATGAAATACGAGGCTTAAAACAGTATACGGTGAAACTTACCTCACAGCAAGGAACGTATGCAAATGAATTTCGTATTAAATACTTTACGCAATGCATTATTCTGCTGCCACCACAGAAAGGGTTTAACACGTAATAAATAAATTATTCTATCCATGGGAACCTCACACCAGTGGGTTTGAATTAATGTAATTAAAATGTTAGAAGAAATGTTAGGCTGTATAATACCGTGCTATTTTTGATTCCCGTTCAGTTAAAGGAAGAATTCAACAGGTCAAATATATTTTTTTATTTTATATTTTTATATATTTTTTTCTTATTTTTTCTTTTATTTTGCACCAAATATGAATAGGTCAGCGTCATGGTGATCCTCAGATACATGTTACACTCTGCCTTGTACCGAAATCAAGTATTTCGATGCAAAGGCCTGTCTAATAAACTTGTAAACCAGCATCGCTTCTTCTGAAAGTGGTCAACTCAAAATCGTATTAACGCAAATTAAGTTAATCTCTCCAAAACACTAGTGGTCTTATTCTTACTGTTTAAAGATAATTAAGAATTAAGATAACGGAAGTGAGCCCTCTGTGTTTAATATAAAGAGTTATACAATACAATATTCGGAATTTGCAATCTCATTCAAGTCGCAACGGCTTGTTTACCTGAGCTGATGAATGCCCCGCTATGGCGGCGGAATTTGTCAACGTACCGCCCTTTGTGTTGTTAAAATTATTGCGATTAAATTAATGATATCGATATTTCTGCTGTCTGGCATCTTATCGCTAAAATCCCTACTGTTAAGGGGCTGCGTACCTAAGCTCACTTTAAATGAAAATATTTCGCTTACTTTAACGAGAATGTTTTAAAATAAAGTTTTTTTTAAATGATGATGATGATAAAAAGCAAAGATGTACTACATGATTTGAAGCAAAATTATCTTCTTCTACTTTTTTATTATTGATTTAAATCATGAGAAAGAGTGGAACAATTTCCACTCTACCAGGATTGCAAGTAAAAGTTCGGTTTACGATTTTCGGTACAGTGTTAGTAAATCAACTAAGTATTTAATACAAAAAAATCTTTTGGTGCTTCCGTCACTCTTAGGTTGAGTCAACGCATTTGTATCTTTATACCGTATCGTATCTCCGTTTCTCTGTCCTGTGTAGCACCGACGAGTATTCAAACCATCGATTTGTCACCTAATTAGTTTTAAATAATTGATTATCATTTATGTTAGTATGTACGGTATATATTGTATGGGCCAAGTTATCCCAAATTAAATGTTTTTTTTTATCGTGAGTTTGGACGTGAAAAAACGGTGTCCTTTCATTTCGTCAAAAAAATCTTTAATGCAAATGATTCGTTACATAAATCATTTGACCAACATTTTATTTTGAAATTGTGAACTATTCAGGATTTATTTCAAGATCATTATGTAGAACCTTTTATCTTAGGCTAGGGTAGTATAAATACATCTAGTACGAATAATTTGAAAAAAATATGTTTTGGTTATATACATTAGTGAACAGAAAAAATACTACGCAATCATGCAACATTGTAGGTATGTATCTGATACGTCGTGAACTCGTGACCCATGATGCATAGGAACACGTAAACTCAATGAGAGCTATCGTTTTTTGTCTTTCTAGATGGCGCCACTGTTGCGTGAGGTTTTAAAGAGTGGCTTTCAAAGTCTGTTATTACGGGCGTGAATACAAAGTTTAGATTAAAATCATATTTAATACACCTTATAACCGTACCATAAAAATATCGAGCAACCACAGTGTTGCGTATTCCCGTTTTCAAAAGACAAAAGTTTCCGAATGACAAAACTGTCTCAAAACACAGACATTCATTGGCCCGGAACGCATATTTGCCATAATTAATTTCAGATATTGCAAAATATTCATAAAATTATTCTAATTATGTGCTAATTATAAATAAACCCGCGTAGCTCACCCAAAAACTATGAGATTTGACATTTCGGAGACCTCACGCTACACTAGCGCCTCTAGTGGCGAATTCATACGCGATAGCCCTCATTGAATACGTCTGATCTCGATATTCTAAAATTATACTAAGAATTACTTACACCAAGCACCGTTGCTATACCAAGTCGTTTTTTTTTTTCGGACGGACTATTGCTGTTAGCCTCAGATGACTTTTACAGCTTACAGGAGAGAGAACGAGCTGCCATAAGGGCCGCAGCGGGCCGCTCAGAAAGTTGTTCGATTAATACCTAATCAAGTACGTTTCTTGTGCGTTCTATAATAGCTAAATATTAGCTAGTTTCCAACACGTTATAGCGACATCTAGGGGCCAATAAATTAAAATCGTCCAAAACAGAGCACCCACCCTTAAATCGACGCTACGATGCTATAATAGTCTATTGAGTCCCTTATCACCACGATATTAAAGACTTAGAAGATTTACGGAAAATGGATGCTAGATTTGATATCATGATTTAATAAACGAAAAATGGTTGTTTTTAATCTTAATTAAAAATAAACAATGGGGAGGAATCTTTTTGGTACGTATTGTTTGCTTATTTTCGATCGTGACATGAAAGTAGCGTAAAACGAAGAGAATTTTGATTACAGCAGCCTTTTAAAAGCCATGGTAGCTTAGTGGCTTGATCGGCCTCTCAAGCATAAGATTATGGATTCAGTCAAAACCTGGTTGGTATCTCTGATTTTTTCGAAATTTTTGCCCGAAATTATATTTAAGATTTAAAACGAGCTTGACGTGAAAGAAAACATCGTGAGGTAGCCTATTGGTAGGGTGCGAAGTACTAGGTGGGGGTGATGAAATCTATCGCCGCGCTTATGGTGGCCAAAAGTAGAAATAATTCTGGCGCTGTCATCTGTCATACTCATATGAATCTGTCATTAACAAAGCAATTTGTATAGACTTTTACTACCTAATTTTAGTTGAATTTTAGTAATAGATGTTTGTGTTATGATGCGAGCTTGAATTATTGAACACTGTCCCTGTTTTGTTCTTAATTCCTCTACATCTCGGACATGTCCAGCAACAATTTTCTTTATGAAACGGTTTGTGGTAGAAATTTTATATTGAGTGATACTCACAAAACCGGTCTTCAAAATGATACTCATTTTGATCTGAAAACGATATTTAATTTATTACTAGCGATATATGAACAATTATATAATTTTACTTTTATTCAAAGAAACCAATAAGATAGCTTTATCTTTTTGTTTTACAGTAAAATTACCTACAACTAAACATGAAGTAAACAAACCCTGACATAACGAAAATAAAACACACTTTTTGATTAAGTTTTACTTACCTCATTTAATTTTAATGACCAAAAATGAATTCACAACCTTTTGCCCACCCAAATCACGGTATCACAGTAATTTTGTATTATAAATTAATACGTTATATGTTTGATATTTGTCACAATGTCGCGATGAAATTTCAAAATGTCAGAGCATCAGAGCCATAAAAGTTGCGGACGCTAGGTGGCGCTGATGTCGTGCACAAAGCCAATACACACTTGCAAAGTAATTCAATGTAGTATGTGAAGTTACAGAACCACAATGAGCTCGCGTAGGGCCTACAGACGAGCGCTCTCACTCTGATGATGATGAGAAGCCTGTATCCAGCAGGGGGACGTATATACGCCGGAGGTAAGATAAGCGTGATTTGATGGTTAACTCTTGTACTTAATAAGAATTTAATAGGGCTTCATGTCTATAAAGTCCCAAATAAGTGACCCTATTACTACGAAGTGACCTTAATCTACTTGTGATGATAAACACACACACTAATCCATACTAATATTATAAATGCGAAAGTGTGTGTTTTTGTTTGTTTGTGTGTTGTTTGTATGTTTGTCCGTCTTTGACGTCGAAATAGAGCGGCGCATTGACGTGATTTTTGGCATAGAGTAGAGAAAGTTTATGGGCCAGAGTGACATAGGCTACTTTTTATCCCGGAAAAATGCAGAATTCCCGAGGAAACAGTGCGCGATAACCGAATTCGCCGAAAGCCGCGGGCAAAAGCTAGTATTTTATAAATGCGAAAGTTTGTAAGTCTATTTGTTTGTCACTTCATCATGTCTAAACCACTGAACACATTTAGATGAAAATCGGTATTTAGATAGTTTGAGATAGTATTATTAAGGAAAATTGTGTAGTTCCCGCGGGATAGCGATAAACGAATTCTGCGAGGACGGAGTCTTGGCCAACGGGTAGCAGATCTTATAATTTTGAAATTTTACGAGGATCCAGTGAGAATATCGGGATTAAAGAAGCCAAATGTCCACGGTAGTCACAATACGGGTGGGTACAAATTTTATTCAAATCCGTCCAGTCATTTAAATGTGAAGAAGTAACAAGCACACACACGCATTGTGCACGTACGGACACACAAACTTTCGTAAGTACTTAGTTTATAATATTAGTAAGATTGATAGTCATAAAACATTTTTTCCCAATACTTTACGACATTCAAGGACTGTTTAACAAAAAAACATTTTATGTCACTATTTCAATTAAACTCTTTCCGGGACATACCCTTTCACTCTCATGAAAGGAAATGGAAAAATCAATTAAACAATTCATTGTAAAATGGCGGCTAATTTTACGGGCAAAAAGATGACGATTCATTTATCATAAAAAAAGTCGACGTCTCGAACTTTCTGCCGTTTGAAATTGTTTCCAAGTCATGACATCAACACGCCTACTTAATTTGACTTTTTCGCAAGTTACACAATAAACTGAGAGGCAACCGTTATTTTTTATATTTTACGTTCCTTGTTTCAAACTTGAACATTTTCGAGTTAAGAAAATTTTGATTTTTCTTTTCCTGTATACAAGGAAGCCGATATAACCGGAAGCTTTTAATTAAGAATACAAGCGAAGGAATTATGACAAAAAATTGTACAATTTTATTTATTCGACTGGATGGTAAACGAGCAAGTGGGTCTCCTGGTGGTAAGAGATCACCACCGCCCATAAACATCTGCAACACCAGGGGGATTGCAGATGCGTTGCCAACTTAGAGGCCTGAGATGGGATACCTCAAGTGCTAATTTCACCGGCTGTCTTACTCTCCGCGCCAAAACACAACAGTGCAAGCACTGCTGCTTCACGGCAGGATTAGCGAGCAAGATGGTGGTAGCAATCCAGGCGGACCTTGCACAAGGTCCTACCACCTGCCAATATATATATAGATATCGCCAATGTCTAAGTGTAATTTGCGAACTTTGTGTATGATTTAGCAAAAATAAATGATTTGATTTGATTTGAATGTTTTTATTCCGTGTTTTGCTTAGTTTCCATTAACTTCGTCAGAAGGCTCAAGTCAATAACAAAAAATACCTGGTAATAAACTTTTTGGCCAAATCAAAATTAATTATATTTGTTATGCAAGGGTGGCAAGTTACTGTTTGGCATAAAGGCATTGAAACTTGAGCAAACAAAGATGCGAAGATTGAAAAAAGAAGAATTCTGAGCTAAGCCGAGGGTTTCAAGGTACAAGAAGCTAAACGACCCTACAGCTGACCGAAACACACAAATTTTTCACCTCACTGCAGCGAGAAAAGTACTAGATGGAAGTGATCCTATAAAGGTTCCATTTTAAGGTCAAAATATTTATAAAAGAACTTTATAAAGTAAGCTTCTGCTAGTTTAGCTATTGCACACATTTACCGTTAATAATTTTTATGATTAAAAAATTGAGTGAAGTAATTCACAAATATACCTTACGTTATCTTAGCATAGCATAGCCATTGCATGAGTATATTCACAGAATCAATTCACAAAATCCATTTCTATTGCAATAAACATCACAAGCTATCTAATTTACGGGTTTATTTCAAAAAACTTCGGCGTTCATTCACTAAAGTACCAAGGAAGCATGAAAGCGACTTGTAAATCGATGACCGAATTGGCGTTAGGCCAGACCTCGCTTACCAATACAGAACATTATAAAAATCTGTTGTAGCCCCATTTGGCAGCCCCACCGACGCGGGGGCACGTACAAACTTTATTTAAAAGAGTTTGTATGGGCGAGCACTCTTCAAGCGATGCGACTATTAATTTAACGGTGCAAACGCTTAGTGCCTACTCTGAATATTAAAATAAATTTTCGAGTTCTGTCAGTGAAATTTAAAGGGAATTTTCAAATAAAAAGCTTTTAATGCATTTTTTTTATAACTATTCATTTTTTTTTTCAATTTTTTTGTGTGATTTTAAGTGTTATCCAAACTATACATTTCGATCGGTAAAAGTGGGCATATTTTACCCTTGCACAATTTACCCTTAATAAAAATTACAGTATACAAACAAACATTCCTAGCGAGTTTAAATAAAACTCGTAAAAAATTAATTATTAAATTTTATTGTACACAATAGTAATAAATGTAGTAGTGCTAATAATGACCAACATGCTACGTCGTAGCCAATCATTTCCCGCCATTCATATTCGTAGCACTGCTACGCTTTTTCGTAGCTCTGTGTAATGATCACTACGTTTGTTTCTATTCTTCTATTAGTTTATTATCATCATCATCATCCCAGCCTGTAACGTCCCACTTCTGGGCACAGGCCTCCTCTCAGAATGATAGGGCTTGGGCCGTAGTACCCACGCGGGCCCAGTGCGGACTGGGAACTTCACATTCACCATTCAATTGCTTCGTAGGTTTGTGCAGGTTTCCTCACGATGTTTTCCTTCACCGTAAAGCTCGTGGTAAAATTCAAATGTAATTTCGCACATGAATTTCGAAAAACTCAGAGGTGCGAGCCGGGGTTTGAACCCACGATCCTCTGCTTGAGAGGCCATAGGTCAAACCACTCGGCCATCATGGCTCCACTTGCTCGGCTTGCTTACAATATCGAAAAGAAAATTGGCAAAAAACCGAATGCCACGTCTCGACTGTGTATCATCTAAAACAGTCTATTAAAGAACCAAGGTTGACTGAATAGACTGTTCTTGAATCAATGAGATTCTCTACATCTTCAATCTTACTACTTACTTTCTCTTCACCGCGAGCCTGGGCTTGAACCCACGATCCTTTGCTTGAGAGGCCATAGGTCAAACTACTAGGACACCACGGCTCACTATACGGTTCAGCTATAGTTTATAATGGTCTAAAATTATACTTGTACTAGCTGTTGCCCGCGACTTCGTCCGCGTAGAAGTATGAAAAATAGTTTACATCCTATCCTCAGACCTACCGAATATACACAAAAAAAATCATAAAAATCGGTCAAGCCGTTTTGAAAGAGTTTGGCCACAAACATTTTTGACCCGAGAGTTTTATATTCAATAAAAAATAAATATCATGGGACACTTGACACCAATTGACCTAGTCCCAAACTAAGCAAAGCTTACATACTTATATAGATAAATATATACTTAAATACATATTAAACATCCAAGACCCGAGAACAAACATTCGTATTATGCATACAAATATCTGCCCCGGCCGGGATTCGAACCCGGGACCTCAAGCTTTGTAGTCAGGTTCTCTAACCACTTGGCCATCCGGTCGTCATTAGAATAATGTTTTTGTTAATATAACGACGAAATCGATCAATCGCATAATCACATGACATAGGTAACGGGTG
Organism: Choristoneura fumiferana; assembly: GCF_025370935.1. Lineage (NCBI taxonomy): Eukaryota > Metazoa > Arthropoda > Insecta > Lepidoptera > Tortricidae > Choristoneura > Choristoneura fumiferana. Next base: position 9,775,504 of record NC_133488.1, on the reverse strand, counting down.
CATGTTTCGTTTCTGCTTCTTTCTGTATCAAGGGAAACGAGTCCTTGCATTTCTTTGCCACCTGACTAAAGCTACCGAAGCGACGAATAGCTTTAAATCATGAAGAAATCGCTCGCGTCTCTAGTGAATCGCGCAATGCACAGAGGGCTTGTGCTGATTGCTGAGGGCATGTTAAGCGCGATTGTGGACGCGTGAGACGCATTTCGATTCGTAAGGGTATTACGTATCGGTTGACCGTATTTTTTTTATTTTTAACTTGACGACCGGATGGCTAAGTGGTTAGAGAACCTGACTACGAAGCTTGAGGTCCCGGGCTCGATTCCCGGCCGGGGCAGATATTTGTATTAATAAAACGAATGTTTGTTCTCGGGTCTTGAATGTTTAATATGTATTTAAGTATGTATTTATCTATATAAAGTATGTTTATCCGTTGCCTAGTATCCATAGTATAAGCTTTGCTTAGTTTGGGACTAGGTCAATTAGTCTCAAGTGTCCCATGATATTTATTTACTATACAAAAAGACCACGCGTATAGGATGACTCATGTATACCTGTCTGTCATAGTTAATTTACTCCAAATCTAAATAGATTATGTTGAAATTTGTTTCACGTATAAAACGGTCTGTAACCGTAACACGGATGTGTAAAGTTAACAAGGTCAGGGCCTTGATATATAAATTGTAGATTATAAGAAAAGCCATCAGAAATCTATGGTCTAAAAGAACACAGTGAAGGTGGACACCCACTATGCATGCAAAGACGTAGCTAACGCGGGTTTATTTGTATGAAACGTGTGTGATGTCACAGTTGGTCTCCACCTTAAATCTCTTAATAAGGTGCATCTCGTACGTACGGAACCCTAAACAAGTGCTGACTTGAATCTCACTTGGCTGTTATTTTAAATAGAAGTATAAAGACATAATTATTCAAAAACAAAATAGCACCAGTTATAATTCGACAACGTTTTGAAAACGTTAATCATCTTCCGAATATTCGTAATTCTATTATAATTTCCATTCTGGTTCCTTCATTTCTTTACCCTACCATCAGCAGTCTACAAATTTGTCATTTACAAGACATTTGAAACATTTCAAGAATTCACGGTTTGAATCAGTTCAGTTATTTCAAGAATGCGTCGTTTTAATAGCTGATACAAGATGTGAAAATTTTGTTATAAGTGCATTTTCTATCCCTCTCATACTGGTACTATTAGAGAAGGACGCACTCAGCCAGATGGGATTAAACGGGATTGCAGTTCTTTTTGCAGGTACGTAGTAGGTGGGATGCAGCGAACGAAGCGAATTAGTGACTGGAGGCAAATAACCAAACGACAGATGCCTTCGACATGGCTCCAGCGATTTGCCTTTCTTGTAATGTTGTTAAGTGACTTTTTTGTAGACCGAAAATCCTTTATTGATGTAAGAGTTACTTAATTTACTGGGGGCGTCAGCAATTTATCATCATCATCAATTAATTAGCAATTAATTAAAAACAAATAGTACTTTGCTCTTAACCATCAACGCTTACCGTCAACGCACGATTGGTGTTTTTGATTACAGATCTCTTTTTTTCATTATTTTTTTAATCAAACTTGCACCCGTGTGAAGCCACGGTTACATAATTTAATGTTAGTCAGTTTTGGAGTTCCAGTGCTTAGCTTTCAGTTCGCTCCATTGCTTGACCTACACTTAAGTACCTATCTGAGCCATTTATTATTTTTTTGTCATTTTTTTAAACTAAATTTTCAGTTTAGTTACGAAATTTCCATACATTTTGTGTAACTCAATGGAAAATTTTGTAGGACATAGTGTGAAATTGGACTTACCATAGTCAGAATAAGCAACTTTACCAATTCACTAAATTGTATTGAAATCTGAGAAAAGAAAGATATCGATAACAATATCAAAAATGGCCCATACCAAGTTTCAGGTCAATGTCACAATTAAAATAATTGAATGAAAATCAAATCCAAAAATTCTGTTACATATGTAGTTACAAGTAAAAAAGAAAAAAGTTTTACAGTTACGTTCTGTTTTCGGTGAGACAATTATTTCTTTTAGTAGCACATTAAACTTAATCTTACCTTCCTGACAGGGTTGGGGCTAAAAGTCAATGCGTACATAGTTAGCTGTCACTTACACGTTTTTACGGGGCCATAACACGTCTCCTGTCTTACGGCGGGGTTCGCTTTATTACTCCACACTCGTTTATAAAACAATGTAACCTTATTAAAACCTGTTAATCTAACCATGTTCCTCACGTTCGTCGCTACCTTGGTTTTAAGTACATCGACAATGAGTCAGGATAAGATTTTTACAGCAATTTAGATCCTTGGTGCAGTAAATTTTGTTCTTAAGCTAAGCTGAAATAGGATTGGGCCGGACATGTCTGCCCGATGATCATCGATGAGCACGAATTGTTACCGAATGGGTTGGAATGGGTTCCGAGGGATGGCCAAAGGAGCAGAGGCAGCCCAAGAGGAGTTGGCGGTATGACCTTATTAGCGCTTTTCAGCTCGATTAGTAGGTGCATGCTCAGGATAGGGAGGAGTAGCGGAAGAAACGCAAGTAATTTGCCCAGCAGTGGGAAATATTACAGGCTACATAAAAAATATTATTATAATTCTGCCGTGGAAGTGAAAGCCGTGGTGGCCTAGTGGTTTGATCTATCGCCTCTAAAGCAGAGGATCGTGGATTCAAACCCTAGCTCGCACCTCTGAGTTTTTCGAAATTCATGTGCGAAATTATATTTAAAATCTACCACGAGCTTTACGGTGAAGGTCAGCATCAAAAGTATACACTATTGTAATTTGTTGCTTTACAGCCACGTACGTAACGCCATGCAAAAGTGACAAATGTGCGACAGAGTAAAAACATGATCCGCTACTTTTGATGTACTCAGTACAGTCTGTTTTGGTGTAACTGTACACCACTTGTATTATGAGTCAATAAAAAAGGAAAATTGTTTTTGATGGCATTTTCAGTTGTCTTTTTCTATTCTTCGTTTCTGCTTTTATTGAAGATTTAAAACATTACAAGAATACTGTAAAAAACATTCTTAGCAATTCTTTCCTAGTTTCTACCTATCATATATAATGTAAATGCCGTTGCATTGTATGTAATATGCGTTAGCACTAAATCCCAATCTCAAAGCCCAAAGCTAATGGTGCGCACGAAAATTGCATAACTTATAGCAATTTTGCACCGTGGCAATACACTAGGATTTCAGTAGGCGGGGTGAGTACTAAGGAATTTAGTTAAACAATATTGTCAGTGATTTTCATCAGATTTTCATTAAGTATATTAGATTTCCATAAAGGTGTAAAATAGGTATGTTGGTAGTAATAATAAAAGTAGCTGATCCTATTAATGGCTTGATGATTATTTTATACACAAAACTTATGCTTTAACACCTACCAAATGATAATGAATTAATAGCGCATGTGCATACGCACTATACCTACACATATTGGCACTTTTTGAGGTACCATCAGCCAAATATATGACAAGTACAGTCAGCAAAAAGGCCTAACTAGATTTTATTTACTCTTTCTCCATGATTTTTCTTGTGTTTTTTTGGCTAATTCTATTTGTTTTAATGTAAAAATGAATTAACAACACTAATGTAATGTAATGTATAATATATTGTAATAAATCAATAACGTTCACTACTAACATGCAAGATTTCTCATTAAGTGAAATGTAAATTTCTTTTGATGGTAATGAATTTTATTAAACCGAAATATGTGGTCTACCACCCTAAAGTTGACAATCGTTTGCATGTCCTAAAACAACAATGCCAATAGACGTGTCTGTCATCTTGAAAGTTCGACCTTAGCGACATTTTCATTTGATAGGAACTTGTTTAGAAATTGATAGACCACTTATTTGGCTGATGGTACCTACTATTTTATGTAGTGACAAGTATGTTTGGTACTCAAAATATTAACAAAACCTGTATTTTTAACTATAATTATCGATCTACATAAAAATGTAAGTATGTATATCTAATTTCTAGTAGGTAGGTATGTATAGTATGCAGAAACTTTGATTAGTGTGGAACTACATCAATAGTAAGTTGTCACACTACTTAAATAAATGTATGCCTACTAATACTACTAATAATACTACTACTAATGTTTTAGTTCATTGAAATGCCTACTGTATTTTTCTTCCAGTGAAACATTTCCCCATTCAAGTAACGCGTCATTTGCCCAACTCTGAGCATCGTCATTGAAAGAAAATTATGAAAATTGGCTTCTCATAGTGCAGCGACCCCGACCGCTAACCGAGTAATTTATAACATCAAATGTTGCTGTGATTTTCCAGAATTTTAACCGTAACTGATTTCTGTTAATCATTCCGTCAATAGTGATTGATCTTCAATTTTGTTTTTGACTAGCCACCCGCCCGGCTTCGCAGGTGAATAAAATAATACAAAAATGGGACCAAATTTACCCTGCAAGCATCTTCTGCCTCACTCATTTTTTGCATGGAAATTTTAATACGTTTTATTACTCTAAGTACTACATACAGTCTTTCAAACATTTTATTGCGTACATACATAACATAAAAAATATGTGCAGCCGTTCTGTAGTAATGCGATGCCGAATACATTTTTCTTCAATTATTTTTTATTTAAATATATAAGTTGGAACCTACATATTTATTTATGCTTTTCTGTATTAATCGAACGATTAACGAGATTAACATTAAACTACGACCAAATCAAGTTCCCAATAATAACACAAACACTTTTCTTAAGTGCTCCTCTGACTAATAAATAAATAAATATAAAAATCTCGTCTTCATTGCCTCTCAAGTCTAATTAAACACGAAATACGACCTCGTAAAAGGCAGGAAATCAATTTTCACCTTTTTATTAGACTGCTAAAAGCCGCCAGGTGTCCAGGCACTGAATATTTTAACGACTCACTTTATTTCTGTTAAGACAACTTGAGTTGCTGCATGTATTTAAAAGCACTCACCTATTAATGTTTAATGCAGTTTTGGTCGATATTTTACTTCGTCCCCCCCCCCTCTCATTCTAAGAGGAGGCCTGTGTCCAGAAGTTGTACCTACGTGTATAGGCTGGAATGATGATGATAATAATAATTGATAATTTTTGATGAAATCGGAAATTGCACGATTTATAAAATAGTCATGAATTTATTTCATGTACAGTCGAGTTCATTTACATGTGAACACGACTCTATTGTAAGAGGCTTAACAAAGTTACTTACAAAGCTACCAAATAATGATCATCATCGCCTACAGCCAATAGAAGCCCCATTGCTGGCCATAGGTCTCCTCTCAGAATGATAATGTTTGTATTATAGTCCACACGTGGGCCCTCGAGGTAAATTTCAAATGTACCTAATTTAGCAAGATTCAGAAATGCGAGCCACTGTTCACAATTATGTATCGCAACTAACAATGCACAGCCTAAACCAATGGAGGCAGACACTTCAAATTCGGCAGACATATATTACCTTGATTATTTACATGTGCATTAAAAAGGGTTTTTTTTAATTTCCCGCGGAATAAGGAATTAAAGTTTTAATATTTTACGTGTGCGGCAATGCAATGAACAGAGGACACTCTTGTCTCTCTGCCGCGGTCATCCACGGGAACAAAGTCCTGTGCATAAAAGAAAGATATGACATGACCAACTCCCGTGTATGCAGATTATAAGTAAGACCAAAGTGCATATTTCCAGATATTATAAAATCTCAATGTTTACCTAAGTATTTGCAATTCCAATTCAGAAACGAACCCAATACTTACTGAACAAACCCTTAACAATACCATTAGGTAACGTCACTATTGGAAAAAGTTAAAACCACCGGCGCGAACTATAATCCTTTTGCCGACAATTTATGGCTGACGTGCATACAAGCTGGATTAGCGGGAGCCATGTTAACGCAGGATTTTTTAACACGGCCGGTGAACAGTGAACATTCTCTTCTTATCCCACTCCATTCATTCATTCGCAGCTACTAGTTCTCCATTGCTGAACGTAGGCTTCTCCAATTCATCTCAAATTTTATGATAATTAATTAAGTTATGTACACATCCGGTTTTATCACCATATTTTCATCTACCCACTTTCCTTTGGTCCCTTAAAAAATACCGAAAGTTTGAAACTAGTTCTCGAAATTATGTGAGCAAAATAATTCTTTGGTTCCAATTGAAGAGCAGCGTCGGCGTCGGTCGTCGGCTAAGTTCGGATTAATTTTAACAAAACTTATTTGCAATTTTTTTTTTATTATTCGACTGGATGGCAAACGAGCAAGTGGGTCTCCTGATGGTAAGAGATCACCACCACCCATAGACATCTGCAACACCAGGGTGATTGCAGATGCGTTGCCAACCTAGAGGCCCAAGATGGGATACCTCAAGTGCCAGTAATTTCACCTGTGTAATGACACTGTCTTACTCTCCACGCCGAAACACAACAGTGCAAGCACTGCTGCTTCACGGCAGGATTAGCGAGCAAGATGGTGGTAGCAATCCGGGCGAACCTTGCACAAGGTCTTACCGCGTGCATTGCATATATATGTATATGTAACATAATGTACATTTGCTTTTGAATAAACCATCATATCATAAAAATTAGAAGAAAACGTGAGCATGGTCGTGATTTACATTAAATGATTTATCTAATATATTGTTTCAATGAACGGAAATTCTGCTGAATTTGTTATGTAAATAGTTTAGAATTTTGGAAAACTTGCGTGAGAATTACACAATCATGCCTGCCCTCAGCGTTCGGGTGCGCAAACTAAGCGCGACCGGAGGCTGGGCGAATATTCAGCGTTTTCACAGCGTTTTTTTTTTGTCATTAGTGTCTTCGCAGATGTTATTAAAAGAGGTGTAATGCCCAGGTTTGTCATCATCATCATCATCATCAGCCGGAAGACGTCCACTGCTGAACAAAGGCGTCCCCCTTAGAACGCCACATGAACGACAACTCGCCACTTGCATCCACCGGTTTCCTGCAACTCTCACGATGTCGTCAGTCCACCTGGTGGAAGGCCTGCCAACGCTTAGTCTTCCGGTTCGTGGTCGCCACTCGAGGACTTTTCTCCCCCAACGGTTATCTGTTCTTCGAGCGATATGGCCCGCCCATTGCCACTTCAACTTGCATATTTTTCCAGCTATGTCGGTGACTTTAGTTCTTCGACGAATTTCCGTATTCTCAGGTTTGTATTTTTATGAAAATTTAAGACAATACCGATGCTGAATTAAGAGTGATTAAAATTCTTGTGACTGGTCTTTCCGTTGTACTATAATAAACGTGGGACGCTAATGACGTTAGACCGCCCGGTCAAAACGCTCGAATATTCGCCTGGCTACGATCCGCTTCTTCTGCCTCCCCACGAGCCTCGCCGTTGCTCTATACAAGTACATTCGTTTCAGAACTGTAAAATAGCACAACTGTGGCCCGAGCGTCCTGGTCTTATACTAAGAACTTCCAAATCCGAACTTCATATCGTGCCGCCCCGCTCACGCAGTATTTAAGACGAGAATGGTGGATACGGATTTAAATTTTAGAATTCCGGACTATGGCAGTACTTTTTAATTTTATTAAAGATATCTAATTCTATTTACAACCAATAGATATTTCAAATTTAAAGCGCTATAAAGACGGCACAGTCAAACTTTATCCACCTATGATTAAAAACAAACCCTTAATAAAGCTTGAGCCATGAGTTGTTTGAAATAACAGCGGGCTTTATAGAGCTTAGGTTAGCTCCTGTGATTTTATACGATGACCCGCCCGGGAGGATAAATTTAGCCTCCGCAGCGTATCAAGCTTTCATACGGGCTTTCATTATGGCTATACATCAACTCTTGTGATAGCCTGAACAATCTAGATAATACCTCCACTGTGACGAGTACTTGCACCGCTATTCAACTTACCGCCATTGAATGGCAAAGCGTAACTAGTAAACACGCGTGTTTATTGCAGATGTTTCAAAGGATTTGGCTGCACTGTCGTTTGGAGTTAAAACAGTGAAAGAATAATCTGTGCACTATTATAATGATGGTGTCACTTTGAATACATCAAGCTTTTGTTGCTTTTGCCACAGGATCAGACTGTTAATAATGGGATATCATGTTAAAAACAATCAGCGGCCACGGAAGTAAAAATGCGCTTGTATGTAGCAAAAAAGGCTGAAGGATGCTCTGCCCAAAGAAGTTTGCGCCACGTCACACAGTACTTCTGCGGTCCTCAATAATTTTACGCCTAATATAAAGTATTACAATATACGTCCCGTAAACCACATGAGAACTACAGGCCAAGCTATCTCCTGAGAAGTGGTCTTTACCCCAGCGGTGGGACGTATATATGCCGAAATGTTGATGATAAAACACGTTTATTTTGCTAAAATAGCTGTTTCAGACGATATAGTGTAGAAATTTTATAGAAATTGCTCAAATACAAGTATGGTAAAAAAATTGAGAATGTTCTTTTTCAAATGGTTTACATTTTTTCACTTTTGTATATATTTTTGTTAGTGTGGTCATTTTGTCATTGTCTACTACTAATGCAATGAATGTGTGAAAAACCAGCAATTTCATCACATTTCTACTTGAAAAAGATTACTTCACGTTTTTAATAACGAGAGCGCGTATTAAAAATAAGATTAATGATTGGTGCCAGACACCGCACGAAGCGACAAATAACGTGACGAAAATTACAAGAGCACTATTTGGTATAGTTGGTATTTAATTGAGTTTTCATCTATTCTGTCTGGAAACGTCGTTTGAAGAGGCAGACATGTCATCTCATCTCGCTTTAGGTTTAAATGATTGTCGACAGGTTACAAGATAAGGCTTTTAATGCTTTCGGGATTATTATAACCGGTATTACGGGAAATTGAAATTTCTCATTTCCATTAATTTTATTAACTTAGTGGCGAATATCGGTTTATCTCGTCCGTAAAGAATTTTGTGTCTATTTTTTTTACCTGAGATTGTTAAATTAATAAATTAGTTCGTTAGTTGAGTTAGTTCGGTAGTAAATCAGTTGCTACCTATAAATATTGTTTGAAAATTTAAATGATGATAAATAAGAATATTAAACAGTCTTAATTAATAACTATTTCTTTTAATCATTAAGAGTCCGTTTGCTGTACCTAACCTATTTTTTCGATTCTTGCTGCAGTTTTTGCTTTATTTCATATTTCTACATGCCATTCATCTTCTTTAAAGTTATTATCAATTTAAACGGTAAATTGTTTAATAGTTGTAATAAAACATGCTGTAGGAAACGTGCCAAGTCTCGATTTAGTTATTTATTTGATTCGGTACAATTACATATTGTAAACAACACAGAGGAAATTAACATACATAAATGGAAACAATTACACACTCAACATTCATGCACACAAATTTTTAACCTAAATACTAAGAACTACAAAAGAAAATTTGCCAAGTACATTTTTATTGCTACGATATTTTTCGCGTATATGTGGCTAGTGTTTGGTAACAAATATCAACTTCTTGACCTAGGGCATTAAACAGACGACACATTCGCTGCATGGGAGCATTATGGCTGACATTATTGTTAGTAGTTGCTACAGCAAATAAATTTTGGTTTCGCGTGCGCTTCGTACCTACCAACCCTAAAGCATATACACCCCAGCAGATTCCCATCGAGATCGCCACGCAATATCTTATACAGTGTTACCAAGTCAATGATATCACGTCGATGAGACAGAGAATCGAGGTTGAATTTAACGAGTCTGTCACCATAATCAGGAATCAAACGACGCGTCCCTGTTCTACTGCAGAGATGCCGAACAAATCGCCTCTGAATCGACTCCAATCGATCACAGTACTTATCATAAATAGAATGCCAGATAACACAGCAGTATTCAAGTGAACTTCTCACTAACGAAGAATACAATGTGACTAAGCTATTTATATTTTTAAATGGCTTTGAGTTACGGATAATGAATCCCAAAGTACGGTTGGCTTTCGAAACTATACTCTCGTAATGACTGCGAAACGACAAGTCGCTATCAAACAAAACACCCAGGTCCTTAACTGTATTCACTCTATCCAAGGCATTCCCACCAATCGTATAGTCGAACTCAGCAGCGTTCAATTTCTTTGTGAACGTTATACATTGACATTTGCCGATATTAAGGGACATCATATTACGAACGCACCAATCATGCAACGTGTTCAAATCATTTTGCAACAATAAGCGGTGCGTGGACGTTCACCGACAAGATAATAATGATAATACACGCCATTCTTATACAACGGTGAACGTCAGCTAGGCTAGTGGACAAAGGTGGCGCTCACTGGTGTATTAAACCTCCTTTTATTTTGTTCATATTACAACAGATGTCACTATCTCGTTTGAATGGAATCCTGCATCGCCCTGTTAAAATTTTTTGTCAGCCTACCACAATAAACTCGTAAATTTGCTCCCAAAATTTGTGGGGATGATTGCTCAAAGTGAAACACAATGTTTTTTTATAAATTTATTTCAAAAAGAGCTAAACCGTTTCGCCGTGCCAACCGTAATACAGACAGATCCGCCATCTTCCTATTCTATTTCTCTATCCCACTCATCCTTGCCATACATCCCTCTCTCTCACTCGCGCCTACGTTCCGTTTACCCACATTCGGCCATCCTGCTCACTAGTCTGTCCTCAGACTATCTTTCATGCTACCATTCTTCCTTCCTGACCTACCTAGTTAGTTACATCATTTCTAAATAAACCTACTGTGTATACAATTCTAACTTGTTTTATTTCTGAGTAACATGTGCACTCTACATTCAAATAAATAGTTGCGCTTACCTATTGTAGCACGGTAGAATATTTATTTATGTCTATGTTTATATTTACCCTGTGTACTCGCATAGTGCAAAGGTTAAAGTCGTAAAGGCACAGGTGGGTCACGGGCACATTGCCCTTGATCCAAATTATGACAACGTAATTACGTAAACCGCTTAGAGGGTTGCTTGAACATTTTAGCTAATAGTGACGATTGTTAGGAATACTTTGAGATTACGACAGGAGCTGGGATTTTGCTCTGTACTTAGGTATTAAACTAATGCTATTACAAAGTTATGGTTGAAGTGATGGCTTGTTAAAAGTTTCATCGTCTTATTCCTAATGTCAGTAAATCTGGATGCACGGTAGCCTACACGAAAAAAAAGAGCTAGGTACCTTTTCTCGAACCGTTTCGTCGTATTTTCAAACCCTCATTACATCGCCCCGTGCAGTATTTCTTTGCCTGTCTTGAAATGCGGCGGGCTATTTGAATCGACGCCGAAAGATATCTACCGCCGGACATTGTCCCCAAAGAACGACAAAATTACCAGTCATGGCATCGCCCGGTTCCACCGAACTCCTGAAAGTCACCAGATCATCAGTCTACCTTGTAGAGCCTTAACAGCTTTCAGTACTTCGAGAAATGTGCTCCGTCCATTGCTATTTGACTAGGGATATATTTAACAAAAACGACAAGAAACCAAGGAACCTACAAAACAGAACATAACTTTTAAACCGCAAAAACAAAAGAAAGTCGGCAACGACCTCGTGAATTGATATTGACTGGTCGATACCGAAGAAATATCGAGGGCTATTGTCGCACGGATCTGTAGTTTTCGCCGGGTTTGATAAATACCCCAATGAATCGTAATAGGTCCCGCAATGATTAATGCTTGGACGGCCGCTACGTTTGCAAAGGAGGTCTAGTAACTTTCTTATCGTGAAAAATGGAAATATTCAAATCTAATACAAACTGATTTAACTCAAGTCTTCAAATCAAGGGTGAATGGACGTTTTAAAGCGAAGCGTGCGTTTTTAACTATCAAAAGCACTAAACTTGACGTGATATTTTTTTGCGAAAAATGCTAAACGCTGTTAACGGATATCTATCCCTGTCTATCGTCGTTATGTTGTGACACAATTTCATTCTCCTCGTTCAGTGCATAATCGTATACAGGCACCTTAATATCTATAGGCGTTTGTCTGAAAATGAGTCACAAAATTAACTTGTTAAGTGGTTTCCGTTAACCGTAGGTAGTAAAATATCTCTGTGATAATTGTACAAATCATGTTCACTTAAAATCACATATGTATTTAACCCAAGACGCAAAAAGAGGAGTGGTTATAATTAAGTAAGACGCCAATGTCTCTCTGTCTGTCTGTGGCATCGTAGCTCTCAAACGGATAGACCGATTTCGATGAGATTTTCGTACCTGAAAGCATGTTTCCTTACGGTGGATTTTAGCTATGTTTTGTTAAAATTGGTTTAGCCATTTTTGAGATATTGAACTTTGAAATGACAACGTGGAGGGTCTTTGACCTTTTCTAATTACACTGATAAATCCTCAACCACCTGAAATATAAAATTTAAAAATTTTGGTTTAAGCTAAGCCTTTATTTTTTCTCCAGTTAATTTCCTTAATTTTACCGTCAAATTGAAGTAAACCAGACTTGTCAAAGCCACGTGTCGTGCTCACACGCGATTCGTGTGCATTTGTAAGAAAAAGTGGTTTTATTTTAATAAAAAAAAGGTTATTTAGCTCAGTTACACGCCACCCGATGAAACTTAATTACCTACACACGACTGTTTTTTTTTTTTACTTATAAAGTTATTCAAAGTACATAAGTCTTACTTGTTACGTATTATAATGTATAAATTTAAAATACATATCGGTTGAAATACATACAGTTGAAATATCGAAAATTATAAAATACTAGCTGTTGCCCGCGGCTTCGCCCCCGTTGCAATATTCCTAAATTTTCTCCTATAAAAACCTTCTCCTGACAATAACAAACAAAACAAAGAAATAATTAGTGAAATCGGTCTAGCCGTTCCCGAGTTTTGCGCTTAGCAACACCTACGATTGTAACCGATATGTATTTTAAATTTATACATTATAATACGTACCCGTCTTACTTGTGTGGTGCTCATAATCTGGAGGAAAAAGGAAAATATTGACATATTGGATCTTCACTTCTACACTCGGCATTGAGTGACAGAATTGATCAAGAAGAAGATTAGATCGTTCTTAAACAATAAGGCCGTCTATTGCTTACCTTGCAGTTTTCTCTCCGTGTGCCTGTAATCTGTATCGCTTACTATTTGTTGTGTACAACTAAGATTCATTGTATTGTATTGAATTGTATTGTATTGTAGATCTAGAATAATTAGCTTTTATTATTTTTAGAGGTCTGTACCTCAGTTGGTAAAAACGAAACCCTTGTAGTATCGCTTTTTTGTCCATGTCTGTCCGTCTGTGCGTCTATTTGTTAAGGCCCTTTATAAACTTATCTTTTATAGTCATTTTCCAGACAATGGCATTGTCGAACGCGACTTAGTTTTTTATTTTCTTTTTGTTTATATTATTATATTTATTTAGTTTAAGTTTTACTTAAAAACTACAATACAATACAATGACTATTTATTGTACACCAAAAATAGTAAGCGATACAGAATACAGGTACACAGATAGAAAATTACAAGGTAAACAATAGCTCAAATACTTTGTATATCTACGTTTTTCTCCAAGAAATACGATTTAACCAAACAAACAGTCCTCGCTCCTCGCTCTGGTATTAAGCGTAAAATACGCACATATACCATTTCGTAGACATAATAAATAATTTTCTGAATCTCTATATATTATTTATGACCAAATAATTTTCGAATTTAAATAAACAAAACTTTAGACTTGTTTGCGGTATACCTATCTTATCCATCCATGCAAGGCTTTATCGGTACCGAATGAAAATTTGAGCTCTCCTAACAATTTGAAAGATCATGACTACAAAGGAACTGAATAGTTCCCTCTCATTCCATGGCAAAAATACTTGTGTAAGTAGGGCTGTCGCGTGTCATAACTTTCTTTTTCCTACGATTTATTAATAACTAGAAACACATTTCGATTTATAGTTATCAGTCGCAAGACTTTGACTGCACCGTGTAGGCCTTCTTCAAGAACATCCATAACGATCAGCTTTGTACTACCCGCAGCCAAACTATTCCCATATTCTTTACCAGATCGTCCGTTCACGAAATGGGAAGCCAATCAACATGTCACCTTTACTTTTGCTTTATTATTATCGTTTCAAAAATCATAAATTACATTTAAATTCACTTAACTGTGTGTAATAGACTTAAGTATAATAATGACTTTTTTTCCATAGCCAAAATGACAAAACTGAAATGTTCTGTTTTCAGTTATACATTATGTCGTCTCCCGGTCGTAAAATTCGTTAGATCATGAAAATCATAGGCATAACCATGAAATGGCTTCGCTACGTGAACACGGAACCGAGGGACAAAAAATATACCTATTATTAACATTATGTTAGTATTTTTGCGTCACCTATAGACAGTTTTTGAAATATAATAACCTACACACACACACTCGACCTTTTATTTTCTGTTAAAGTAAAAATAATCTTACGATGAAAACTACTTCTCCGCGCCAAAAGTGTCAACCCTATTTCAGCAAGAGATTCTCGACCACAGCGCTTCAATAAAGCTGACAGTCTCAACAGCAATTTAATCAGCTTTGTTCTTTAAAAATAACCGACCCATGATGCTGTATACGAATTCCGTAGAAATAAAAAGACTGATTCTAACAACGTTTAACGAAGCAATTCTAACTCGAGAGATTACAGATCGCATGCGCATGTAAAGTTACGATTGAAAAAGTTTAGATTAAAAGTAGTGTTGCTAAAGGATTTACCTTAATGAAAGAAAGATTGTATGCAGCACACAATGTAAGCTGATTCGTTGGATCACGTAAGTCTTGGGCAAGGAATTAAATAAAACTTTGGTATTGCATTTACTCTTTGCTTCGAGTAACCTCATTCCATTGTTTAATAAGTTATTTACTCGTAATAAGTAAATCTGCCACTGAAAGTAGGTCAATTTTACTAGCAGGATTTGAAACAATTTGTAATAAAAATTTAGTAAATGAAATAAAAACCGGTCAAGAGCGTGTCGGACACGCCCGAAATATTAAGAAAAAAAATATTTTTCTAAGGATTTCGTATTTTGTACGGAATATTCCAAGTTTAGGTATATTTTACACCTTAGGCTGCTATTTACTCTTAAACTACTAAAATTTTTTTTTTTATTCGTCTGGAAGGCAAACGAGTGTGGAGTGGTGGTAGCAATCCGGGCGCACTTTGCACAAGGTCCTACCACCTGCATTCTCAAGAAAACTTAACCGTTATAGTTTTCCTTGTAAGTTTGATATACTTACTACCATCCTGATTTTTTTCATAATTTTCCACTTACCGGTTTAGGTTAAGGAGATTAAGTTAGGGACGCTCGATTTTAATGGAAATTTTCACTTTAAAGTTGAATATTTTGCAAACAAATCACTGAATCGAAAAAGGAACCCCCTAATGGTTTTAAAAGACCTATCCAATGATACCCCACATCTCAAGGTTGGATGAGAAAATAAAATCACCCCCACTTTACGTCTATGTGAGGTACTCTAAAAAAATTTTTTTTAATTTCTTTATTGTACCATTTTGTCGGCATAGTTTACATATATATTCGTGCAAAATTACAGCTTTCTAGCATTGATAGTCCCTGAGCAAAGCCGCGGACGGACAGGCAGACAGACATGGCGAAACTATAAGGGTTCCGTTTTTGCCATTTTGGCTGCGGAACCCTAAAAACTGATCAAGTGGGAACCGCACTCACGCATCGACGGTTCCGCACAAAGTAGGTATCTATGAGTATCCAGTATTAGCAGTACCCTGCTCGTAAATTATATTAATATGTACGCAATAATAGTGATTCAGATTATAGGTATAAATGTGATTTAGATCATAGACGTAAATATATATATAAAATTACTATAGACTATAGACTTCTGTTAAGTTTTCCTGTAGTCTATACTGGTAGAGGCAAAGAACTGTTTATACCCCATAGTTTCGGATAAAAGGAGAAGTGAAATGGTCATAGAACTCCACATTGAACGATACCTCCAAAACATCAACCTATAAAAAATCCCGTGTCAATTCCCAAAAATAACATCGTGCATTTCATTAATTTTGCACAAAAAATATCTGCGCCGTGTTTCTTGTCACTAATCATAGTGGTTGTATCCTGATCTCGTGGAAACATTGGAATAAAATTAGTCTAGGTGGTATTCCAGGTATCCAGCTATATCGGGTGTGGTCTGTTATACGAGCAAATAATTAAAACGTAGATCGAAGTCGTCAAACTAAACAACATTAGTTCAGCTACTTTTAAAAATAATGGATTCTTTTTAGATTTTCCCTTTTTCATACAAATTAAATACTTTTATCAATGTACGCCGTCCTCAATCATTTTGCTTTACATTGCTTCTTCGAATAAACTTTAAAATGTAGTAAAAACTTAAAAAATAATTATTTTAAAAGTCGCTGAACTAATGTTGTTCAGTTTGATGAGTACGATCTAAGTATGTTTTAATTTCCTATTGTATATTTAAATAATAATTACCGTGTACAATGTTATGTGAATACAATATTTGTATTTATTTGTATTTGTTTGTATTTAATTATTTGCTCGTATTACAGGCCACACCCGGTATGCAGATGGATGGGATTGATTCATTTATACAAATTTGTGGGTTTTGACGTGAACTTGCTCGCACGCACGCACATACTGACAAACTTTCGCATTTGTAATATTAGTAGAATTCTATTTACCTATGTCATTTCCATATGAAATGAAAACTAGAAATAGTTTCCCCTTGGGCTGTAGTTTTATAGTGAAACCTTTAGTGATATGGAAAAATTAAAAAGCGCTCAAAGCTCCATAACGGTAACCGCTCAACACAACTGAACCTTACTCATCTTCATCCTACATAAAAGACGTTGTTATATCGCAAAACTAGATCTTACTCGCAACTTTGCTCGCGTTACTATTACATCTGACATTTGATTTGTAATTCTAGGATTCCACAAAATTCTTATACAAATACCAAAATTAGCATATTTAGTATAAAATTAAAATTGATTTGATTTACTGTTATAAATAAATTCTTTATTTCCAAGATTTTATTTATCAACACACACACACACACACACACACACACACACACACACACACACACACACACACACACACACACGCAACACACGCAAATGATCGCATCTACGTATAATGTTAGTAGCAAATATCGACATTGATGCACGTATTCTGACAAATAATCAATCCGAAGTTTGATAGACGGCACGTAGCTGGTTCGTTATCTCGTTCGAACGCGCTGCACCACTCCCGGAGACTCTTGGGCGAGGCTGTATTCTGAAAACGCTGATAGACATCGGTTACGATATTTGACTATTTTTACCCGACTGCCCGAAGGAGGGTTATGTTTTTGGAGCGTATGTATTTTAGGTAAGTACCTACTTTATAAATCAAATCTAGACAATGCATGTTATTGAACCAAAAAACAATTTTCCAATTTTTCCAAAAATTTACCTTTACAGTTGTATTTTTTTTTAAACCATTATTAATTACACACACAGTACACACACACACACACACACACACACACACTTTCCACACACACAATTTTCCATCGAATGATTTCGCTTGACTCTTCTTAAGTTGTTGGTATTTATGGACGGTGGCGATAATTTCCCATCAGAACGTCTGACTGCTTGGATATTAAAAAAAATGTGCAGTGAAATGAAAATGAAGAGACATTTAAACACCCGTAGAAGTAGGTGGACGTGATCAACTTTAGAATCAGCGGAACCTATAAATTCATACATTGCTTCAATGTCGTTCCGCTTCCAGAATAGATGACTGCAGGATGTATTCGCTGCAGCACCTGTTCGCCGACAACTTCCTAACTTCGGTGCACAAGTTTGCTTAAAGTATTACGAAATTTGAAGCGAACGTCCGCGTCGCCATCCCTCCCACATTATGTTTGTGAACCTGACGATATTGACGCCCCGCAAACTTTTCACCTTTTCACTGGGAAAAAAATCCTATTTCGCATTTCGGGTATAAAAAACAGAATTGAAACTTAAAGTGGTAGTACGGGAGCAGTCGGTCCGTACCCGCTGCAAACTGCAAAGTTACTCGGTTACTTTAGAAAATATCGGATAGTATCTCACAAAGAGGCTTCTGATAACTTGACAAAGCTTGAAGTTGTTTTTGAATTTCAACTGTATCTCACAATATGACCTATGCATTTGCTATGTAGCTGTATACAGTGTGCTAGAAAATCAGATGCGGATATTTTGAGGATCGATTATTTGCATCGTTGTTAATTAGTTTCAATTAAATTAAATAAAAAAAAATGTTAATGCAAGGATGATTATTTTTGGACGGAATGGTATGGTGGCCTAAGACCAACGTTATCAGGTGTCAACGGCCACAAACAAAAAAGTTTCTACATATATTCTTTTAATAATTTTTAATTTATATAAAACTAAAAATCAATCAAATCAATAAAATTAAAAAAATGGAATTATATAATAAATAATGCAATAAAAATAAAAGGTACATAGAAAGTGAATAATGGTTTTCACTGTTGCTATTTCGTTTCCTCGCAATCTAAGTGAAAAGCAGAGTGTAAAACTCGAGCGTTAAACCCATTTTCCCCTCGACGTGTCTATCCACCCGAGCCGGTACGCGGTCGCGGTCCCGGGTTCAAGTTCGAGCTCGCACTTCTTGCGTTTTTAGAAATTCCATAGTGTGTGAAGTTGCCAATCCACACTGGGCCCGCGTGGAACTATGGCCCAAGACATCTCTTCTGAAGAGAGGCCTACGCCCTGCAGTAGGACGTATATAGGCCGAGATCATGATACTGATATTTTTATCATTCGATATTCTTTGTAATACTTGTACTATCTTTTTTCACTTACCTCTCACCTTAAAACCGAAATGAAAACTATGATCTCCACTGTTCAAAATTTGGATTCTAGACATGAAAAAACACGCAATGCTCACAAAAACCGCCCGGTCTGCACAATGCAGCAACAAAGCCTTATCTTTGTCCAATATAAAGTAACAAGCTGAATGCATGCAAGCATAATATAACGAGCGGTACGTGTCATCGGCTTTTCGTTGCTAATCACGAGAGAGACAGTTGATTGCACCGCCTGTATTTTTCTTTTTCACCGACGCTCGGGCGGCGGGAACAAAGCAACTATCCGGATTATTAACTCAATTTAATATCTCGCTGAATAAGCTCTTTGATTTTCTGATAAACGAGTTTTCCCATCAATGTGCATCAAATTAGCTCTAATACTAGATGGGGAACAAAATCCAATCGTATTGAGACCTCGTTATTTCAAAAACCACTTGCCGTCTATAATTTCGTGTGTGTGATTTAATTGTTGTTTATGTAAGAGCTAAAGAGTTAAGAGTTTATGTTTATTGAAAAACAAAAAAAAATGTCTTTATGGAACATAACTATCTTCGAATGTGTATCAAATTCGTTCAATTTCGCTAGATTTAAGTGAAAGCTACTATCCTATTGAATGTAAAAGAAGTAATGATTGTCCGTACATTCTTCAGGACTAGAAAAACTACAACTGAACTAGTACAAAGTAGGCAAAAAATAAACACAAACCGTTAATTTTTCCATAAAATAAGATAAAAATAGTGTTTCAAATACTTAAGAAAAATACCCGAATGAAAAATACCCGAATATGGATCTAGTTTCTACCTAAACACGATCTGAGGAAATTAAAATGACTCAAGTGTATCCACTGGAATCAAAATTCAACGAGTAAATGAACGAACAATTCAGCAAATGTATTATTCATTATTTTGACCAAAGTATAACGAATACTGAAGTATTTCAGTGAATAGATATTATCCTCCGTATAATTGGACCTCATCACTGACTTGCTTTTGATATTTTTGATTTATTCGCAGACTTCAAATTTGCTAGCGAGCTTAGAAAGTTTGGTACGGATTTGTTTGTGTTTTGCATTAGTAATAACTATAGCTTCCGTTGGATTAAAGTTATTTACATTGTTTACTTCGGCGTGGCTGTTTTAAATATTTCAAACAACAATAGTCACTAAGTGAATTTCATATTCCTTGTTATTTAGCTATGTATTCATTAATTTTATAAGAAGCGTATTTTATTGTCTGGATACCTTACGCACATTTGATATGGAGATTGTTTATAACCTGAAGTAAAACTGAATTATGTTGACTACATTTTATTCAGAAAAAAATAACCTCTTCCCATGAAATAGTCGATGTAATGTAAAAGCTAACGATAAACATTTAATTAATGAATCAACTTTACCTATTTTCACAACGCTAACGCTTTTTATTAAAGCCGTGGTAGCCTAGAGTGGTTAAACCTGTGGCCAATCAAGCAAAGGATCGTGGGTTCAAACCCAAACTTGCACCTCTCAGTTTTTCGGACCATATAACATAATTAATGAGCGAAATGACATTTGTAATTTACCATGAGCTTTATCGTGAAGGAAAACATCTTAAAGAAACCTACACAACACACAATCTGCGCAACAATTTGAAAGTGTGTGTGAAGTTCCCAATCCGCACTGGGCTCACGTGGGAACTACGGCCTTAATTTCGCACATAAATCACGATAACCCTAGAGTAAATTTCAATGTAGTGATCAACTAGAGGCAATCCCAACATACCAGGTATAATTTTTATTCTTTTTTATTTCATGATCTCAATTAATTTTTATGAAAAGCTAAGCATTTAGGTACTAACTCGATGTATTTTTTTATTTATGACTGTGGAAGCAGTCTACACTTCCACTGAACGTAGATAATAGTTAGTGTTTAGTTTTGTACCTAAGGGACCCCATACATCCCTGTATTATTATTATTTTTTTTGTATTTTTTTTATTTAATTGTATAAGTACTGTAGTTTTTAAGTATTTTATTTGTAATTATTTTATGTTGAAAAAATGACTTTCTGCCAAGTTTCTAGCGGCGCATTCTTCTTGGCAATGATGGTCTTTCCGAAGGCGCTGGTAGTTTAAAAAATGACGTGTAAAAGTGCCCATTGCGGCCTATTTACTGAATAAATGATTTGAAATTTTGAAATTTGCATTTGAATTTCAATAAAATATAGGTAAAGTGCTAATTCTAAGTGAAAATTCTACCGCACTAGTGAACATAATTTCTCCTCCGGAAACCAGAATTCATCAAACTAAACTCAATTTTCGTTTCGCGTATGCACCGCATTGTGCTAAATCATAAAGGAAGCACACACCCGGCGGTCATTAATAATATCGCAAACTCAAAACGTGCCGCGTTGACAAATTGCGGCAGTAACTAAGGTGTCATGCAAACCTTTAACACATAGAGGGGATGATTTTTCAATCTGGCCCCATTATCTAGCGATTACAAGGGTGGGTCCAGACAGATTCGGGCTGTTTTTGCACGTTTGCCGCTCCACGCCGCCCCGACCAATGATTTATTGAGGCCGTCGGTGAATCTTTTTTTTAAACTTTGTTTATCTTTCCTGCGTTTTTTTCAATCAGGGCAGGGCGCAGGGCGCGTAAATCGCCTCGCTATGGTATTAATGTTAACGTATATTTGAGCTTTTAAGAGTTTTTCATACTGTAATGTACCTATCTCTCACACTCTTGACAAAATGGTAGTAATAAGTACTTATTAAGAGTCTTATTCTGTACATTCATGACGATTTTAATAGGAAAATAATGTGATATTTTCCCGTTGCCTTCTAACACAAGACTGACGTCAAGAGATATCGTAGTTGGTAGACAATATAGCGAGTTATTATTGTGATAAGAATAGCTACTTTTGCTAGGTAAAATTAGGTCATTTAATCTAGCCATCCTCGCTGTTTTGGTGATATAATCAATAATTGTGATGGTATAATAACTAAAAAACTATGCTATATGCCCAGCTGTCAATCAATGTTTTGTAACTACATAGCCGTTGCCCGCGGCGCGTTTCCGTCCGCGTAGAATACGTTTGCCGCTATCGTTAAAACTATCCTACGTCCTTCCCCGGGACTCAAACTATATGTATAACACTCATCTAAATCAGTTCAGCGGTTTAGACGTGAAAAACATCGAATCGATGGCGAAAAAGTAACAAACAAACAAAGAAACTTATTAATGGGATGTCCAGCTGTCATAATCCATATTAATATTATAAATGTGAAAGTGTGTGTGTTTGTATGTTTGTCCGTCTTTCACGTCGAAATGGAGCGACGGATCGGCGTGATTTTTAGCATAGAAATTGTTTATGGGCCAGATAGTAGCATAGGCTACTTTTGATTCCGGAAAAATGCACAGTTCCCGAGAGAACAGCGCGCGATAACTGATTTCCACGCGGGCGAAGCCGCGGGCAAAAGCAAGTTTTGTTTGAAATACTAGCATAGCGTTTATAACAGAACTAATTCGAGAAAATGTCACGCAAGCTAAAAACGCGAGCGCGCATAATGGCTAACAAGCCATATTATGTTAATTTTCCCAGCTCGGACTGTAATGAAGTTAACTACGGGTCCATATTGGCTCATATACAATTTTTTATTCGATTATTTATAATAATACCGCTTTGTAATCATAATCATCATTTCTCCGAAAATAGTTTCTTATATATTTAAAAGATAATTATTTTTACTACTACCTACATTGTTCGTAAAGATACATAATTCGATTTTTTTTACTAATTATTTCATCAACGAGATTTAATCTATACCCATAATGTTTATTTGGGAGAATTTCTCAATTTATAAATTTATTTTATATAATCATTTGTACTCATGTGATTAAAAGCTATATTATTTAAACTGAACGTATATCGGAACGTACACAGACATTGGACGGTATGCCTACTTTAGTCCGACCGCGTATTAAAGCGGTAGGCTGCTAAAACATCACGATTCGCATTCTTTGTTGTTCCTATACACTTGTTTTTGTGAAATATGGAGGCGAATGACGATAAATTTTGCCAATATGGACCCTAAATATTATTACCTAAATATTATTTAAAAATTACTCGGAAATAATATTGATCATTAAATAATATATTGGGTTCATATTCATCATACAAGTATTAGCAAAAAATGTTCGGTTATGGCATTTCGCCGGCCGCTGCCGCGGCACGCTCGCTTCGCTCGCTCGGCTCGTGCACTGAGGGTCGCAGTTCTATCTAACACTCCTCCTCGCTTCGCTCGTCGTCGTACCTAACCAGACCTGCCTTATAAGAATAGGTAGAAGCATCGAATTAAGGAACCAATATATTTCTTAGTGATAAACTAAATTTAAGTGACAGAAAATATAGTTCCCATGTTATTTACCCCGATATTCGCATTTAAAAAGTTTATATATGTGTGAATAGATTAGGAATAAACAAAAGTATACTTTAAAACGTATATAATACCAAATTTTATTACCTAAAATCGATAATATGTTTAATAATGATATATACATAAATTGTAGTAAGAGAGGTATTTATATTAAATGACATTATGAATACAATAAATTCGGAGTTCCAATGATTATTGTCTAAAATAAAAATATATAATGATCATTAGGATGTAAAATTGTATAAGATACATTTTCGAAGTTTCAATAATCGAATTTGCAATTTTATATGAGCTTTGGCGCACCCCGTTTTACCGTTTTACGAGGAGCATAAATTGCTTACGAGGAGCATAAATTGCTTAGCAACTGTGTTAAAGTAATTAAAATTCAACCCGTGAAATACTTGTTATTGAGTAGTAACTCCGATGGTCAACTGTGGTCTTCATCATCAGTTCCATGTCACCAAAAGATGATTTTCAAGAGCAAATTATGCATGCACGAGTTACAACTAAATATATCCAATTTACTATAGGTGTCGCTATGAAAATTGCAATTATATTGTTCCTGTGTCAAAAAACGCCTGCACCCCTAGTATCCATAGTTCAAGCTTTGCTTAGCTTGGGACTAGGTCAGCTGGTGTGAAGTGTCCCATGATATTTATTATTATTATTTATTATAATTAAAATATGTTTTAAATATCAAATATCCAGCAGTAGGTGTGACTTAGTGGTCAACAGTTAATTATTTATGAATTTATTTCAATTTACCATATACAGAAAATTAACCCTAATTAGCTGACCATCATAATCATAACATTAAATAATAGTACTCGTAGGTCGGTAGTAGGTATGGTACAAACGAAATATCAAATTTAGCACCGAATTTCACAGCGGTTCGAGATAAATCACTAACTATAGAGTGTCAAAGTTCGTAATTTTCCCGACAGTGTGAAGTTTTGTTAAACCTTTTCAAAGGTCAAATCCAAAAACAATACAAGAAAAATATAGAAGTAGAGTTTTTCAAAAAGATATACAACAAAAGATATGATATACTTCCGTATAGATTTGAGATCCTCCTTCTCCGTTATCGTCGGTTGAAAAATGAATGAAAGGCCTGGCCCAATACTAAGAAGTGCATAATTCGAACTTCGTATCTTATCGTCCCGCTGACGCTAATATTATTTAATACGAGAGTGAGAGGGACGGTACGATACGAACGTCGATTTTCGAATTTCATAGTAGCCCCCCTTTTATTTGGCTAAAATAAACAGAGATGGCATCACAGATATTTGTCGCATACAATTCATCAATGATTGTTGAAACAGGCCCTAAATCTGGCGACAAAGTTTAAAACCTTAGCTATTTTCGAAACGTCTAGACAAACTATGTTCACCGTAAAACAACATCACTTACCACAATCAAAATAACTTGCTGCTCACTTACGTGGATACGTTGCAAAGTACGAAATTTGTAAACGAGTTTATACCGACGACGCTCGCTACAAACTTGTAGTCCCAACAAGTTAGCTAAGCAAACCGCTAGCTTAGATGCTGGTACAGTCGCCATAATACATTAACATCGGGGATGTTTAAGTAACTCACACAAACACGATCTTATGGCAATCGCTTAAGCTCGTGTTCAATATTTTTTGAGTACCTAACTATATTGCTCCGATGTTATGACTGCGGTGGCAAATTAGATAAAACACTCCCCTCCCTCATGCATTACCTAGTGTTTTGTTCGTGCCTGAAAAAAGCAAATATAAAAGTGATAGATAATAACAAAAAACATTAAAGTACACTGAAACTTAACAGCGTTAATGAATAATGGGGTAAATCCTAGATACATTCAGGTACTGATACTTTGCGGAGGTCCATATCAATGAACTAAAACTATTTATAACGTACTCGTACTTTGCTTACCCGCGATCTATTATAAGTAAACTTTAGGTTGCGGGTGAGCAAATTAATTGTTTTTACTTCATATGTAAACTTTGTTTACCTACTTATTTGCCTTTATACCTATTACTTATTATGGATAAGGTTTGTACCTCCTGTATAAATATGTACGTCCATCACAAGTAAGAGGTGCAAATAAAAACTTGTACAACCTAACAAGTATTAATAACCTGGATTGATGTCCCACAGCCCACAGTTAACTAGCTTTTTCCCGCGGCTTCGCCCGCGTGGAATTCGGTTATCGTGCGCTGTTCCCTCGGGAACTGTGCATTTTTCCGGGATAAAAAGTAGCCTATGTCACTCTCTGGCCCATAAACTATCTCTACGCCAAAAATCACGTCGATCCGTCGCTCCGTTTCGACGTGAAAGACGGACAAACATACAAACACACACACTTTCGCTTTTATAATATTAAGTAAGTATGGATTACTGTAACTAACTACTGACCAAATTCCGAAAAATCCTCCACTATTCGAAAATTGTATTCTATTTCATGAAATAACACCGGCTAAATCACGTCTTAAATTGAGTTTAGCTCGACATGTTTCGGGCTAATTCAGTGCGCGTGTTGCAGCAGTCGCCGAGTCGCGGTGCTCCGTGAAGAAGGGCTATACTTTGTTCGAAACATGTTGAGCTAAACTGAAATAGAAATAAAAATTTTAGCTGGAATTGAAATAAAAAATACAAAAAAGATTCCAAAAAAACAATCTTAATTTGATTGCTTAGTAACGATATCTCTTGTCCGGGTGAGCGGTTAGTTCCGATGGAGTGCCGATAAGTTTCTCGATGAGGGCTACGGCATAGATGTCGCTAGTGTCGCTGCTTAAGTGGCTAAATAAGAAACAACACAAGCTGAGATATGAGGTGCATAGGAGAAATTCGTGTCTGTATCGTTGTCCAGCGGTGGTGTAGTGGTATAGCACGCGGCACGGGTTGCCGAGGACCTGGGTTCGATTCCCAGCGCTGGTCTTATTTTTCTGGTTTTTCTGTGCATCTATATTTCAGTTTGTATTTTCGATATAGGTTTTACGGGATGACCGTAAAAGTAACAAAAAATTTGGAATTGAAATAAAAAATCACAAAAAAGATTCCAAAAAACCAATCTTAATTCAAAATTACATTCTACATCAGAATAATCAAATTGAGATTTGAATCAATTGTAACAATTTGCAAATTGCCACATTAACTTTAGTGTATTTTTAACGAGTTAGCGTTGATATTTGTCCCGATTTTAAAACTTAGATTTAGAAATACCGCTCAACGATACAAGGTAACCAAAACCAGGCATTATCAGCGAGCGGCAAGCGGCTATCATTCGTCAGGCTTGCCGCAGACACCGATCAAATTGAGGCGTCCCGGCTTATTGGCGCTTGATAATGCCCGGCTTAGCCTCCCGATGCACGCCGGCGAAGCCTAATAATGCCTATATTCTAGACAGGAGAAGAGTATTTTTTTTCTTTTTAAGACAAATTTCTTGGAGTGACACTTTAAAAACTGCCATCCCATTACTGGAGGTTGGCCGTTAGCTCTGAATTTTTTTATCTGCCTTGAACCACCCGGAACAGTGTTGCTCTGCACTGCTGATCCAGAAGCCTTATCTGTCAAACGGTATAGGATGAGGGTAGTAAAAATGGTGAATGCGATCACGAGCTCCAGTGCGTTAGACAATACGGTCACCGGTCTACTCCCAAATACTCCGCAGCCATGATTTCTTTGGCCTTCTGGGGCGCCGTTTTCCCTAAAATTTTCCCACTGATATAACATTAGCGTACGCTCCTCATCGTCCTAACCTATACCCTAGGATAGAAACAAGTGCCGAAAGCGTAATCGCTGCGCGCCCGTGGCCGTATTGTCCAACTAACGTATTGGAATCACAATTTTCTAAGACATAAATGAAGTAGGTTAGGTAGTAAAAACATGTACTTACATGATTATTATCTTTTATTATATTTATCTATGTAATATAGGTACTTTTCCCATTTTGGTTTCTTGTAATAAGTAAGTGAACTTAGGGACTAACTACACTACAGGGCAAGTGAGTGAGCAACTGGCAACAGACTGATGTGGGAACTGACGGGTGCGCGGCAGCGGATTGAAACTGCTGGGCTACTACGAAACTCGAAAATCGAAGTTTGTGTCGTACCGTCCCGCTGACGCTTATATTAATTAATACGAGAGTGAGAGGGACGGTACGATACGAACTTCGATTTTCGAGTTTCGTAGTAGCCCTGCTGGTCCGTCCAGACGACGCCGCCGAAGACTTTGTAGCTACAAAACTAGAATGCGAAGTGCACCCGTATTACCTCGGGTCAGAAAGCAAGGCATACTAATCAAAAAACACCTATTAATTTCAGTTTCTTACCGAACTTATTGTACTTAGTAGCTAGAGCGTTATCAGTAACATTGGGGTTGATTTTTATAAAATTATTCTGTTCTACTTGACTCATTTCTTCAATATAAGCAACAGGAAACTGATAGCGGTTGAAACGCTCGTAGAACTATCTACCTATTTGCTACTCGCCCAGTAGTGCGTGGGGCATCGGATTACGCAGCTGGCGACCGGGTCATACCGTGCCTAGTGCGGGCGTGTTTGCAAGTCAGATTTAATTTGCATAAATAGTCAAATACACAAGTCCCAAAGTAAACCATTCTAAATTCGATGGCCGGAAAGTTGTATCTCAGCAAACATGGACATTCCGAGCGGCAAATGTGACCTGAATTAATATTTGACCGGCGTATTTGAGCTGAGCAACTTGAGCCTTCATTTGGCTGCGGGCGCTTTATGGTAGGTAATTCTGTATGAAGTCTAATTTTGAGAATTAGCAGTCTCGTTGTGCCCGTTTTATACCCGGTTCTAGTACACGGCATGATTAATTGTGGACCACAGTGAGACTGCAGTCGAGGGGGCGCGACTAGTTTCTAAGTTGAAAACTATGCCAGCTGTTGCAATGCTGTTGCAGATAAATCTATTTTGAAAGCGAATGAAATTAATATTACATAAGCTCTCGTGAGACAAATTTGAATAAATTACAAAAATTAGACGGTTTGATTTAGTCAGGAATGGTCCAGCTACTTTCGACTAGTTTATATAGTTAGTTAGCAGGTGAGTCGTGATCCAAAAAGATCGAAACTAGTCCTTATAATCGGGAGTTGAATTGTTTAATTTTCGTAATTTAAACGAATGAAATTGTTTTGCAGTTAGTATTAAACTAAAATTCTGTGGTGTTAAGGAAAAAGGAGATGAGTCTATAAATTATTTTTTGACTCATCTCCTTTTTCCTTCACACCATAGAATTTTACTATGAAAATAAAAAAATAGATACGCGACTAACGAGTATAACCTATTGGTTAGTGGTCCTGACTATGGAGCTAGAGGTCCCGGGCTCAAATACTCGTAGGGGCATACAGTCAAGGAAACTGCGCTGACTCGCGCACCAGGGTGGAACCTTTATGATACTAATGTCACCTTGACATCCCATACATTTCATAAAGAAATCACAGTGAAGTTAATTATGAACAGTTCCACCCTGGCACGTAATTCAGTTTGCTTGACTGTACATTTATTTTTAATTGAGTGATGAATGTGACTGTTTGTACTTTTACATCACACTTGCTCGTAAACAGTGTCGTAACATGCAGGCTACCTTGGTTGCAACCCCCCAAATGAAACCCTCGACCTTAATGTGCTTGTCATGAAACCCGTGGTCGGTAAATGAGTTATTGCGCGTACTAATTTTCTCGACATGAAGCCCAAGGTCGGTAAATGAGTCATCGCCCGTACTGATGGTGCTGCGGCGCATGCTGCGGGAGGGGGAGCGGGAGGGCGGCGCTGCCAAGAGCGCAGCCTAAGGTATCGCCAAAATTTGGAACAATTATATTTTTTCTTTTAGAAATATAAAATTTTAGTCGCAAATGTGATGAAAAACATTGTATGTCGCACGGGCGGTACTAGAATTACGAACATCCTTCGACTTCGGGCTTCTAATAGACTCTCGTTCGTAATTCCTTATTTACCGCCCTTACGACACAATGTACTATAGTCATCGATGTTATACATGGGATTGAGTATATACCGGGTGGGCCCTGTAACAGGAGCAAAAAATTAAAACCCTTCTGCTAATCAAATGGAACTACCTTAGTTCTGCAACTTTCAAAAATTAAGTAATTTCATAATTATGTTTATTCCAAACAAATTAAATGGTATTTTCAATGTACGGTATCCAATAGCCTAAATGACATCGCCTGTCACGTAACAAAATGACGGATTTCGCAATATATTGCAAGTCCAATTAAACTTTAAACTATAATAAAAATCGTAATACACGTTACTTTCAAAAGTTGTAGAACTAAATTAGCTCAAGATGAAGAATGGAAGCTGTGGTTTATTTTTTTGCTCTTGTTACAGGGCCCACCTTGTATTTAGCTACATAAGCCAATTATTCTTTGCATAGGGCCTATGTTACAAACTTTGCACAGTTTGGGGCTAGGTCAACTTTTGAAATTTGTCCCAAATAAACATCTCTTTCATGTTCACACAAAAAAAAACAATAGTTCGTAGGTACATTTTTCAAATTTTGCTAATGATTTAACTATTTAATGATAATGAATTATTATATTCTGCCTATAAACTATCACAGTATTTATCCTTAAGCACTACTCTATACTATTTACAATTTAAATACAAATGGCTGATGTGTACAAAAACCAGCAAACCAACAACTCACACAGCTGTTACTACGAGTATTGTACGCAAATAATAGAACACAGTTCTATGTAGCGACACACAAAAAGCCTCGTAGCATCGCATGGTAATGATTTACTTTGATACATCCGTTGTACAATTTGCACAAAAACCTCGTTTGTGTTGCCGATAAATATTAAATATCGCTGTCGGTCGTTGACCGCCTATCTCTTTGAACAAAATGTAGGCTAGCGAAACTTTATGCCTGTAGATGTCATTAGACAAATTAGACTTGCTAAGAGCTTAAGTTGTATTAAATTTCGTAGTTGTTGCGTATAATTAGAAGTAGTCAATCGTACGCAGCAATGACGTAATACTAGGTTAGTACTTGCACGATTTTGCTTGCAGGTCTACGGGGCTTAAGACTTCAACTGCTTAACATGTTTGGCTCTGTACAGTCAGCATCAGATATTTCGGAGCGGCCAAGGTGATCAAAAATGTCGATACATGGACTCTAATACCTAAAATCATAGAGTGCATGTGCCGATATTTTTGACCACCTTGGCCGCTCCGAAATATCTGATAGCGAATGTTGTACATAGTCATATATGTCATGTGTAATCATTATCATCCCAGCCTATATACGTTCCAATGCTGGGCACAGGCCTCCTCTCGCAAAAAGAGTGCTTGGGCCGTAATTCCCACGCAGGCTCAGTGCGGATCAGGAACTTCACACACACAATTTAATCGCTGCGCAGGTTTATACAGGTTTTCTCACGATATTTTTCTTCACCGCAAAGCTCTCGATCAACCAAAAATCTCAAACATCAACCATGGGTTTAAAGTCTTTTTGCACGGTTGTTTTGAAAGCTAGCGAGGCTGTAATTGAACGGCTAATTTAGTAGCTGCGGCATCACTAACTATGAGACTATGACTTTTTCTGAGAAAAAGTTCCACAGCGGGTAACGATCCAGTTGCTTCGATACTACCTATTTAGTTTATTTGAGAATAAATCGTAAACAACGTAGTTTAGTGCTGCGCGGCGGACAGGGGGCGCAGCACTCAGGGTGGCATTAAATATTTGATTTTAGAGAAGTTTTTATTGCAGTCACCGAACGTGTTCACGATAAACGGAGAGGACGTGACTAGAGCTAGCTTAGAAGCTACCTTTCGCCGTGTGTAAAATATTTAAGTTATATTTGTACGAAACGTGTGGAAGAAATTTTGATTAAAGATAAGTTAATAAAATATAAAAATTATTTCAGCAGCACACGAAAAAACAATAACATTCCTCATATTCATGCGGTTCAGTAATGAAAAAAAACGAGAGACTACACACAATTTATTATTCTCTTAGATATCTTTATTAAGTTTTAACAACCTCTTTAAAACAGAAAATATTTCAAAAATGCTACTGTTACTACAACAAGACTCGTAGTTATAAAAACTTAGTAACTCTCACAAACAAATTCACTCTCAGTAACATCAGTACAATTAATTTTGATAGGACCCCTTGCTGTTTTGTCTAACTCCCAAACAAGCCACATTGAACAGGCTGCAAATTCATTCATAGACTAAAAAAAATAGAATTTGCATACACCAATTGGCGAAAAACAGCCAACGTTTTTCATCCACTGAATAATTTAGGCTTGAACACCATTTTCATGGGGACCGAGTATATCCGACAAGAGTAGGGTCGCAGATTCGATTTCCGCATCAGCACAGACATTTGAATACACAAAGGTGTGAAAGGACTTTACGCCTTTGCTATTCCTGTCGTGGTTTGCGGGTGATATATAGGTAAGATTGTTTTTTTTTTTTGAATCTTTTTGTATTTTTTATTTCAATTCCAAATTTTTTGTTACTTTTACGGTCATCCCGTAAAACTGACCCGAACCGATATATAGGTAGGTGAAAGAGATCGCTTTGAAGCGATAAGGCTACCTATTGCTTACCTTAATTCAATATTATTATGATTTTAATTCGGGTTTTGTTCCGCGTACCTTGATTTCAGAGAAGCTCGATATTTCAGCACAGTTGCATGCGCCACGTTCACGAGACCACCCTAATCATAAAATTAGTGATACTGGCGATAGTCTAAAACATTGTGTTAATTAAATAAATCTCTATACATGCGTTTTCTGTACTGCTTACTATGTGTTGGTATTCAATAAAGAGTTATTTTACTGTATTTTTATTGTACGAGTTATTGTATTGCTGGCAGGACTGATGGCTGATGGGGTCAGAAGGTTCTCGAATGGCGTCCGCGGACCAGGAGACGGGCTGTCGGTAGGCTTCCAACAAGATGTAGCGACGACCTGGTTAAGATCGCGGGATCGCGTTGGATGCGGAAAGCGCAAGACCGGTCTGAGTGGAGAGCCTTGGGGGAGGCCTATGTCCAGGAGTGGACATCTTTCGGCTGGCATGATGTACATATTGTAGGTATTAATTGTATTACGGTTTAGTTACTAAGATCACTTCCGGGCTAGATATTTACCTTTTTTCAGTTTACATAAATAAACAGTTAGAATTTTACGGTAAAAATACGTATGTATGATTGATGATAATAAAATAATAAACTGGCTCAGTGAGTTGTAAAGGCATACTACCGGAAAATTCACAAAAGCTAGTACGAATGGATTGCAAGAAACAAATGTCACTTAATTTTTTTTGTAGAAAAATGACATATCGTCACTACTTTGAAAAAATATCGTATCTCAACAAAATTGACCTTTGAAATAATGTTCGTAAAGTTCAATTAGAAAAGTATCAATTTTGAGATACGAGCTTTTTTCAAAGTAGTGACGGTATGCATGGACATTTTCACATTTGTGTTAAGTGTATTCAAATAGGTAACACGCAGATACTAACATTCATCCATTCATTCCATTCGTGCCAGCTATTGTCATTGTAAGTCAATCGACATTTTACCTACTACATGCCTGCCGCAATCATAATTTTATGATTAGTTTAGATTTACAAGCATTTATTAAACTTTACTTTGTATAATTTACTAGCTGGTGCCCGCGGCTTCGCCCCGGTGTAGTTTTTTTTATTTTATTTTCTAAATCGACATTTATAAGAACCTTCTCCTGACAATAGCAAACACAACAAAAAAAAGAATCAGTGAAATCGGTCCAGCCGTTCACGCGTGCCGCCCGTGCCGTGACCAAGGGAAATAGGGATTCATTTTTATACATTATATAAAATATAAGAAGATTAGCTGGTTTAAAATTTTGTAGCTTAATTTTGATCCACTTCCAGTGATTTGGCATATTTGGGTGGGATATGTAGGTGTAAATGAACTAAAATAATTTATTTGCTCACCCGCGACCTTATATATATGATAGCTAAGCTTTGTGCAATATATGCGTGTCCATGCAGTTCATCCACCT
The DNA here is from genome assembly GCF_025370935.1 of Choristoneura fumiferana. Lineage (NCBI taxonomy): Eukaryota > Metazoa > Arthropoda > Insecta > Lepidoptera > Tortricidae > Choristoneura > Choristoneura fumiferana. The sequence continues at coordinate 9,742,182 of NC_133488.1, read as the reverse complement.
CCACACTTTAAGAACAGACAAAAATCACACAAACCCATCTATCACCACCACCACACTAAACCATTACACTGTAATACTAGTTAGGTAAATAAGTTTTGTGAAAAAAAACCGGTCAAGTACGAGCCGGACTCGCGAATCTATTCCGTACAAACTTACCCTTTCGATGAGTCTCGAAGATTATCGAACATTTTCCCGTTTTTGGCGATTATTTTGTAAATTTCCCTCCAAAATCAGTCCCAAAGTATAATTACAATACAATGAACTAAAATAATTTCTTTGCTCACTGCGACCTTATGATAGTTAAGTTTATGCAAAATATGCGTGTTACCTGTGTGGTGTCGGGTTAGAATAACAACTCCTCCATTTTTTCCGTGGATGTCGCAAGAGGCGACTAAGGATATAGGTTAAGGTATACCGTAGGCGACAGGGTAGCAACCTACCGTTTTTGTCAAACTAAAAACCTAAAATTGCTAAAATCTATCACCACCACTACACTGCACTGACGCGTTTCGACCTCAACCAGAGCTCATCTTCAGAGCAACACCCGTACACTATGAGACTAACAAATCACAACAAAGTCTTCATTTGGCACTGTAACTCCCTAAAAAGATGAGCTCTGGTTGAGTTCCAAACGCGTCAGCTCAGCGTAGTGTGGTGGGAGTGATTGATGGGTTTGTGTGATTTGTGTGTTCTTACAGTGTTGGAGGTGGAGGAACTGCATGAATACGCATATATTGCAGCTTAGCTATCATAAAGTCGCGGGTGAGCAAGATTTTTTTTTAGTTCATTGATATGGACCTCCGCAAAGTAACGCCTGATTAAATAAATGCAGGTATAGTCAACAAAAAATAAGTCTGGAATAAAAGCTTGTATTAGAAATTTTATTATTAACATAATCTTATAATAAGTATGTATTATCTACATAAGTATGTTTATCCGTTGCCTAGTGTCCATGGTACAAGCTTTGCTTAGTTTGGGACTAGGTCAGTTGGTGTCAAGTGTCCCATGATATTTATTTATTTTTATTTGTTTTTAATGGTTTTTATTTGAACTTCCAGTGTTAGTAGGTATCTGACTTGAAATTTGGTATAAATGTACACTCAACTAATTTTATTCATGGGCCACCACAAAACGGTATCGCTATAACATTTCGTCACTACTTAAAAAAAACTCGTATCTCAAAATGGATAATTTTTCTGAGTGCACCATGCATATAAAGATCAAGGTTCAATTTTGTTGACGTATTGATTTGAGATACGAGATTTTTTCAAAGTAGTGACGATGACGTCATCCGTTATACATTTTAGACATATTAAATATTTTCTATGATAAGGTTCCATGGTGGCCCAGGAATGAAATTGGTTGACTGTACATACATGATCATTTTATTGAAAAAATAATATTGTACCTATGTTGTATATTATTGTGATCAGATCACCTACAAGTACCTAATCGTGCGGGTATTTAAATTTTGGCTTGATTAGGTATCATTATGGTTTCATGTTCAATAATCCAAATCCCTGAATGCAGAGTTGGTACTCAACAGATTATGAAACATTTATGGCACCTGGCAGCCTTTGAGTGACGGGAAATTTGACCCATTGGAGACTTGCGCGAAAGTATGTGGAGCTGGGTGAGTGTATCGACCTTTGTACTAAACTTTGTGTAATATACACATTCTCGTTTGTGATGTTATGTACTTACAAACTAAAAGTTCAGGGCCAGCCGGAGGCGTAGTAACAGCCTGTGGCTTCACAAAACTTCATTATAACGCTATAATGCTGCATAGAAATCGTGGTAGCCTAGTGGATTGACAATACAATAGAATACAATACAATGATTCTTTATTAAACACTAACACATAGAAAGCAGTACAGAAAACAGGTATATAGAGATTTTCCAAGGTAAGCCATAGGCGGCCTATTGGCCTATGGCCTCTTAAGCACGTGATCGTGGGTTCGCACCCGAACTTGCACTTCTGAGTTTTTCGGAATTCATATGCGAAATTTTACATTTGAAAACTAACCTGAGCTTTATCGCGAAGAAAGATATTATGAGGAAACCAACACACTCTCCAATATATATATATATATATATATATATATATATATATATATATATATATATTTATATGAAACTTTTTGTTTGTGGCTTTTGTCACCTGATTACCTTGGTCTTAGATCTAACATAAAAGCGAAATTTACGAGCATGAGAAGCGAAAAGTATTTTTTTATGATAATGAAAGACAGCTGAGTTTAGTTTTGTCAAAAACACCTATTGCCAACTATATCCTTCTGAAAAGCAAAGATTTGACCTAAGTATTTAGTCTAAACGCACGCACATCTTTTTAATTTTAAGTTTAAATTATATTACATCTACCCAACCTAATTATATACGGCATAAAACTCATATTTTTCTGGGATAAGCCCGAAATTTGATACGCGTAGAATAAAATTTTCTTATTACGGTTCAAGATTTCACTGCCTTAATGCTGTAACGGACAGGTTTACGATATGAAACCGGGAAATAATAAATAGCAACGACTTTACGTTGCTTTAGAATTTCCTCTTCGTTCTTTGTGAACGTATTTTGTCTTTTTCTAACTTAGTATCGTTAAATACGTGACAGAAAAGAACAGTGAACCAAATTTTAAATCTTAAGCTATTATAACTAGGTAACATGAAAATTAATAAAGTAACTTTTTTCGGCGGTTTAATTTTTTTGTTACAAAGTTTTCATTTTAGTTTGTATGTGTGTGTTTGTTTGTTACCCTTCACGCTATAACGGTTGGATGGTATTTGGTATGTACTGGATGGACTGGGATTTAATACTAGGCCCCACCGGATAGGGACAAAGTCTCGAAGTAATAACGTTTAGGCTTAGGGGCTGTTTCACCATCCATTGATTAGCGTTAACCGACGGTTAAATGTGATGCCGTCTCTGTCTATTCGAACAAAACAAATAGAGACGGCATCACACCTAACCGCCAGTAAACACTAATCAATGGATGGTGAAACAGACATCATGTACACACATTGAGATGTACTTTAGCAATAAATAGTGAAAAAGTATTTCAAAATCAATTTTAATTAAAAAGTGGCTCAACATTATTTAACTCGGCCACGCCGAAAACAGAACTACATACCAAATTGCAAATATCTTTAATTACAAACATAACCGTTAGGTGTGTACACCGCAATATCATTCTGCAATTACGTACAGTTGCTAATTTTGTTGCTCCACCAGCCGTTGTAACTTCGACCTTATCACTGTTGCAATAGATAACGGTACAGCAAATGAGAATTATTCAAACAATATTGGATGAACTGTACGTGGAAACTGGTCATAAAGAGCAAATCTGTATTAGCTTAGGGACTGTACGCTATGGTTTATAATTAACTTTTATTTATTTACATTAACTGTTTGTTTATTTTACCTATTACGTTTTTATCACTTAATAATTTGTAATCCTTTTTTCAGTTTCAAGAAGTTTGTTTTATCAAAGTCAAAGTCAAAGTCCAAGATTTATTTGTTCAAAAATTTATATAAATAATGAGACAGGAGCACACTCACCGTCGCTGGTGGGTAAATATTCAGCATATCGCGGCGTTTTTTTCGTCATTACCATTTCGGCAAGTGTTATTAAAAGAGATAATGCCCAGGGTTATTTTTTATGAAAACCAAAGACTATACCGATGCTTCATCTAGCGTGATCAAAATACTTGCGACTTATTCTTTCGTTCTGCTAATAAATGTACGATGGTAATAGAACTGACGTTTAACCGACCGGTCAATACGCTCGAATATTCACCCTGGCTTCGCTCAGTTGACGAATTTTAATTTTGTGCATAATGTGTTTGTCTATAATTTTATAAACACTGTTATTATATTATATCACAAGATTATATTGTAAGTTTTATAGTGTTGTATCTGTTGGCAAACCAATAAATTAAATAAATAATACCAGACGAACAGGCACACAGGCAGGTTTTTTATCGGGCAGCAATATATAGGGTAGTTACATTAATTTGACACGAGAAGGATCGGATCTGTGACAGCTGTCGCGTCAGCAAGGTACGACGTTTCGAATAAAAACAAAGTAGTGCTTGATCGTAGTGATAATGATAAATTACGTGTTAATTTATTTTACACCCGCGACTCCGTCCGCGTAGTTCGGTTGTCGCTATCCCGCGGAAACTATGCAATTTTCCGGGATAAAAACTATCATGTGTCCTGTACCCGGGACGCAAACTATCTGGGGCAAAGGAACTGGCTCATGCATACATGTTTAACGTTTGGGCTCTACAGAAAACCAGCGGCAACACATGCTGAGTGGAGACCACAGTGGAGACCCTTTTTGGTATCCTGTCATGTCACCAAGTAACATAGTTGTAGTCTTAGTTTTAGGTGGTACTTATGGAGCCAAAATAAATCTTTCTTTCTTTCTTTCGTATACCGAATTTTATCTAAATCGGTTCAGTGGCTTAGACGTAATGAAGTAACAAACAAACAGACACAAACTTTCGCAAGTATAATATTAGTAGGATAGGATAGAATACTCTTCTTCTTCTTCTTAGCGATTTTCTACCATGTTGGTGTAGGCCTCCTCAGCTTTCTCCACTCCTCTCTGTTCTGTGCTACCTGCATCCAGTTTGACCCGGCTATTCTCTTGATGTCGTCCTTCCATCTCGCGTATCGCGCCCCAGTGTCTCCATTCCAAGGTCTTCCAGCACCACGAGTCGTGCTTTCGAGCAATGTGGCCCGCCCATTGTCACTTCAGGGTAGCTATTCGATGAACAGCGTTTGCGACACCTCTTTACTCCCTAAGCCACTTGTTCCACACCGACTTCAAAAAAGGAGGAGGTTATCTATTCGGATGTTTTTTTTTATGTTTGTTGCCCCAGGTCGTTGCATTTTCGTGCTCATTGGTCATGGTCTTAGTCTTGCTTAGGTTCATTAGGTGCGTTATAATATTAGTGGGATGGAAAAAAAATAGTATTTTTGTAATAAAAACAAATGACAGACAGTATGTTTATTAGGGCCTTGAAATACCCTTAAAGTTTGTGGTTATATCAAAAATATACGCTGTACATTATAATGATTGTGCTGCCGCTGGGTTCGCATGACATATTTTTGCCTAAATTTAAATTAACCTAAGTATTTACTCTCTTTGACGGATTGTATAATATATACAATAAAATTGTTTGAAGATTTTTACGTCCAAAAGAACCGAAACCCTTTACTGACGATGTCAAGAATTATTGACATTTGACCTCCAACTTTCCGAACACTTGGCATATTTACCTTTTCTTTCTGCATATTTGTATAAAGACATTTTTACGGGGTCCGTACCCGGTTTCTAGCAAATAAACCGAGGAATTTTGTGTTCCAATTTTGCCACGCCAATTTTGCACACGCCCCTACACAAATTTGCTTCAAATAAGTGGCCTGCGCGGTTATCGAATATTCTCAGCCAGACAGGAATGTGTTACGAATTACGAATACCCAACGTGCGAGTATGAATGAAGTTTCTATTAGAATTAAGAATGATTTAATTGTTGATTTACGTAAAGGGTGTGTCAGAATTTAATTACTTATTTACGAGTAGGTACCTACAATACAATACCACATAGGTATGTACATGTTGTAACACAGTATGAAACTGAATAGTCAAATGAAAACTAATTGATATTTACTTAATTTCTATATGATAGTATTTTTATGGAATAGGAGGCAAATGAGCAAACGGATCGCCTGATGGTAAGCGATTACCGTCGCCAACAGCAGAATAGTCACAAGTGCGTTGCCGGCCTTTTAGGTAGAAGTACGCTCTTTTTTTGAAGGCTTGAACGTCATATCGGTCCAGTTACTGTGCAAAGCAGGAAATTTTTGGAAAAACGCACAGTATAGGATTGTCAAGCATACAAATAGTGAAGAAGAAAGTACTCTTTATTAATATTATTTTAAGAATTTGAATTGTAAGCAGCCGTTACGCTGCATTTGCAAAGCTTTCTTCAACCGTAGTTTTATAAATTTAGTAGCTCAGTGCTGCTGCTGAAGCCTCCCTGCACCCCTGCGCTGATCTGAAGGCTAAGTACGACACAGAGGTAAAGAGTTAACAGTGATTCCGGAGGAGCTGAAGACTTCGAGCCAACGGTGCCCGTTACCGACGCCCTAAGATCCTGCCCTGCAGCAGGCGAGGAATTCTCAGGTGAGAGCTTCCTACAGCAGCTATTCTTTCGCGTGCTTTTTATTTTATTTATTAATTTGTCGCGGGACGCCATATTTTGCTTCCGGCACGTTCCTTCACCATCCCGACTTTCCTCTCGTTGCTCTTTCGAAATTCCTATACAGTCCACTTCCCCTTTCTCGCACATTTTTTGGTACCTACATTATCATATCATACCTACTTTAAACTGTTAATTAACCTCAGTTTTAAGCTGCATTTATTTTAGTTTTTCGGTATTTTTGTTACATTTATAAAACTCATGTCGTTCATTCCGTCATTCATACGATAAGTAACCTAACATCCTTAGTTAAATTTCACCAAAACTGAAAAATACCGAAATTGTCATTCTACTGCAGTGAATTTTTAAAACTCACAATAATTAAATAAATAACAAATTTATTAATTTCCACTCTAGAAACTGGAATGTTATGTGGATTTCAACTAATGTGATGGGTCGATTTTGAACGACTCCACTCCGATTCAGCGGATGCGCACCCTAATAGCTTTTTAATGCTACAAATAAATACGAGCGACAAACCATAAAGAAAAACATCGGCCTGATTTTCATCCCTTCTACAAGCTACGTACTATCTCGTTACATGCTTTAGGCGAATATTTGGTAGGTAATAAATCATGGTGGCATTTCAGCAGCGACGGCGACATCGCTCGTTAGTTGCCATCGGCGCCGATAACAGGAAAAAACATAACCTGCCCCGAATTTACATTTAGAAAAAAAAGGTCTGTAAATATTATCAAATACTTTATACATTTATATCGTCTGTGATTTCTCAGCCTACTGGTTTATTATTACTTAGTAACAAGTTGTTGTAAAATAACCGGTGATGATCTCGAATATTACCCTGGTTTTCGCTTTGTTTACGAATTTTCATTTTAAAAAAACACGATTTCTATAATTTTTTCACTTTATTACTATTATTTCAAAATTATATTGAAAATTGATTTATAGTGTTGATGAGGGTCAGAATTGATAAATTCTACCAATAGGCACACAGTGCAGGTTTTTTATCGGGCAACCGCTATTTATGGGTATTTTTTGACACTATGGATCGGGTCTGTGTAACTGTCACGTCAATATTTGTACTATTTCAATAAAAACAAAGTAGTATTATACAGTGATAATGTTTAAATGACGTGTTAATTTATTTTACATAAACGACTCCATCCGCGTAACAATATATTATTATCTTCCCGCGGAAATTGCAATTTACCGAAAATACTTATACTAGTGTAAGACCTGAGCATACTATCTTGGGCAAAGGAACTGGCTTATTACGTTTAACGTTTGGGCCTATGAATACCGAGACTGCAATAAAAAAATGTAGTGGAGACCAAGTGGAGACCCTTTTTGGTATCCTGTAACAGTAAAAAGTCTTTTTCACTAAAAAGAACTTAAAAGCTTTCTTTTTTCTTTCTGATATCGATTCTAATTCAAAAGTTGTTCAGTGCTTAGACGTAATGAAGGCCATAATATGCCGTAATATAAGTTTATGTTATACCAATACTAGTAATACTTCTTACGATATTAGACGCTTGGTGTAGTTTCAGGAATGCACTTTCTCTGTCTGTGCTACTTGATCCATGACCTAATTTAGGGTGGAGCGTGTATGAAAAAAAAAGGTATCGCGCCCCAGTGTTCCATACCTCTAAAAACTTGCATATGAGTAGTGCTTTCGACAATGTGGCCCGCCCATTTCACTTCAGTGTAGCTAGATGAACAGCGTTTGCGACAGTTAGCATTTTTTATAAATCGAAAAAATAAGGAGGTTTTTATGTACGGATGTTTTTTAGTTTCATCAGGTCGTTGCATTTCGTGCTCATTGGTCATGGTCTTAGTTTGCTTAGGTTCATTATACGCTATAATAAGTGGGATGGAAAAAATAGTATTTTTGTAAAAAAAACAAATGACAGACAGTATGTTTATTAGGGCTTGAAATACCCTTAAAGTTCGTGGTTATATCAAAAATATACGGTGTACAATAATGATTGTGCTGCCGCTGTGTTCGCATGACATAAGCCTAAATTTACATTAACCTAAGTTTTACTCTCTTTGACGGTGTATAATTTACAAATTGTTTGAAGATTTTTACGTCCAAAAGAACCGAAACCCTTTACTGACGATGTCAAGAATATTGACATTTGACCTCCAACTTTAACACTTGGCATATTTACCTTTTGTATTTGCAACACATTTTTAAAAATGTAGTTTTAGCAAATAAACGAGGATTTTTTTCAATTTTCCACGCCAATTTTGCACACGCCCCTTGCCAATTAACTTCAAATAAGGCCTAAATTTTGAAACCAGTGGCCTAGGTTGGAATATGTTACGAATTACGAATACCCGCGTGCGATTAGTGAAGTTCCTATTAGAATTAAGAATGATTTAATTGTTGATTTACGTAAAGGTGTGTCAGAATTTAATTACTTATTTACGAGTAGGTACCTACAATACAATACCACATAGGTATGTACATGTTGTAACACAGTATGAAACTGAATAGTCGAATGAAAACTAATTGATATTTTACTTTTTCTATATGATAGTATTTTTATGGAATAGGAGGCAAATGAGCAAACGGATCGCCTGATATTACGCGCCAACGTCGCCATCAGCACATAGCCAAGTGTTTTAGGTAGAAGTACGTTTTTTTGAAGCTTGAACGTCATATCGGTGTTACTGTGCAAAGCAGGAAATTTTTGGAAAAACGCACAGTATAGGACTGTCAAGCATCTAAATGGTGAGGAAGAAAGTACTCTTTATTATAGATACCTACTTTTAAACTGTTAATTAACCTCAGTTTTAAGCTGCATTTATTTTAGTTTTTCGGTATTTTTGTTACATTTATAAAACTCATGTCGTTCATTCCGTCATTCATACGATAAGTAACCTAACATCCTTAGTTAAATTTCACCAAAACTGATAAATACAAGTGTATTTTACTTAATTTTTAAATAACAATATTAAATCCAAACAAAACAAAATTCCACTTTCAGTTTTGACGACTTTCCGATTCAATGCGCAAAATAGCTTTTTAATGCTACAAATAAATAAGCAAACCATAAAGAAAAACATCGGCCTGATTTTCATCCCTTCTACAAGCTACGTACTATCTCGTTACATGCTTTAGGCGAATATTTGGTAGGTAATAAATCATGGTGGCATTTCAGCAGCGACGGCGACATCGCTCGTTAGTTGCCATCGGCGCCGATAACAGGAAAAAACATAACCTGCCCCGAATTTACATTTAGAAAAAAGGTCTGTAAATATTATAAAATACTTTAAATACATTTATATCGTCAGTGATTTCTCAGCCTACTGGTTTATTATTACTTAGTAACAAGTTGTTGTAAAAAAATTATTTTAGTTTGTGGTGATTTGATCTTCTGAGCTTTAATTGGGTTTTTACTTAATTTAATTACTAATGGGCCACTTGCTAAAAAAACACGATTTAGTCGTTAACTTTCATTTATAAAAAAACTCAGAAAATTAAAACTCAACAATTGAAAATTGATTGGGGCGCAGGATGAGGGTCAGAGGAGGTGACCCCCGTTCTGGGTCGTATAGGTACGAGCACTTGGTGCAGCGGATCCCGTTGGCCATACAACGGGACAATGCCGCTGGGGTAATGGGTACGTTTGGGCCAAGTACTATACGGACGGGTATTGAGTAATATGGAATAATATTTGTAATATTCATTTAGATTTTTGTATTTTTTTATTATATAATTGTATCTTTTTAGTTTTCTTGACTTATTTTTGATTTTTAGTTTTATATAAATTCTACCGATGTATAATTTGACAATATATTATTATCTTAAATAAATTAATAAATACATCGAAAATACGATTTATACTAGTAAGTTAAGACAAAATGAGCAAACATAAAAAGTATAGAAAATAACACCCCTATTTTTATTACCTATAAACAAAATTTGCATATGTATTCCGTGAGCTAAAAGCAAGTAAAGAAAACAGTCTTAATTATTAAATTTAATTTACTTTACGGCAGCAAAACACTTAAAATTCACCTTCAAAATAAAGTACAAAGTTAAGAAGCCTTTTAACGACTTTACTGTGGAGACAGTCTAATTACAAAAGTTGTCTTAGTGCTTAAATAAAACAGACTAGGGCCATAATATGCCGTAATATAAGTTTCGGGTGTTAAACCAGGGTCTGTTTGTAATAATACCTTACGATATTAAGACGCTTAAAGCAGTTTGAGGGAATGCATCTTTAGAAGTCTTAAGAATTTGATGACGACCTAATACCTAATAGGGTGGAGCGTCTATGTATGAAAAAAAAAGGTTGTTTAATCAGTCTCGAATACCTCTAAAAACTTGCATATGGACTAGATAGTTTCTTACATAGATATTTTTAAATTATTTTTTTGATATATGTTTTAGCCCTCTACCTTACCTTTACGATTTTGATTTTTGTATGAAAACTTCGTAATTTCACATAAAAATAAATAAATATTTTTTATGCTGAAAAATGACGAGACATCAGCTTCAATCAAAAATTGAATCAACACATACAGTTTCGTGTTAAAAGTCATATTTATAAACATACTTAAACGAAAATTGGTGGTTTTGGTAGTTTTGGCAGTCTTTTTAATTTATAATTTTGGTACATTTAGGGGCTGTTTCACCATCCATTGATTAGTGTTAACTGGCGGTTAGGTGTGATGCCGTCTCTATTTGTTTTGTTCGAATAGACGGAGACGCCATCACATTTAACCGTCGGTTAACGCTAACCAATGGATGGTGGAACAGCCCCTTAGTGCGTTACAAAAAGGCATTTTACTTAAACTAAGGTATATTTTAAGTAAGATGACAACATATTTTTAGGTAAAAACATAATATTTTATGGAATTTAACATAACAGTTTTTTCAAATCTTTGAATAACAGTAGAGGGCTAGGTTTGAATATTTTTATTTTTCTCATAAACCTTTGAACAAACCGCAACTTTTTAGCACTATTGAGCATTCAAAATCCAAAAAAGTATTCAAATAATTTTATTTAATAAGACAACTGAAATAAAATCAAACAAAAACTAAACTAGTTTGTCTGGAAGAGATCTCCCTGAAGCGATAAGGCCGCCTATTGCTTACCTTCTAATTTTCTCTCTCTGTGTGTCTATTTTCTGTATCCCTTACTATTTCTGGTGTACAATAAAGAGTCATTATATTGTATTGTATTGTACACCCGGGACCTCGTCACACAATAATAACTTGTTTATCGAACTCTATCCTATACCTATTAATTATTTCATTTTTATTCTCTGTCTACTCGTGACCAAGGTTTTACGTTGCCTAAAAACTAAGAAAAAGATAACTTATGGACTTCCTTTAATTATTTGTTGTATGTAGAATCTTAGGTATGTTCTATCAAATCCTGGAAAAAAAAATCTCTGAAATGTTATGCCAAACCCGGTAACGCGGTGAAACGGTACCAGTAGGTAAGCCAATGAGGCCCCAAACTTGGTAGGAATACGTAAAACTCGGATCAATATTTCAAATGTTCAGCCAAGTTCCTTCATAAAGAAACAGTTGAGTGCGCTTTTCGGCACTTGGCGGGTAGTCCTTCAAAGTTAGGATAATTCTCGAGTTCCCCAAAATTTATCTTTATTAGATATGGGTAAAGGTATTCGGCTTATAATTATCGAGATCATTATTGTAATTTATTAGTACACCATATAAGGTAGGTTATAATTAAATCACATACACCATATAACGTTTAAAACTTTTGTGATTTTCACTCATAGTCAAAATACCACAAACGTGACTTATCACGCTAAAACATACGAGTAATATTTACCTCGACGTTTCAGCCACATTACAGTAGACGTGGTCAAGAGTAGACTGAAGTGTATGGTGTCAAATCTGCCTAGCAGCGCGAGTCCATCGAACTACCCGCACTTGGTCATTTTTATTTGTCACCCCATCACACCGACATACAACACTAACAACGTCCGATCGTCCCTCTGAACCACAGATCTCTGAACATTCATCCCGACCGACGCCAACACTTATAGGTACATATAACAGGATTCCACGAAGATGAAAGTTTATATCCATCGTCCCATCGACACCCTACATACACTTCAGTCTACTCGTGACCACGGCCATTGTAATGTGGTTGAAACCATGCCAAATAAAATTGAACAAGATGATTTATTTACTGACAAAATGTAACAAATTCTAAGTGTGAAATTATTAATTACACTCATTTTACCTTGATTGCCTTTCCAAATACATTTTCGGTAACTTTAGTTTGCCATTTATGGCATTTCTCATTTTACACTCAAGTAGATCTCAAAATCGATCTCAAACACCAGTAGCGCCAGCCACTTGTAGGCCGCCACCGTTTCATATTTATTCGTCAATTCCGCAATTAAACATTGAACAATCGCAAATACATAATCTACCATTCACGAGACAACAGAATGGAATCTGGGGGTCTCATTTGGGGCATAGCGCTTTGTTCTGGGCGGAAAATCAAAGAGCGGCAGAATAAAGGACGAGACCCTTTCAAGTCTAACAAATACCCACCTGACCTCCGCGGCGGAGGCAATTACAGATTTCTTTGAAAAAGATTGTCATTTCCAGATTAATTGCTACATAGATGGTTATAAACAATATTGCGATTTTTTTAATATTCCATTTTATTATGATGTTAATTTTTTTGTTATTCATGTTCGAAGTAGTAAGTTTTTTAAGATAGACCGAAAAAACCACTGCTTCAGATAGTAACACGAAAAAACTCGTATATCCACATATCAATAAAGCAGAATATTTGTGTGCTCGTTTTTTATTTCCTTTTCATAAACGCTTTAAAAAAGATGAGGTTCTCAGTTCCTCAGAATCTCTTTTTTTTCGTAAAGTATTAACCTCGTATTAACGTCACACGTCAATTTTGTTTTTTTTTTCTTATCAACAATATCTGTCATACTATTTTACCAGTTTCTAGTTTTAAGACGCATGTGACTAATAAATAGCCTAATAAAGACTCGCAAGGTGATACCTGCGTTTAGGTCGTCTATAATATTTACTCTGCTAACTGCAAACCTTACAGGTACTTTAAAGCGTAAATGATAAATAAATTCAAGACGAAAACCATTTCATGCTAATAGCAGGAGGGTGTGCCAGGGCATCGGCAAGGCTCATTACTCTGATCAGAATCAAATATACGTACTAATGTGCTCTGAAATATCCGAAACAGCCATCGAATTGAGGCGACGCCTCATTTCGGCCATGTCATTTCCTTCGCCGGGACATTCCACGAATTTAGTCGCATCGAACAGCTTTCGAGCGTAAAGTTTAGATGCGCTATTACGGCTTTCTGTTGGTATCTACTACACTTTTATTTATGTAACTGCTGTATGACGCTGTTTAATATTAAAGTTTACCTTGTGTTGGCACAATTTTGGATTATGCCATGTCTGTTATGCTATGCTAAACAATTTTAGACAATAAATGTTATGCCGAATAGACCGAGCCCTAGCCTAGTATTAACTATGGGTTATATTATTTTATTGTAATCGATACTTTCGAGACTAAAAGATTAGATTTCGCCAAACGCTGGTTCCACAACGCTGATTTTTATCCCATCGTTGCCTTTTCGTAGAATTTTCAATAAACTCAAGTAATTTTTGGAACACTCGGCTCAAAATACAGACTTTAGAATTACTGGCCAAGATGAAAGATTTGTCCTAAGGACAGAATAGTACTTTTTTTTTATTCGACTGAATGGCAAACGAGCAAGTGGGTCTCCTGATGGTAAGAGATCACCATCGCCCATAGACACCTGCAACACCAGGGGGATTGTAGATGCGTTAAGGGGCGTTAGAAGGTGATTACTAACGAGAGTCTATTAGAAGTCTTTTCCCTTACGGCCCGTGATACACACAATGATTTTAATCACATTGCGAGGAAAAAAATTAAATTATTTTGTATCTAAACACTTCACAGTTCGGCAAAAGAAAGACGATAAGAAAACAACTGAATAAAATAATAGCTACCCGCCAATACAGGGAGCTACAACAAAATTCGAAAATCGAATTTTGTATCGTACCGTCCCTCTCACTCTCGTATTATATAATATTTGCGTCAGCAAAACGATACGATCGTCGGATCTATTTTCGAATTGCATAGTAGCCCCCCTGATTGTCACTTTTTTCGAATCGTCTGCTATAGATACCTAATGATAAACGAATTATTCCAACATGCTTAAAAAATATTTACTAAAATTATTGCAAAACAATTTGATATAAATTTAAAATATAAAAATAACGAAGTTTCATGATGCGTGGAAAGTTTTATGGTGTAAAATTGGGTTATAGCTAAGTTTTAGAGATGTTAATAAAACGTTGGCTGACTTGAAAACTCTTTAGTCTGAAATGACGTACCTACTTACTTTTTGAAACTAAAGTCATAACTCCCTTGAGAAGAAAAACTATACGTAAATCCATAATTCCCGCGGGAACAATTGAGGCCATTGTCCTTTAGTACACAGACATGGAATTACATCTTTGACGAGCAAGTGTGATGAAAAAATATTTGTTGGTGCGGCTTCATGACCCAGACAAATCACTTGGAATATTGTCGAGATGAATTTAGAACTGTGACTGCAAGCGGAAGAGAAGTTTCCATTCAGTAGGGTCTTAGTAGACATTTATTACTTTTACTTACCTAGAGATTTTACTGGCATCCCACTTCCCACTAATATTATAAATAGTTTTTATCCCGGAAAATTGCATAGCTCCCATGGGGTAGTGAAAGTCAAACTCTACGCGGACGGAGTAGCGGGTAACGGCTAGTCCATAATATTTTTGACTCTGACCGTACCTTTTAGGGTGCGCTTTACTAAAGGCAAAGCCGCAGCGTGCATAAGCACGCACTGCTATCGATGTCAAGCCAAGCGATGTATAAATAATATCTAGAATCCTATCAGTGGAAATCCATGTTATGCTTTACATTATTTTAACCGACAGATGAATTAAATGAATGAATTATGTAAAAGTAATGCCTATTCAAAGTAGAAAATTGATCGCTCAGTTGACCCTCAAACTTAGTTATCAGGAGTTTCGCCCACATGTTTCTAATAAAAGGGTCCAGTGATATTATATTGCCAACATAAGGGCATTAAGAACAAATTAGGGTCGACCTAAAATTTGTGTAATTTTATACGCACAGGCTGCGTGTTGGCGAATTTATTGAAACTGAACTTATTACGCGCCAGACCTTTGTTTATGAAGTATAACTTAGATTTGATTACGAAATAATATATTCTTTGCGCATAATTTTGTTTATTTTTGTTTAATAATTACCTATTTTAGAACAAGTTTTGCTGCTGTTACACGTGCTTTTTCTGCGAATTCTACGCACTGCCGCATCAGAGACACGTAGCTCGTCAAGATGGCTCTTTCTGAAAGAAATATTAAAAATAAATAATAATCAAAGGAAATTTTAATTGCGTGTTTTGGTAATTCATTGTAATATTTAAACTTTAATTTAATAAAAGCTTTAGCTGCCAAAGAAATGCAAACCAGCAATATAGCGCTCGAATAGCCAAGCCCAAATATTATAAGGTGATGCATATTAGTCGAAGAACTGATGTCAGCCTTCCGGATCATCAAGTTGGATTTCCCCAAAGGTTGAATTCTAACCAAGTTGGATTCCCACTAAGTTAGTAGGGCCAATGAGTTTGTAAGTGGCACCCACGTATATTAAAACACAGCGTGGGTAGACCCTTCACAAGGTGCATTGATAACCAGGTACATATCGCAGGAGTCTATTGGATGTGGGTAAGTTTGGGCTGGTTATTGTAGCGTCCTTATTGGAATAGCTTTATGTTCAACAGTGGACGTCTTTGGCTGAAGATGTTGACGATGTTTCCTAATTTGATTCCTACACAAAGCTAAATCGTGTATCCGGTTGGAAACATTGTGCTAAATGTCATACTGACATTTCATACATCTGACAAAGAAATCATTGCAAAATTTAAATAACATTCATGAAGTTTACTCAGAAAAGTAGTAACAAACTTGCAATCTAAACAAATAAAAAACAAAACACTGTCATATCACGACAAATAAATTCTGTGTTGAAGGTTATATCATTCGGAAGCCGTGACGAATTTGCGACCCCAAACATTTACCTTCGTCAGTCACCCGCGACGACGTCTACGCGCCACCGATTGTTTCTCATAAAATTGATTCCAACCCCATCCGAACGTCAAAAATTTCACCAGCCTGACAATATTTCAAAGTTTGTTTCGTACTACGTCCATTGGGACCGGCTGTTGAGAGAAAAAACACGATGGCAGACCCAAGGTAAATATTTAACGGATGAAATTTCAAGTATTTTTTTATTTATTACGCCGGAATGTCGCTTTAGTTTTCTTTCACTTTTAAAGCGATCAAAGGATAAATAAAGCTGAAATACGTGTATCAATCAATATTAATATTAATGCGCGTGTGGTTGGAGCGGTTGCAATACATCAAAACATTTTTGCAAACCCTTTGTAAGTATGAGGCACGACCATTGGAGTTGCTTCTGATATTCGAATACCTACTCCTATTCTGCATAACATAATATTATCATCGTCATCATCAGTCGGAAGAATGCCACAATGAACGATAACTCACCACTTGCATCCACCGTTGCCCACAACTCCCACGATGTCAGTTCATTCAGTCGGAGGCCCGCCAACGCGCTTCGTCTACCGGTTCGTGGTCGCCACTAGAGGACTGTTCTCCCCCAACTGTTATCTGTTCCGCTTAACACGGGTACGGTTATTGGTTCATCATCCCAGCCTATATACGTCCCATTGCTGGGCACAGGCCTCCTCTCAGAACAAGAGGGCTTGGGCCATAGTTCCCACGCGGGCCCAGTGCAGTTTGGGAACTTCACACGCACCATTGAATTGCTTCGCAGGTTTGTGCAGGTTTCCTCACGATGTTTTCCTTCACCGCAAAGCTCGTGGTAAATTTCAAATGTAATTCCGCACATGAATTTCGAAGTGCGAGCCGGGGTTTGAACCCACGACCCTCTGCTTGAGAGGCGATAGGTCAAACCACTAGGCCACCACGGCTTTTTACACACACGGTTATTGGTTATGATAATATATTAAATATGTATCGCAAAAGAGTCGTTATGGTGGATAGTTCGCAGCGGAGAAGCAAAGTAAAATTATTTTATAGTTCATTGAATACTCCTTGAGATGTCAGATATCGAATGGAAAATGCTTTAGAATTTATGGAAATACTTGCTGTTATCTACGACTTCATCTGCGATGAATTCTTTTATCTCTAAAATTCAATGAATCTTTGCAAGTTACCACGGAAAAGTGAAATCCAGAACTTTCCATTCCACAACCAGATTAAACGGTTACGCGGGAAAAGCTGCGGGTTAGTTGGTACTTCCATAAAAAACATTAGAAGTCTTTATTTTGTTAATATTTTAGTGGTACAAAATTCCGCGATACCCTGTGGTTCAGACATAACGCAAATCTTTCTTTATGCAGTCAAAAAGTCTGGAATCTCACTCGTGATAATTCTATGCTGTTTCATTCATTCCAAACGCTCTAGAATCACAGGTGCAAAACATACTCCAAAATACACTTCAACACCGTTGCTCCTAGCATTCCGAGGCGCAGCATAGCATTAAACGCATCTGACACACTGACGCTTGCACTAACGACCAAACTTGGTAAGCAAATTTAAAACTAGTTAATTATCATCACAAGTTACATACCTACAGCCTAAATGAAGCACACAACATACAACCTAAATGGAAACTAGGTAAGATTGCTATGTTATCATCAACATGTCAGTTGAAAGGCGTCCTCTGTTCGACATAAGCTTCCTGCATGGATCTTTATGACAATCGCTTTTGTGTTAATCATACCCAATGCCTTACAGGGAGCCTATCAACATTAATTTCACCTAGTACGCGATCACCACCCCAAAATCTCTCAGCCCCAACTGCCATCAGTTCCACGGCTCCCACGGGAGTGTGCCTCATCCACTGCCGCTTAAGGTTTGAGTTCTTAGATATAATCCATCGGGAACTTTAATACTTTTACGCATCTCTCCATTTCTGATTCGATCTCGTAAAGATAATCGAAGTGTGGCTCTTTTATTTATTGTCTTTTCTCAGTGGTCGTGAGCCTTCCTGTGGAGCCCACTGCATGTGCTGTGATCAAACATAAGATACCTTAGCGACTTCTAGCGCCATCTAGTGGGCAAATATAGAAACTCTAACGTCCTGCGTCGCGCCATTGACGCTTCTTAACTCGGACACATAAACTACGACTTCCAACGCTCTTTCGGACTTCGGCCTCTGCATCATCAGCCTCAGCATCATCTCTCTATTGAGGCTTATCCACTTACAAACAAGCGCCGTTCCCGCAACTCGAAGAGTGCGAGAAACGTGAGTTAGGTACCTACTATGTCTTTGAATTTAACCCCTCGCAGTTACTGTACACAAGCTTTGACACATGAAAAATATATATACCGATACAACTCGAAGCATACATGTATTTGAGAATTTCGAGAGCATAAACAGTAAACCGCGACCTTATAAAAAGCAAACCGTCGGGCAAGCCTGCTCGCTCGTAGTTCTCGACCAGTGGATCGCTCAAAGTGTGGGTTAAGGGGGTGTGGGGGTGTCCGTCAGTTGATCCGATCGCCGGGAAGCTCTGATTGATGACGCCGATTAGTGATGCCCAACTCGACCCCGAATAAATTGTCGACCTTTTTTGCTCTAAACTCTTCGAAACCCTTCTTTTTGCGCCTGGATTTTAATAAGAGGGCTTTAAAGCTGAGTGCGTAATTAATTTTCAGAAATAACCAAAATGGAATACAAATTGGATCCGGTTAACGGGAAATGTATCGATACAAGCGCCCAAGATTTACAACATTAAAATATTTCGTTTTTAAGCGATAATATTTGCTTCAACTGAATTGCTTGTATCTACACTTCATGTAATTATTATTGTTAGGATCTCAAGACAATCATTTGAATTTTCGAAAATCGTATCCCCTTATTACATAAAGGCAGCACTTGGCCGTCCGCTTCATGAATGCACTAGGAAGGCAACAGCGCGAGAGGAATATAGTGACGGATAGTACAGCGTATCACCACCCCGGATATATCGACCACGACCACTCTGTCAACTGTCTAACGACTAAAAAGCCGACCCCTTATTATTTGAGGGTCAGAGTGCACCACCACCCATGGACAACCGAAACATCAGAGTATTGTGGATGCCTTGCCAGCTTAGAGGTACCTCACGTGCTGAGAACTCTACACGTGTATCTTTTCTCTGGTATACAAATATAAAGGCTGGATGACAATATGTTTTTGGCTATGTTAGGTTTTATTTATTTTATCGATAGACAAACAAAAAAGGGAGTCAAACTATTGTTCAAACAACCAAAGTTGTCGAGTCACGGCGGCTACCTACGTTTAAGAGTTGAAATAATTTCGGCTTTACGCTTTATTTATTTTTCATAATGGAGCGTGAGCAAGCAATTTCCCTAGCAAATACACGGAAAGTGGATTTACTTACAACTTTTTAAATTCGAAATTTAATCGTTGGCCGCCGGAATCGCTGCTTCAATAATTATAAATTTATTACAACTAGCCGTTGGTGTACCTAATAGAAAAAAAAACTTTGCCTCTTATATGATCAATCGATAATTCTGCAGCATAACAGGGCAAAAGAGTTATAATATAAATTATCGGTCAACAATTAAACTTATCTTTTTACCGGGTTAGCAAATTTTTACTTGAAAACAAAATATATTCAATTAAAATCCGGAGAAGCAAAAAAACTGGACATGATCGAACAAGTTGAAAAATCCGAACGTATGGAAACCCAAAACCGCAAAATAAATGTGCTCAAATTCATGCATTTCACGCAAGATTTTAAACGTATTTATGCGATTTATAACTTGATCATTGAATCTCAATGATTTAATTATTTAAACCGACTAATTGGCTCCAGCGGTCAAGTGGTCACGACCAGTGGGTTTGATTGTATGGATTCCAATCAAGAGTGACTAACTGCACGAATACACGCCGTACCTATTTTGAATAAGTTTGAAATATTTGGTATATGACAACCAGATATAGTCTAGTGGCTCTCTAGAACCTGATCATGCTGCTTGAGATCCCGGGTTCGATACCCAATCCAGGAAGATATTTTTATACAAAAGAAAACAAATGTTTGTACTCGAGCCCTGGATATTTAATAGTGTATATAAGTATGTATTATTAAGAATGTAGGTATAATAGTTTGGGACTGGGTAAATTGGTGTCAATCGTCCCATGATTTATTTATTCACTAGCCGTTACCCGCGACTCTGTCCGCGCAAAATTCTTTTATCGCTATCCCGCGGGAACTATGCAATTTTCCGGGATAAAAACAGTCCTATGTCCTTCTCCGGGATTCAAACTATTTGTGCAACGAATTTAATTTAAATCAGTACTGTGGTTTATACGTGATGTACTAACAAACAGACTTAAAAACTTTTGGTATTTATAATATTAGTAGGATTATTATTTATTTGCTCGTAATTTATTTAGTTTATTTATTGGCTGCAAGCCAGAAGCAACCCACAATAAAATAAACATACATACCTAATAACAATACACAGAAAGCTTCAATAAAGATCAAATTGAAGTATAAAATTAAACTAATTGAACGAATCATTGTTACTATGCAGAGGTACACGATATAAACAAAATACGTATTATTATATCGCATTTAGATTTTTGCGTTTTTTTCTTGCGTAGGTATACCTACGTGTGGTTGCGGAGTAATAGTCAAATAGAAGTATCTAGTTCATTGAAATGGTTACGTAACAAAACATTAAACTGGCGTGACTACAAACAGAACTTAGAAATTTTCTACTTGGACCTAAAGACAATTTACTGTCTATTAAGCTTTTATGATCCATACTAAACCGCCGAAATAATATTAACAAACTACAAAGCTCCGAACGAAGCGTGCGATAGCTGGCGAAACTATAAACTATTACATCGGAAGCTGCCAACATACTATCAGCAAGTACCTAGATAATAAATCGTCGACTAACTTGCTACCGCTGACCTCAATAGAATAAGCAACCAACAGACAGGGCAAACGAAAGAATAACAATGATGGCTGCGCCCTCAACACAAAAATTCGAACACAGCCTTATTTTTTTTTCCCCCCAAAGACTCCGGCACTTTAAACTCTTCAGTAACTTCATTGCATATAATATAAAGCAAGAAGTTTGAATTTTCATTATTATTCTTTCGTTTGCCAAAAATCCAGACTGACTGACTGACTTTCTGTTTATGATCTACCCTCGGAACCTAGAGGAGTTTGCGAACTCTACGAGTTAGAGAAGTGCATTGGCACAGGCGTAAACTAGAACTGTAAAGCAGCAGCAGTACATATTCGGAAAAAGAAGTCATTTCAAGCGTCAATATCTAACGATAGGGGCGAAGCACTAGTTATATAATAATATGCTTTTTCATTAGCCCCAAACAGTTTCCCCGTTGCCCTGTAGGGCAAAGACCTTTCCCTTGGATTTGCAGCTCACCCTGTTTGCACTTATATCTGCTCAGTCGCTCGATAATTCGTCTAAGACCTAGACTCTAGG
Organism: Choristoneura fumiferana; assembly: GCF_025370935.1. Taxonomy (NCBI): domain Eukaryota; kingdom Metazoa; phylum Arthropoda; class Insecta; order Lepidoptera; family Tortricidae; genus Choristoneura; species Choristoneura fumiferana. The sequence goes on along the minus strand of NC_133488.1, from coordinate 9,720,277 downwards.
TCATGCCGTTATCTTCACCTTGGTCTATCGTAATGTGTCCATCTTGCAAGTTTTGAAGCACAATGCAATGGTCGGGACTCGATTCGTCCTTTTAACGCATTAAGTGCCTTGAGCGCATAATATTTATTTATACATTTTGCAAACTTCGGCGTGTGCTTTCTATTTTGAGTTTATCCCTTAATCAAAAGCAGCTATCAAATACATACCTGACAAAGGATATTTTTTAAGCTAGTAGTATTATTATTAATAATTACAATGGATATTGTAACTTATAACTAAAACAATAAGGTTGAATTTCCAAGTCAATGCATATGGTCGCTACATCGCATCTACCTTTTCAAGGGTTAAATAACGTTGTTGTATTAATATGAACCACTACGAATGCTTATGTGCATTTAAGACACTGAGCGACGTCTGGCGGAATTTGGAAAATGAAATTGCTTACTTACTTTTCGTTAAAATGTTAGTAAGTAGTTTTTTTTGCTTGTTTTTATTACTGGCATTATCACCCAACTTACATTATGTATACACACTGAAAACTGTAAGTTAAATGAGACTTTCTTGACTGGAAAAATATCGCTAGATGGCGATAGTATCGCGAGCCATTTGACGCCACAGTCTTGCTTGTGCCCATTTAATTAAGCAACCAATCACAAACGTGGCACAAATGTCAAAGTTGTAAAAAAGACCTCACGATACTAGCCTATCAACTACCCTCATTGGACTTACCTACAAGTTTGGTCCCACTAACATGGCAACTAAAATATATAAAGTCGTGTCTACATACCGCCATCGGTGCACCGCGCGGGCGCGCGCACGTCGCTCGCGTCCGGAGCGCCCGCTTCCGCCGGAAGTGACGCGTCTTCGCGCGCGCCGCCAGCTTCCTCTGCCCAGTCCAAATGCAATCAATATTTTTATACCGACACCCGCTTTTAACAACGATATCAATAAACTTGTAACGTACATGATTTTTTCCCATGAGGTTTTGTATTTGTAGTCTCAAACAGTTTTTTTTTATTACAACTTTCTTATGAGACAAAAATTAAATTTGGAGTTAAGATTTCCAAACATACAAGGTAGATAATAAAATGGCGCAATAATGAAGACTGACATTAAAACTAATACGTAACGTACGTACAGTCGAGTTTTTTTATCAAAAATATTTGAACATGACTCTATTGTTAACAGATATTTTTGATAAAATTTTTGCTCACAAGTTTATGAACTCGACTGTACGTATATTACACTAAGTAGTATTAAAACCAGGTACATAGTTTCTAGTTAAATAGTAGGTACCTACCGAACAGATGTTCTGTTATTATTAAAAATAGCTTTATTCAGTGTAAAGCCTGTGACAGTCATTTTTCATTACGTTCTGACTCCATTTATGTATTTTACAGCGACGGATTTTATTGAACGAGTAACGGACAGATTGAGGCTGAGATCTTTGATAAATATTATAGAGGTGCATCTCCACTCCAGTGTGAAAAGTTGAAATTGCCGATCTCCAATGACAAGTTTTTAATAAGAACGATAGTTGGTTAAATCCTTGATAAACAAAATGTTCTCTTATTTGTCTTCAATTGCGATTGAATCAAGGTATTAAATATTTTAGTAGTAATAATAAGGTTATCGGTTACCTACTAAGATTGGTTGAGGTAAGGTTCAAGTTCGCTCTGAAGCGATAATGCCTGTTGTTTACCTTATAATTTTCTCTCTGTGTACCTGTTTTCTATACCGCTTATACTCGTACCTATTACTACTAGCTTTTGCCTGCGGTTTCGCCCGCGTGGAATTCGGTTATCGCACGCTGTTCCCTCGGGAACTGTGCATTTTCCGGGATAAAAAGTAGCGTCACTCTCTGGCCCATAAATTATCTCTATGCCAAAAATTACGTTGATCCGTCGCTCCGTTTCGACGTGAAAGACGGACAAACCTACAAACCTACAAACACACACACTTTCGCATTTATAATATTAGTATGGATTTGGTGTTCAATAAAAGGTCATTGTATTTCATGTAATATTTGTAACTGTTCCTACTTTACGCTTCCGACGTGAGAGCAGTTTCCGTAAAGAGCAAAGATCAGAAACACGTACTACGGCAGCCGGGACACAGATATTGCTGACGGTTGTTTATTAGTGAACAAGAGAACAATATTGCATAATACAGTGGAAATTCACTCTCAAACCTATACGCGATGTTCACGTTAAAATACGAGTAGCTTTATATTACGGGGCTGCGTGCCAACGCGTTATATCTAGTTCGATTCGACACAGCAATGTAAAGTGATATTTTTTAAATGTTATTTACTTGTGTAGACCCAGCTTTACCGTGAAACCCAGAAGATGGCTGAAAATACCGTCTATAAGCACGCCCGGAAATAATACTCCGCTGGCCAGCCGCGATAAAGTTAACACTTTTCTCTATTACTGGGATCGCGGTGGATGCAAAAAGCACAAGACCGGTCTGAGTGGAGAGCTTTGGGGGAGGCCTAATGTCTAGCAGTGGACGTCTTTCGCCTGACATAATGATGATGATGAAGTTTTTATAAACTAAATATATTTAATTTTTATTTATTTACTATCCAAGATCACCACTTAGAAACAGAGTGTAAAATAAGATAAGACCATGAAATTAATGTATTTTACCTGCAAAACCTTGATTCCACATTTTTTTAGTTTAATTCCTTCAAGAGATGCTTAAAGCTAATAGGCTGTCGAAATACCTTTTTAAAACTTGTGCTTAAATAATTTTAAAATAGTAAATCTTATGCCATATTTGACACTTCAAGACACTCAGTGACGCTCAGTCAACGTCAAAGAGTATTATTAGTACCTATAGAGAAAGTCAACGTCAATTCTTTACATAAGTAGTTTGTGGCGATCATGTGGCGATACTGCGGCACGCAAATCAAAGATTAGCTTCTTGTCTTTGGTCTAAAGAAAGATTAGTCTTCCTTTGGATTTTGGTCCCCAGGTATAACATCTGTCTAGAGATCTGTGTATGGGGACCTTTGAATCGATTTGGGACCGATCGACATTAAAATGCTGCCCCGCTTGTTATTTTACACACTCAAAAACTGTTTTGGAATGCCTTTCATGTTTTTTGGAAGAGCAAAAAACGCACCTTAAAATCTTACTAATATTAAAAATGCGAAAGTTTGTACGTCTGTTTGTTTGTTATCTTTTCACGTCTAAACCGCTGAACCGAGTTAGATGGAATACGGTATACAGATAGTTTGAGTCCCCAGGTAGAACATAGAATAGTTTTTATCCCGGAAAATTGCATGGTTCCCACGGGATAGGTAGCGATAAACGAATTCTACGAGGACGGGTTCGCGGGCAACAGTAGTTTGGCATTAGTTTTTTCCATGCGTTTTTCAATCCGTGCAATCTATATGCACTCAAACTTTTTCATCCCGCTTGAACGCAATCATATCTCCTCATCGGAATTCCGATTCTCGTGGCTCGTTATGCCGGCTTCAACTTGAAAGTCAAGAGGATCGCTTTGATGTTTATATTAATTGGTTTAGTAGAACGAAGCACCGCAAATAACGGTGAAAAGTTTCCGCTCCCTCTTAATTTGAATGATTATTAATAGTTCCACTAATGGAATAAAAGCATGAGAAGTTTTTATTCAGAAACGAACCGATTTAGATGAAATTCGGTACACAGATAGTTTGAGTCCCGGGGAAGGACATAGGCTAGTTTTTATTCCGGAAAATCGCTTAGTTCCCGCGGGATAGCGATAACCGAATTCTACGCGGACGGATTCGCGGGTTACGACTAGTAGTTACTTAACAATAGAACAACCTAACCAACATGAAAAAGTTGACGGACCCACATTGACATTCCAAAGTTGAATATCAGCTCAAAAACGGTTAAACCGATTTTTTTCAAATTAGGAGCCACCACGAGGAAACTCGCTTTTGCATAAAATAACCACATTGAAATCAGTCTATCCGTTTGAGAACTACGATGCCGCAGACAGACAGACTTTGGCGTCATTATTTTTGCATCGACGGTGAAAACAGCCAAGCAAGACCTTACTATATGTGAAAAAATTATGTCTAACCCTACGGCTAACCTTTAATTTTGCCCTCCCAATGCATCGTCGTAGGGAACTAAACTTTCTCCACCCTCGGCTAGGAGACACGGTTGATTGATGACCTAGTGACTCAACGCCAAATGCTAGTGACAGCCGATAACGCGATGATATTGTAGACTAGTTTACGGTATAGTCGAATGAAGCAATATCTATGTTTTTATTATAGACGTAGTAGCAACGGGAACTTCGCAAGTCAAAAGTTTTGTAAAAAAAGATTTTATTCCAAGCTTTTTTGCTCACTGTAAACACAAGTTAATTTAACGAGTACGAGCATTTCCACACCACGTTTTTTACACGCGCCATCGACTCGTGCGTTTCTCTTTCCATAGAGCAGCTACGCAACGCGCGAGGGTAACGCGTTCATGTCCATACAAACGCGCGTCGAACTGGGGAATGGATGAAAATTTTAGAAACGCTTGAAACTTTTTTTATCGATAGGAATAACCTTTCTAATTAACAGAAAATAATATCAGATTTTTAAGTAGCATTAATAAATTAAAAAAAATAAAGAGTCTTCTTTACCGCCAAATTAAGACAGTCCGGTCGGTTACAGGTTATTCCATAGTCCAAAATAAAAAACATTAAAAAAGTATTTACTCTCTTTACCGGCTCGGATAATACCAACATGGAAATACCGACCGTGTTTTTCATCTACACACCCATAGAAGATCATGTCAGTTGCTCGCAAATGTGTGAAGTTCCCAACCCGCACTGGGCCCGCGTGGGAACTACGGCCCAAGCCCTCTCATTCTGAGAGGAGGCCTGTGCTCAGCAGTGGGACGTCGTATATAGACTGAAACGGTGAGTAGGTGTGGTGAAATTTTATTATCAAATTACCATTTGTGTTTTAGACAGCATGCTGCTCAACATTACAACTGATAACCTTAATGCGTTGTAGTTTTAGTGAGTGATGTACCAAATAAAAATGAGCAAGGCGAGATTTAAAAATCTTTATGTTAGACCTAATAAAAATATTTTACTTAAAATTACATATTCTTTTCCTCCCATAAAATTACCATCTCATAAAAATAACGACTTCCGACAAAGACAAAACATTTAATAAAAGTTAAAAATTAAGGGATATTTATGACACAATCATGGCCCCATTCTCCGTTTTGAGCATTAATGAAATTTTTCCCATTTGCGCTTCAGCTGTAAGGCAAAATGAGCGTTATTTGAAGTGAAATATGAGCTACCATATGTTTCCGTGAACACCCTGTAATTGACTTACCTTAATGAAATGTCATTCACTTAGAAGCGTCACGGGAGTTTATTGTTTTGCTATGTAGGTCGAGGAACCTTTTCGTAATAAATTTACCTAACTGTGATTTCTTTGGCAACCCATACATTTGCCAAGTCAAGATGATATTAGTAGTACGTGATTCAGTTTCCTTGACTGTACCTAGACATAACATGGTTGAAATATTAAAGAGTGCTCTTAATTGTAATTATACTATTATTAAAAACAGTTAATAAAGTACTATTGTCGAAACATAAAATCAGAATCAAGATATTAATTGATCAAATTAAATCATTATTTGTTTTATTTTAACCTCCGACGTAAAAAAAGGGGTGTTTCAAGTTTGACGCCAACACTATCTGATTGGCCGTGGCATTGTAGTTCTCAAATAGATGGACCGATTTCAATGCGGTTTTTCACATAAAAGCGGGCTTCCTTGCGGTTGTGTCTCATTAGAATCGGTTCAGTTAATTTTGAGATATTGAACTTTGAAATGACAAGACATGACAAAGTCAATGACATGTCGAGGTTTTTTAAATTGTAACTAATTTAAAAGACTGACATTTCACCATTGTCATGTTATTATTCGTTTATTCATCTTTTGTCGGTCATCGTTCATCCAATATTACCTCTCATATTTCGTTTTCTAGATTTTTTTTACCGTACGACGGCAAAAACTACTAGACACTGGCAAAATTGTCCTCCAATGGATAGAGCCATATTTTTTTTTAAAGAAACAACAACAACAACTTAAAAAAAAGTTATCTATTAAATTTACAATATATTTCTAAAAACAGCGTATATTCTTAATGAAATATTTAGTACCTACTTGAGACTTAACTAGAGTTGAACAACCTATTTTTAGGTCTAAGATCCGAACTTAAATCGACCTTCACCGGTCTGATAATAATATGCAACGTATTTCATAATGAATTGAGTATATTAGAAAATATATTACAAATGGGTTTGCTAAAAAAATCCTGGACAGCCTATTTTTAATTATTAAAAAAAATATTTTTAATCAATATATTAATATCGTATGTCTTTTGGTATTATCTTGGTTTGTAGTATCTAGTAGGTAATTATTTTTTAAAAAGTAGGCATAATTATTTAGTCTAAGATGCGATCTTGAATCGACTTTCACCGATCTGATAAATCTGATAATAGAATGAAACGTATTTTAGACTTATTAGAAAATGTATTAAAAATGGGTTTGCTAACAAAATCCTGGACAGACTATACTAATTACTAAAAAAAAATGTATTTTAAAAATCAAAAATCATGAAGTAAAGGTTGATTGAAGTTCGTATATTCTACTATTACTTTCCATAGTTATAAACGGCTAGACATCACATTAAAACACTTTTTAGAAACTTTTACCGAACACGCGAAGCACGGTGCGAATAATAGCAACACCTGAAATTAATAATCACAAACTCTCCCGCAGTCGCAAAACTTTCTCGTTGCGAAAGAAATCGTTAAAAACACATTACAGGTTTTTTACAGTCCCGGTTTGTAAATAATAACAAAGGGCGAGGTGAGAGCTAATAATCAAAAGCTTTGTCCCCTGAATGAGCTTTCACGGCAAAATTTAGCCGTGCAAATATAAATAAACTGCTATTGTTTTGCGCACTGTACTGAGATAAACTAGGGATGTGACTAAAGAGACTGACTATGCGGATGAGTATGGATTAATGAAAACTCGTGTAAGCAACGGTTATAGGAGTCTGATAGAATGCGTCATTCATTTGTTGTACGTGTTTAACAGTTCATTGAACTGAAAGACAAATTTATTTATATAATATATAAAATATGTGAGTACATAATATGTGCGTGTGTTTGTTTACTCATCATCAAAGCCTATTTACGTCCCACAGCTGGGCACAGGCCTCCTCTCAGAATGAGAGGGCTTGGGCCGTAGTTCCTACGCGGGCCCAGTGCGGATTGGGAACTTCACACGTACCATTGAATTACGTCATTCTGCTTGAGAGGCGATAGGTCAAACCATTAGGCCATCACGGCTTTTTTTACTCTATTACGATAAATTTGCTCGACTAATTTGGTTGAAAGCTGGGCGTCTGGAATAACATAATAGTACACTTTTTAACACGATATTCCCAGGGAATCGGGATAAAATTGCGATATTTGAACCGCTGTGTTTAGTGACACGTGGCATGAGTGTTTTTTTATGTAACTTGAATGAAGACCAAAATTTTATTATTGGAAACTTTCGCGGGAAATTATGAAAATCCCACTGAAATTTTTCCAAACACTCGAAAATGGAATTCGAATGCCAGACACACTCACACTCTTTTCACTCATATCACTTTTTTTGAAAATTCTCACATGAATTTTTGTGAATTTTTGAGAATGCCCACGGATAATTTTAATACAATCACAGAATGTATTTTATAGTTTTCCTTGAAAGTTTGTTACACTTACTACCATCTTGATTTTTTTTTTAATTTTCCACCTACCAGTTTAGATTTTAGAGAGGGGGGACGCTCGATTTTAATAAAAATTTACACTTTAAAGTTGAATATTTCGCAAACAAATCGAAAAATCGTCTGTTCGTTAGAACCCCTAATGCTTTTAAAAGACCTATCCAACGATACTCCACACTATAGGGTTGGATGAGAAAAAAAAAATTACCCCCACTTTATGTCTATGGGAGGAAACCAAAAAATTTTTTTATAATTTTTTTATTGTACCATTTTGTCGGCATAGTTTACATATATATCCGTGCAAAATTACAGCTTTCTAGCATTGATAATCCCTGAGCAAAGCCGCGGACGGACGGACAGACAGACAGACAGACAGACATGACGAAACTATAGGGTTCCGTTTTTGCCATTTTGGCTCCGGAACCCTAAAAAGCAGCTGGTCTAAGTAGAGACTGGTCTAAGTGGCAAATGGCTTAAGAAGCAACTGGTCTAAGTAGAAAGTGGTCTTAAAAGCTTGAAAAAACATAGGTAGGTTAAGGTAGCGTAGGTAAGGTAGCGTTAAGGTGCGAAGCGCCTCAGCCACGCAGAATAGGAGGTCCGCGAAGCGGAGCTCCGTCGACTTTGAGTCAAAGAATACGACCACTTGATACTTATACAAGTTGCTACTTAGACCAGTTGCGTCTTAGACCACTTGCTACTTAGACCAATTGCTAATTTGCTACGTAGACCAGCTGCTTTTTAGACGACCATGCCATTTCAATATGAGTATCATTTGGTACATCTCTAAGTAAACTTGCTTCCAAGCAGCGTTCCTCGTCAACTCTATGCAAACTGCTCTGAGATTCGTACAGGATAAGATAAAACATCGTTTTACTTGTCCATTTTAATGAAAACTACACAAAAACAATTTAATAGGCACCGCTTTATTGACAGACAATTTCATTTGAATTTTGATACAAAAAATACCTCAGAAAAAGACTGACAGAAGTTATTAATCATCATTGTAAATACTTCAAATCTAGTGGCTACCACTTAAATGGAAAAGGTTAGGCCTAATTTTTCAACCGACTGCCCCAAGGAGGGTTATTCGCGAATATTTCCGAACCGGTAGCACCTATTTTCTATTCAGTTCTGAACCTATATTCTGAGGAAGGAGTAGGCATGTTTTTAAAAACGTCCCTACTCCTTCCTCATAGAGCCAAAGGGCCGGCAAAGCAACCGCAAATTCTATTATGTTATTGGTGTCCCTGGGCGGCGGTGATAGCTTTCCATCAGATCACAGTTCGTATACACGTTATCTTATAAAAAATATCAACTATTTAGTTCTTATTTAATACGAATTTTATTGTCATGCATTTGATAATTCCGTTTAAGATTCCGCATTCAAATTCAATTCAATTTCTTCCTTAATTCATTTCCGTGAATTTAATTCATTTAGCGAAACTCTTTCGGAGTGTTTTTAAACTAATTAAACCTTTTCCATTTTTTTATGTTTCCGTGCAGATTTTAATAACACGGAACTTTCTTCTTTTATTGCTGCTAAGCTCAGTTTCAACACCCCTTTTCCCGGAACTTTTTATTATTAAAGCTTTGTTTCACCTTTAGTACCTACCTTTTTTAAATTAGAAAAATCTTGACCTAGTATCACGTCACTGTACGAAAATATTCTGCATTTTTTCAACAAAAGAATCAAAACTACGTTCTCTTCATAAAGGTATTGTTTTCATTGTCTCTCGTCATTTGAAAACGTCAAGTCATTAAGCAACCACATCTACCTTATCTAAAATAACTGCATGATCTCAGTAATTTCCGAAATACCTGCTAGCTGCCTCTTGTTAAAAAACTTGTTGGTTAATTTTAAATTTTAGCATTACTTCTTATCTACGACATTACGATACTTTTACTAGCATTTCCTTTCCCTTAGCTTTCCCTTCACCTATAATATAAAAAATCCAACCAGATTCTGTATCGCGTAGCACCCAAAAAACCGAGCGCAAATTTTACTATCAGGCTTATGAGTTATCTCTACATGTCATACGCGTTCGGTGGTAGTCGGGATTATGGCCTGTAAGCCCATTGGGCTGTTAGGCCTGATAGGACCAGCCTGTCGGCGGTAGTTTAGCGCTTAAGTACCCACGTCTTTCTGAGGCTCCTGATAGGGCTGATTCGGCAGAAAATGGAAAAACACAAGTATGATGCCGGGTTTTTAAAAAAAGGAAAGTAACTTGGAGGAAATTGGAAATGTGATACTTTCTTCTTAAAGTCAAAGGAAGAATTTATCGTTTGATTTATTGGCCTTATTATTATTGTATGTTTTATTTAGCAGTTCAATTAAAATTACGGAATTTTGTATATCCAATAGGCGTCCCCAAGAATTACACCGTAGTTTTCCTTTACATTTTGTATGCAACTAAAACTAACAATTGAGATTTCGCGTTTTCATCATACTACAAACTACAGGGAAAAAAGGAATTCTTTGATCAAGATTATTCATAGTCTCAGGAATATTGTTTAAATCAAAGTAATTATTTTCTTTAAGTTAGATAATAGTTTTAACCCAAGACAATATTGGTCGTAATCCAATACAATATGGCGTCCGGCTACATATACACACGAAATATTATTGTCTTGACCAAGGGTATATTGTCTTAGTCTAAGACATCTTTTTTTTCGTGTAACTATATAGTAGTCTTGGAATAGATTAAAATACTGCAAAGTACTCGTAGTTTGTCAGTTTAATTAAAATTATTCTATAGATTGTTATTATTTGCCGGTGTAGTTTATCTTAGATTTCTTTTACATACACTAAATATCAATATAGGTTTCTACGAGTATGAGTTTCCTGTAAGGTTTCCGTTTTTTAACATTTGAGGTACAGAAACGTAACCCATAAAATAAACTAACTACTACTACTGTCTGCTAAGATCTTATTTATCGTTATCCCATAATAGGAGTTATCCAATTTTCTTCTCAAATTCAGATTATAAACTTCGCTGTACCTTACCTATGTACAGCACATACCTATGCACACACATCGATAAGGTATGATCAACAATTTATTTACAACAAACACTTCACCTTGCTGTACCCAATACTCTGAATTACTCTTCCAACTGAAAATACTAACCATGCGCAAAATGTCGTTGCAGAATAATTATTGGAACAGAAATTCTCAGCCCGACTTTAAGGGAGGGGCAGTTTCTCGAAGCTACCAAGGTAAGTGTACACTGAACAGAAGCAGGCACTCCAGACTAACTGCATACGTGTAAGCCGATACAGGCAATGCATCCGATATGACCTCTCGGAGGCTTTAAGGGTTACTCGCGTTTCCTATAAACGCTTTAAGTCTAGCTTGGCGTATATAAAAGTAAAATGGAATTATTCAAAACGGAGGTTTGAAGAATTAAAGTGATAAGTTAAGTAGTTGTACACGATTACTGTAGGTACTGGCGTTACTTTACTTTAGTCTCTATCAATATTTAAATTGAATCTCCTTGCTTCTCCTCTCGTTTGAAGATGAATAGATAACATACTTATTTTGCATACATGCTGCTGTCTTCCATACAGAAATGCCAAATTAGCAAGGTATTTAACGAGATAGTTTTTGAACGCTTCTCAAGACGGTAAATTTTAATACGAGCGATTTTTGACACCATATCACTCGAAAATACCATTCTAATGTGGCAAATAAAATAACTACAGCCACAACTGACATAAACTTTGGATTTATTGAATTAGAGTTAAGTATAAACTTCTTTTAAATACTCTACTTACCTCTTTTTCAAAACCGGATCAATATTAAATTTCTTTACTTTTGAATAATTTTCTCCAACACAGTTCTCGAATGACGGTGATTTTTTTTACGGAATAGAGGGCAAACAAGCAAACGGATCGCCTGACGGTAAGCGATTACCGTCGCCCCATGGACACCTGCAACACCAGAAGAGCCACAAGTGCGTTGCCGGCCTTTTAGGTAGGAGTACGTTCTTTCAAAAATCGATTCTCAGTGGATAGTTAAGTGATGGCGTTGCTGCATGCACATTTTTAGCGGCATATCATAAAAAGCTGACAAAACAGTCTCGCAAAAGACTTTACACCATCGCATATATATCCGTTGCAAAAGTAAACATGCTAACATTGCGTAATGGAGCTATTATTACTCGCTGAATGCGTCGATATCGGCATCACGTTCCACGAAGTACGGATTCGAAAAATGCTTCATCAATTTATCCGTTCCCGCTCGCTGCGTTGATCGATGACAGCGGACTGATATTTGTCAACGGCACGACAAGTAAAATACGGTGAAGTATTCCTGTTTGAGTTTCATGCGATACGAATAAACACCGAACACAAAATTATGTAGCAATACTGATAGATATGTATGAGTAGCTTGCTTGCAAGCGTGAAGTACATCATGCTACACTACGATTATTACCACTTTGACAATTAGGATGTCTCGGCTTAAATCGTAAAGGTTAATTACACACAAATTACGTAAAATTACTATTTGTTTTGTTTTTTACTATCAAGCTTTTTACCTTGTCTAATGTATAAAGCTGGATTAAACGCTGTAGCGGCCATGGCCAAATCTTGATTTCAATCATTGTAAAATTGCCGAGTGTCAAAGTGGAGCAATAATCGTACTGTACTATAGCAGCTATAAGTCTATAACCAATTTGAAATCAGCCGTCAAATCAAAAGAAACCAAGGACTATTTTGACATCGATCGGTTATATATAGGTGTATACCTCGATAAATTAGTTTACTTTGTTCGAAACTTGAAACAAAAGATCGGGTTTCTTTTCTTTCTCCTTTTAATCTTCAGCAACATTATTAACGTTTTAGTTTTACTTTGTAGTAACTTGGTGCAACTAACGCTAAATCAATCGAATCTAGAATTTGTTTACAATACTGCTTCAATAATACTTCCTTAAAAGTATTTACAGCGATATGTTGTTTTTGAGATATAGACTGTATGACCAGTGTTTTTGGCAGCTCAAAATTATCGTGTAATATCTACAATAACCTCTTCCTTCGGCTCCTTTATATCTTTCTGAGCGATTCAGCTACTTAGCTGAAGGCAGCCAACATCGTTTGCGGTCAAGTGCCAATCTCCTTCTAGCATCTCCTTCTACCTCATCCAAGATCTACTCCAAATATTTTTCTGTGCATGCGGCTAGGTTGTGGATCCGGTTGCGGATCACCGTCCGACAATCTTCCTCCGTATACTCGTTCAGGGAGACATTGAAGATTTGGTTCACACTATAGTTCCTTGATTATTTAGTAAGTAATTATCCTTTATACTTGTGTCATTTATGTATTGTATGTAAATGTGTGTATTTATGTATTTTATTTTATATTTAGATATAGATATATTAATGTGTTATATATTTATTATATATATTTAGGTATTTGAGGTTTACATATGCATTTATATTTATTCAAATGTTTTGCTCTAATTGTCGATCCTTGTTTTTGATTGCTCCTCTACCACTCAAATGTTGACTGGCAGAGATCCCTGCAGGGATAAGTCCGCCTTTGTACTTAACACTTTACTTTTATTTATGTAACCTTTTTGTTTTTCCTTTTTGTACAATAAAGAGTATAAACAAATAAACAAACAATAACCTTCACACATCTACATGACATCCACTCAAAAAATTTCCCTGGTCAGGCCGCCTGCATGTAGTTTCTTCAAAATATCGGAAGTTCAATAAAAGTAATAGGTCTACATCCCGAAGAAAAGAATATCTTATTCAAACAACTGACTGTTATTTTAAACTGTTTTCGTCATTTCTCTTATCATATAACATTATTATTAGTTGTGATGACTGTATAGCCGTCTTGTAGTTGAAGCTTAGTTAAAGTGAGAAAAGTTTTTCTATGTCAAAGTCCTTATTTGGCCTGTGTAAAACGCTTTTCACTACATGTATACCTGAATGAAACGTCAATTTTTGAGATATCAAGTATATTTGCAGGGAAAACGATTCTAAAAAAAGAAGAGCAGACTAACGTACGCAAATTTGTAACACAGAAGTACCTACACGAGTCGAATATTGCAAATTGTAGTTAACTTTGTTTCAAAGTTCCTAACTATAACTTCAATTTCCTCTGCGGGGCACAATAGCACGAATTATCGTAGCCAACTGATTTAATGCAGACAAACTGAATTTATACAACAAGCTACATAGTTTTCATCTATAAAGCGCGTGTTATAATTAAACTAATCTATTGGACGCGTGTACCAACCCTCCAATGTAACTTCATCCCTAAGTATCCTCATCTTTGAAGCAAATAAGGTGCATTTAAGACAGTGGCGCAGGTCTTCGTACGTTGGATATGTGTAGTTGCTTGTCTGATCTCGTAGAAACGCCTTCTTGTGATGGCAGGCTCCTTTAATTAATGTCTCTGAAACATTAGACGGAGCGTATCCATTATTCTAAAACACGGCGAAAATTGCATATTCAAGTTATATGAATATATCAAAGGTAACTTTGGTGATTGGCTCCTCTGGCCAGCGCTAATTGGGATCGATTTAATTCAGTCCGATGAGTCAGAGGGCAAAGTTGGACTCATTTGCGAAGTCGGGGTCAGCCATTTGACTACTGCACTGCAATCAGACAATCAGCCCGAACTTACGTTGCAAACGTGTTATGTATTTTGGGACTTGCACGTTCGAGTTTTATCACCAGTTGACTACTTACTTATTTATACTCGTTATGTTTGTCACATCGTTGAAATTATTAGATATAATGTATACTATAACAAACGCTTATTAAATGGACCTTAAAGTAACACAACTGTCGGCTCGTGGCTCTGAGAAAAAAAAATGTTTGTTTACAAATTATAATGCACAACGTACAAACAATTGGAAGTATAAACTATTAAAAGTGCAAGCACTTTACCGCCTTTAGTCGCTCTTTATTACACCCACGGGAAGAGATGGGTCCATCCTAGTTTAAAACCAGACATTGCACGTATAGGCCTATAATGTGTAAGAAAAATGCTACGAGCATCATCCGATCGATTACTGAAGTCTGGTAGCATGATGAACGGCTATGTTGCTATAAAAATTAGCTCTGGTTGAGTTCGAACCGCGACAATGTAGTGCGGTGGTGGTGATACATGAGTTTGTGTGTATTCGTACATTGTAAAGGTGGAGGAACTGCATAAACACACAATTTTCTTGCATAAACGTACTTATTATAAGGTCGTGGGTGAGTAAAATAATTGTTTTAGTTCATTGATACGTATGTACCTCAACAAAGTAACGCCTGATTAAATAAATCACGCGATCTAATACATACTAATATTCTAAAACTACGTTTGCAACTTACAAGTATGTAGAGTAGAGGCATACACAATACATTAAACTTTTAGTAAATAAAGCATTATAACTCTTTATAAGACAAAATTAAAACGAAATTAAAACGCACGCTTGTACATAAGACGGACTTGCGCGTTGCTCGGGGATAAATGTCGCTTACACGTGCTACTTTTGCGCTAATAAGCATCGTGTATGGGGTTTCTGATTAGAAATTTGGATGAGAGGACACAATCAAAAACTATCTGCTAAGCTAAATAAATAAACAATAACATTGCTTTAACCTTGATCGCAGCTTCCCGAAACTTGGGATTATAATATTTAACAAAATTACAGCCCCTGTTCGTCGGCCGGTCATAAATCTGTCATTGCCAAGGACAATCCTGATTGATGGCTGATACGACATTACCTGTGTCCTGCTACACTATCAATCATCCAATGCCTCAAGAAAATAAGTAAAAATATACTGAGAGTATACCAGAAAATCGAAATTTTCATAGTTATTTGCTGACAGTATTATGAACTTTGTAGTTTATAGTTCATAACAAAATAGAACATCTATCAGTTGTTCAATAACCTTATTCTGGTTTTTCTGGATGTATAAATGGATGTGTCTATTATGGACTACTTATGGTGTTATGGCATACATTCTTAGTAGACAAGTGGTATCTAAGTAACTAAATATATATGATAGCTAGCATTGTGCGCAACAAGCTCTTTATTTTGGTAATACAGTCTGGTACAAATCAATACAGTTTTAACCATAATTAATATCAAACGTGGCACAAATGGCATCGAGCAACATTCATATATCTTAAGTGAGTTATAACTATCGCTCAAGATATCTACATTATTTAATTATACAACCATTACCTAAAGTGTAAAACGTCCGGAGATTTCATCAAGCTTTCTAGACCTCGTGGTTAATAAAGTTACAACTGAACCACTTCTTAAATCAATCTCAAATATTTTACATCTCATAGGTACGTGATAGCAGAGTTTATGACAGGTCTTCATTATACTATACCTCAGCAGAAGCACGTCCGCTACCGAAACGAACCTCGAAAAACTTACTACCATCACGTAGAATAGGTGTTTGAACAAAGAACTCCGTGAAAACTTCTCCATATTTCTAAAGTTAACTGAAAGTGCATTATAACTTCCACCTGAGCGCTTGAAGGAAGGCTTAAATAAAGACACACCTGAAAGCTTTTCAATCTCTTTAAAATGTATATCTATGTAAATTTAAAAAAGGACAAATGAAAACGTCTGCCAAAGTTGCCACAAACAAAAGATCAGTAGGTAACTTACAGAAACTATATTATTATAATCATGCCATGACCACAGAATAGACAATAGTACAAGTAAGTACTGTCACGATGCACACAGGCGATCGCTGACATCTTAGTTAGCTTAGTGTAAGCTAGATGGCGCTTTCCTCAATTAGGGATCTCTGAGCGGAATGATGGACGAACTCTAGAGGTCGCCACCGTAGTTTTCCCTTGACTCATTTATTTACGTAATAATATGTATTTAATATTTATTTATTATTTACTTATTTATTTTATAAAAGTAGGCATTTTATTACACTCATTTACTACACGAGTTTGTACGACTAAATATATCTATAACCAACTCACCCTTGACCGTTTTTGTCGGCCAAGGGGGGTGTTGTCGATCAGCTGTGACCGGGGGAATTCTAACTGTAATATTCTCACCCTTAAAAGCTGAAGCACAGCTGTAAAATACACATTCAACAGCTCACCCTACACTAAACAGCTCTCTCGAAAGCTCCATACGCCCAAGACTTGGGCAGCTCCGTACGGCTACAACCTTCAAAGATCCATACGGCTACAGCTTTCAAAGCTCCGTTCGGCTACAACTCTCACGGCTCAGGCGGCTCCTTTACGCCCTAACCTGACACTAAGCCCTGACGGCCTTAACTTCCGGAGCTCTGCATATCCTTCCTGGCTCGTCCAAGACCCTGATCGTTCCGGCGTGGAACACTGTCCAGGCTGCTCGTCCTGCCGCCCTAAGGCCCCTTTTGATCTCGGCACCGCCGACCACTCAGCTGGACCAGGCCCCCCTGCTGTGGCCAGCCCTCTTCGCTCCGGGTTCTTCTCTCTGACTCCAGGGAAGTGTAGGCCAGGTAGACCGAATAATCAGAACCGACATCTCAATAAAATCGCTTAAACTTACGACCTGAGATTCTCGTAATACTTTTACTTTTAATTTTGTCAAACTAGGCCTGTTATTTTTTGTGTTCAATTTTTTAATTAAAAAATTGTTAAAACGTCTTATTGTTTTACTCAAAGAGTAACCTATTAGGCCTCCCTTAAGGTCAAACCTCCCCTCAAGAGGTCTGCCCTTGACAGTACCTACAAAAGAGCAAACCTGATAAAGAAGTTAAAAGGAGTAACTTTAAATTTTGGTTTGCCAACAATGATAACTGTGACGATGGTCGTAGACAAACTGTAGCAGTAAAATATTTCGCTTTTAATTTTATATTCTGATAGATATCGCTGTAGGTACTGAAAATAAAACGATGCTGAATAAAGCTAGGTTTTTCCATGCCGGTATTAAAATAATTTGTTGAATTTGATTCAATGGAGAATGTCAATTTTTGATTTAATAAAATATTCATCCGAGATTGGTATCAGATACATTATATTAGTGCCATGATCGGGTCTTTCGAGTTGAGTTTGTGCTTAACCGTGCTTTGAATGTGAATCGAGGCGCGGTTCCTTGAAGGAACTTGGTTAATGTAGGTACGAGTATCTAATGCCAATCTGGGATTTATATTTTATTACCTAAATCAAACCAGAGGCCGTTTTTGTATGCGAAATCTGTCATTTGATTGCGATCGCGAGCTTCAGAAACGTTATGCAATACGGCCTCAGTATTTTGTGACAAACAATCGTGTTCTCTACTTCTAAATATGGGTTGCACTCTATGCTGTAAAACGCAAAGGCGATAGCGTAATTGGAAATTTGTGCGACACGCAGTCATATCGTTTTCTTATTTTAGTCGTCTAGTAAGTATATAAGTTTTTTTAGGGTCCGTAGCCAAATGGCAAAAAACGGAACCCTTATGGATTCGTCATGTCTGTCTGTCCGTCCGTATGTCACACCCACTTTTTTCCGAAACTAAACGAACTATACTGTTGAAACTTAGTAAGTATTAAGATTTTCACACATAAATAGAAAAAAAAACAATACATTTTGGGGGTTCCCCATACTTAGAACTGAAACTCGATTTTTTTTTTGCGTCAAACCCATACGTGTGGGGTATCTATGGATAGGTCTTTAAAAATTATATTGAGGTTTCTAATAACATTTTTTTCTAAACTGAATAGTTTGCGACTTCCAAAGTGGTAAAATGTGTCCCCCCCCCCCTCTGTAACTTCTAAAATAAGAGAATGATAAAACTAAAAAAAATATAATTATGATGTACATTACCATGCAAACTTCCACCGAAAATTGGTTTGAACGAGATCTAGTAAGTAGTTTTTTTTAACACGTCATAAATCGTAAAGTAAAGGAAACTTTTATATTATGGTACTTGCTGCTACGGAACGAAAAAATACACGTGTGTTGCACTGGCATGTCTTGCACGTCTGTCCGCAGAAAGGAAAGATAACTGAGTTCTAGTTCATTGACCGCATACTGTCTATAATATACTTATGTTATCCATCTATATTATAGAGGTCGACTGATCAGTTACCTACGCATAAGGTGGGGGACCTGATATAATTCCATTATGATGGCACGGCTATCAGATTAGATGAATTATTGGGATTGGTCGCAAATCGATACTATTAGCGTTCGTGAACATTATTAACTGAAACATTGATTGATTGTAATGGTTACTGGCGTAATAGTTTGAACATTCATTTAGCCTAGTTTATGGAGAACGATGATGTAACCTCGTTTGCCTTCCTCTCATAACATAATAAAAAATGTTGGTGAAAACATACGAGTATGAATTTTAATACAGTTTATTCTTCGCTTAGTGCAATTACATAAAAACCGGCGTAGTGTTTAGCAGACCTCACACAGTTCAATGATAAGTTTCGATCGATGTTTGGATGTTCTCTTCTAAATTTGTAATTTATTATACAACTAAGTTACAGGGTTTTTTTATGTGTCCAAAACAAAACAACCTCTGCCCCTGAATAATTTGCGCTGATAAATGTCCATAAATAGGAAACTTAGTTCTTGTAAAGCTTTCACCAGAACACAAGACAAGAGGGCAATATTTTTCGCAGATAACTTCTTGGGAATAATTAAATTTAATGTCACCATTACTAGGGGTCTAGGGTCGATCCCAGATTATTATCCTTCGGGCTGTCTTTCCTTTGTTAGACGGAGGTAACCTCGCCCTTGTCGGTTTCACTAAGAAAAATTACACCCTTTTATGCGGGCCTGTTTTCAAGATAAGTGCTTTAAAAGCTGCTTTATACAAACAATAAATAAAATTGCGCGCGGCTTCTTGAATCTCACTTTAAGGTGTTGGGTTGTGTATTTTTCATTTGCAATGCTTTCGTTAGCTTCTTGCGTAGGTAATTTCAGAAAAGCGCGTGTTTAAGATTCAATAAGCAGTGTGGAAATCGTCGTGTGAGTTAGGTTTTGCATTACATTGCTATGGTCTATGAATAGACTGTTAATACAATAGCTCTTTGGTACTGCAATGTAGTTCAACTCGCCCTCGTCCTATGAATAACCACTAGGAATTTGCCAGACGTTGTTGGGGTACACAGAGTACTTTATAATATGTTGGGGTACGAGTTGTGGCGCATGTCACTTCTCATACCCTGACAGCATTTCGATAGCATGGACACTATCATATTGGTAGCTACACTATGGACACCATTGGAACCATTGGAATTGTACATTGGGTAATGAAATATAGTGAAAATTTCCTGTACAAACTGACCGTAACCTCGTAACAACAACAAACGTGATTTTTTCCCCGTTTTTTCGTCGATACCTATTAATAACGGCAACAGATAGACGCTTGAAATATTCATTGAATATTTAGTCATATAGGTATTTACTTTAAAAATACATAAATAAATTTAAATAAAATAAATATTTAAGGGCTAATATCTAATGTTATATCGATAATGGTGCGGAACATGCGCGATTCCGACTGGCGCTTGGCCGATTTTTTACTCCTCGGCAGCGAAGCTTACGCCTAGAACAAAGAGCTAATAATAATAAAAAAAGATTTTGCATCATCATCATCCCAGCCTATATACGTCCCACTGCTGGGCACAGGCCTCCTCTCAGAACAAGAGGGCTTGGGCCATAGTTCCCACGCGGGCCCAGTGCGGATTGGGAACTTCGCACGCACCATTGAATCGCTTCGCAGGTTTGTGCAGGTTTCCTCACGATGTTTTCCTTCACCGCAAAGCTCGTGGTAAATTTCAAATGTAATTCCGCACATAAATTTCGAAAAACTCAGAGGTGCGAGCCGGGGTTCGAACCCACGACCCTCTGCTTGAGAGGCGATAGGTCAAACCACTAGGCGACCAACCCAACTAGGTTGCTTGTAGCTTCTAACATAGCGCAAATTAAAAAAGCAGCCGTCAAGCTGCCATCGTCCTATTTCCATTAGCAGGCAGACAGTGAGCACAATGGTAAGCAAGCTGTTAGGGCATAATGAAGGCATTGTGCTGCCGCCGCAGTACAGGCGGACACAGCAGCTCTGTCTAGACAAACAAGGATCCTTTTTGTTTCTATTTTCTGTTAAACACGTAAATTAGGAAGACCCCTGCTTCCTCTTGTTTTTGCCAATAATATGTCGTCACCCTATACAGAAATAAAATCTTTTTTCTGACTGTACTTGCATTGTCACCCAAACTACATTTGCATACTAAATTTCAAGTCGATGCCATTAACCGTTGCAGAGTTTCGTCCTGCGGAGACGATCCTGGCCGGACTACCAGGATGTCACTACCAGATTATTGTATTGTCACACAATTCCAATTAAGTATGCCAAATTTCAAGTCAGTCGGACTACTGTAAGTTGCAAGATTTGACTGCAGACAACGGGACAGGTGCAACTAAATAAAAGCTTGTAAAAATAAGACACGTACTCGTAATGACGCCAAATATAAAGATCAAGCCTTCTTAGAGAGTGTTAAAAAGGCGCTTGGCTTCATTTTTTAAATGCGCTAAGAAATTAAATCCGCTCTCATCGTATTTTGTTTCAGATAAAGTATAATAAGTTATAAGTAAAATTAGTAGGTAGGTACGAGTATAAAAATCTAGTACCTGGGCGACCGAGCTTTGCTCGGGGTAAAACTCGATAATAAGCGTTTTCCCAGAGATAAGACCAAGCTAGATCGATTTGTCATCCCCGAAAACCCTTACATAACAAATTTCATCGAAATCGTTGGAGTCGTTATAAGAGTTGCTCGTTGTATTACATTCAGGTTCAAAGAGAATTAGACTGTTGCTGAACCAGTGAACTAAATATATCTTCGGACCCATCTGCACTTACCACAAGACAAAAGGCCTTATTGTCGAATGCATTCGGAATCACATCGTCTTCACTACTTCTTTCTGTTACAAGGTATATTAGGTATACTATGAGGGTAGAAGGAGATGATGAATGCGTGCACGAGTGCTCGGGTATTAGACAACGGCCACAGGTGAGATAGATCTGAAGACAATCGCAGTTCAGGTTTAAACAAAAGGAATGGTAGTATAGAATTGGTTGCACATTCGTAGGTACACACGAGTAGCATAACTGGCTAAATTTCTGGCGGCAGTTGAGTAAAAAGCAGTGTTGCTTCCGACTTTCCAAAAAAAATATTTTATCAGTTTCTAATCTGATATGTTGGCAGCCAACCTACTGTTCTCTCGTCCGCGCCACCGTCGTCGGTCGTAGATTGACGTCATTATCTGCAACCTCTCGCCGACTCAGCCGCGGCCCTGTCGCTCGCTGATATATCGCTTAGAGCACCCGATTTATTGGCTCTGCGTGCTCGATTGTAATCGCATCGACTTAAATTTCGATTAGTCAGTGCGGATATGAAAGAATTCTGTCGGTCTCAGCCATCGATGGATTAAGGTAAATGTGGAACGGATGCCTGCGTGTAGGCTTTTGTTTTATTGTGAAAGTCATGCCTTGCTTCCTGTGAATAAATTGGGATTGTTGAAAATCTATGGTGTTTTTTTTTAAGGTTCCGTACCTCAGATAGCAAAAACGGGAACCCTTATAGGCACTTTGTTCAAGACCCTTTTTGTCAGGAACGCGGGAAGGTATCAAGTTGAAATTAATAATAATATCACTACTCAAGTCTGCTACCTCTTGAGGGAGTGAAAAAAATAAATTTCTAAGTCAACACAATCAAAAGATACAGTCATTATAAAAAGTGTTTCCAAACAAATTGCAGCTTGCTAGCACAACATTTACTTACTCAAAATACGATATTTGACAACTTCTGAATTTGCCATATCATATATATTATTCTGAATATATAGGTAAGTATACAGAGTGTTTAGCGAAGAGAAAACTTAAATTGGATGTAAATTGGATTTATAGTGATTTTTTGAAAAATCGATATACCTGTATCTTTCTCACTCTTTTCTCTATGCAGCAAGTATGGCACTACTTGCATGTGACGTCACATGCAAGTATATCTTTCTCTGTCCAATCTTGAATTTCAAACGTTTATAACTTTGTTATTTGTAAAGGTAGCTTAAAATTGTTTCTCTAATTGATAACAGGCAAAGTGAATTAAATTTATAATTATAATACATATTAAAATAGTCAAATACCCGACCCGACCAAATAAAATACCTATAGTTTTCGTAGAAACTAGAAGCACAACCAATAAGAAAAGTAACTACTTAGGTAAGTACCTGATAAAATATGGTGGTTCCCCCATGCCTTCCACGCCGCAGTGCTGGAGTGCAGAGTTCGTAGTTGACAATAGAGAGCGCCACTGCTTACTCTCACATTAGGCTCCTAAGTTACCTTTTACGACACCAACGGGAAGAAAAGGAGCCTATTCAAAACCACACATGGCACGGACGCTTCAGATACTAGTTATAGCTCATGATATCATTGGCGTCTGATGTCATGGAGGAAACAAGTAACAAACCGGCGGGAATGGAGTTGTGCGGCACTATGTCACTGATAGATACTCAAGCACAAAATCTCGAGCCTTCGATTCACACGTACTTCATGAAATTCATGCTAACAGTACCTTCCTAGCGCCCATACTGCTGAGACGTTGGCATGGCCGCATAAATCACCAGCAGTACAATTTATAGGATCTCTAGCTTATTCAATTACAATCGAGTGTTTGTGATTTAAACCTTGTTTCGTATGACTAATAATTGATGGTTGATCAATCAAGGATTGACTCTTGCTTCCTAATGTCTTTGTAAACGTAAAACAAACTTTCTTAGTAAAATCAAACAAAATTCTTATCAGGATCATGTAGTTATGGTCAGTTGCAAAGAAAATTCCAAAGGTGTGGTAACTGCCGCTACAAGGGAGTCGATACTATTTACCTACAGGAAAACCTAAGTCCTCTATATTTAATCTTAAGTAACACATCATCATCATTACAGCTGAAGATAGTTGTACCCAAACGTCTCAGTTATCGGTTCTACGCCGCCATTATTTATCGGTCTCATGCATCTTGCATCAGGTCGTCATCAGAGCCCAGATCGTCCCATGCGACGAATAAAGTCACTTCTGCAAAATTGCTACTTTTCACTACGGGCATTTGAATTTTCTCTTAGTTTAATTTGATTATAACTTTGTAAGTAAAAGAAGTACGTCAATGCTATTTAGTATAGTTCTTACTAGAGTAGTGAAGATTACTTTTGAGTAGCAATCTATTTTAAATGTTAAGGCTTTCAAGGAATTCTGGGTCTTAATGTAATATGTAACTATTTACTTGGGAACGCACAGTTAAAAATTCGGTGTTATGAGAATATAGAACTATGTTTATCGAAGTTTGACTTTGAGAGCCGAGGTCTATAGGCATATGAAACTTTATTCCTCGGATATTTTGATATTTTTTTCTACAACATGTGACCAAAGGACTCTTACCACGCGTGGTTAGAGAGGGTCATTTTTTGTTGTGGCAATGAACCTTAACATTCTAAGGCGGCTTAATAGTAAATAAGGTACGTGATTATTCGCAGCGACGAAATAAAAAATATTAATGCTTAAATATTAGTGTGAGATCTTTATTAAAAAGTATATCTATCAAAGTTATAAAAAAACAACAACATCAAAGGCCTGCACCGAAGCCAGTAGCAATACTTACATAAATAAATAAAAAACGTCTCTTCACAAATTAAAAATCACAACATGCTCATGCAACGAAATAATTATAAAAATAACATACTTTTATCAAAAATAAACTCAATCATACAAATAAATCAAATTACTCAGTCTCAGTAATAGTCCCGTTTCGGTAACAATGAGGAATATTCTTGAAATAGTCATGATGTGCTCTAGGAATAATATCTGAGTCGCATAAAGACATAAGGTCTTTATACTTATCGAAAGGAATCTGTAAAGGATCATTGTAACATTTTTTCAAATTGGCATTGTTATTAGAGTTTCTCGTGGTGCTTCCTACTGCAATAGTGTCATAGTGCTCTGCACTTAAATCATATTTGTAGCAAAGCTTGTTTGGATCAGTGGCGGCAACATGCACTTCTTTGATTGAATTCCACTTAACTTTTTGACCCCTAATATTCTTGCTCCACAATTTATCAGACACTCTGTCCTTGAAATCATAAAAGTCATCCTTCGTCATGTCCCTGACTTCATAAGGACATTCGGTACTATTTTTTGCCCATCTGACCAAAAGCTGCCACTCCTTTGGAGTGTAAATTTTTTTTGTTCTCGCAGCATTTTCTATTGCTGAATGCACGCTGTCGCCCTCGTTTTGCGTGTGCCCCTTTTCCATGAATCTATGTGTAATCGAAACATGGAATTGATTAGCTGCATGAACGTATGACGAGTATACAAAGCGGTTACGGTTCTGCCCTGGGCAATTATCTGACCAAAACAAAAAAAATCTAACACCGTCTCGAGCATTAGCCTCTATAAAGTCGAGCAAGCAACTGCTGACCTCATTTGCCCCCCGTTTCGCAACTGTCTCATCCCACATGTAACATACAGCACGTTTCCGACCCATATCAAACAGAGTAAAATTAAAGCAGGACAATTTCTTCTTATAATAAAAAATACTAACCTGTCCAAAAGGACAAGTCAACACTTTTTCGAAATCGAAAACAGCACTAACAGTAGCACCATCTGACTCCTGAGACGTTATTTTGTCATTCTTCTTCAAGTCTCTAGCTAATTTTTTCCTAGCCTGATGTTGCTCAAACGCATCTATCTGTTCTTGAGAAGGGTTTGCGATATTACGGTACGTATGACACTGATCACACTGATCCTTTTTTGGGCAAAAGAAGCCCAAGTTAAAATTCTCATTTACGATGTCGCGGTATTGTCTCTCAGTTTTAGCCTGAATAGGATATTTTTCGCTATCAACCCAATCTTTGTACATTGTGAACATACGAGAAATACTAAGACTCCCATCTAAATACAGCTTTGTAGTCTTTTCTCTGAGATAATGTGACTCAATAGGTTCGAAAGCTTTCACGTGATCACATACACTCGTTTTCATCTCGTCAACAATAATTCTCTTGTGCTTTTGATGCCGACCTCTTTGATCCTCCGCCATAACAGCACCACCATCATATTTTTCCCATGCAGTTTTGATTATTTTACCACTCATTCCAATAGTATTTAAAAACATGGTCTTGCATACTTTAATTTTATCAGTAGATCCGACATTATCTGACAATATCAGCGGTAAGAAATATGTTATAGTAAATTGCCTGTTATTAGGCCCTTCTCGATTAAGGCAACGCGTTTTTTTCTGTTTCGTGGAATTGTTGACTACAAATAACCACTGTTTTTCTTTACTCGATATAGCCCAAAACTTTGAAAAAATTTGCTGTCTATTTGCTGGTGTCAATTTTTCGAAACATTTGTAGCGACAAATGCAAGGTGGCCCCAGTACCTTCTGCTCGACGACGTTACCGGCCCTGTTGATGAAAGCTTTACCCTTATTTTTGAGTACTTTTCGTTTTACATCAGACCAATTTGACACATTCCTTTTGCGTTTCTTTGATTGTCGTGGTTTACTGGAAGCCTCATCAACAGTGTTCTGCCATATCTCATGTGCCACGCAGAATGCATCGTTACATTTCTGATCTGAATGCTTATTTAGAGGTGAAGGCATGGGTGTGAGTACATTTACATTTAAACAATTTATCACGTCGTTAGTAGACATGGATGGCATTGGTGAATTTTCAAAACTGGCAGTAATCTCTACATTAAAAGGCGACGGCTCCATTATAGATAGCGGTTCATTTATAGGCGTCAGTTCCATTATAGATAGCGGGTCAATTATAGGCGTCTGTTCCTTTGTAGGCGATGCTTCTAATATTGGTGATGTGCCTACAGAAAAAGTGACGGGTTGAACGGCGACACTACTTTCTCTACCCAGATTTTCCGTCGCATCTCGCTCTAGGTCAATAGGCGATGATTCCATGCTGTGCGATGGATGTATATTTGCAGAAGATGTGACTGGGTTAACGACACTACTTGCCTTAATTTCATCTTCCGTCACTACTCGGTCTTGAAGTACGTCTCGTAAGTCTTGATATACTTGTTCAGCTCCTTCTGGCAATGGAGAAGAAAATAAATCATCCCGTTTCTCTGAAATAACAAAGTTAAATTTATTAGAATAATGGAACCAGAAATACTCCACTATATATACATTATATTATACATAAGACAGAATGAATGAAAAAAAGTTGTGTAAGCAAATTTACAAGGAAAGTGTGCTAGGGCAAGTTTGTCGGTCTAGGGCGTCCTCGAAATACGTAAACCGACCTAAACCATTGAGCATGTATGAGGAAAGTGATGAATGTGGATGAAGCGAGAGAAGTTTGTCAGAATAGAAGCGTATGGCGCTCTATTATCTCTGGCTGTCTTGCATGGAATAAGGCGTGACGTATTGTATGTATGTATGTTATTTTATTCCATAAAAATAAATAGAAAAGAAAATATGAGACGTAAATGGTATTAACTTAAATGATTTCCGTAGAAAAAGGTGACATATGAACAAGTGAACTAAACAACGCGTGTCTGTTCCGGCGTAAATGGTTGCAAGTGCTCTTACAACTCTGAAATTCTTTCTAGTTTCCATCGATTAATGGTACACAACTATATAAGTCGTGCCTATTAAAACTTTTTCTAAGTATGAAATCTATATAAAACTTGTATTGCTAAGATCGTAATAACGTTACGAATACATTTTTCCGATTTATATTGATTTACTATAAAAAAAGTTCTAAGAGGCAATATGCAACTTTTTACTTGGGAGTCTAATGGTAGAAGCACTTGAATCATAAAAACATAAAAAAAACACTCTATTATTTTATAAATAGAAGAAAAAGGTACTTACGTGTCTGTGAATCATGATAAATATCCTCTGTTGGACCATTTGCAATGCTATCATTAATTTCACTTGTACTTTGTTGGTTCAGTGCTAAGTTTATAAGTCGCCTAGAGCGACGATTCATTTTTATTAGGGGTTAGATTCGTGCGCTATAAAATTAACTTAAAATTATAAAGAAGCTCACACCAAAGCAAAACAGAAAACGTGCCAAAATAACATAAAAATAACAAAGCGTGCCGTCTCCCGCGAAGACCGGTGACGACTGACTATAGAACGGCACGCGCGCCCCTCCGCGGGGGGAGGCGTCCGGCGTGTAAAGTTCTATCGAGATGTACAACTTTATACGTCGAGTTCATATCACATGTAACTTTTTTAGGGGTTGAAATCTCAAAAAGTACTTGGATTTGAGAAATAATTTATATACAGAAATGAAGCTGGAGAATAGCTTAATAAAACAAAACAATAAAATCAATTTAGTCATTTGTTATCATACGACCTTTTTCGTCGCATGGGACGAGATCATTTTCACGGCATTTTTTATTAGTGACTTCTCACTTATAGACTCTACCTAAATGATATCTGTAATAATATTATCGTAAAAAAAATGCAATATCTTTTATAATAAGGACACTAATGGAACACTTATTAGCACTACTACAGACTATGAATATGAAATTGAATTATTAAATTAGAAATTGTTAACTATTCATTGTTTTCATTGAATAATACATATTTTATTTTTTTATCTATTTTACATTTTCTGATCTAAATTTAATTGGAAAATATCACTCTTTAACGATAAAACGGTCTATTGTTGACCTCTACTTTTAATCTTTTTGAACATGTTGTGTATTGAATGTCGGAAGTCGATAAGTGAGAAGTCACTATGACAGATCGAAAATTGCGCGAAAATTCCGGGCTCTGGTCATCAGTCTACCACATGAGGAATTTAACCACTCTGAATCTTCAGGTACGTACGAGCACGTTCGGCATCAGAAGTAGCTATACACTTTTGTACTTTGTTGCTTTAGGCTGTGTTCAGACACGGCGAAAATCACGCGGTTTTAGCGCATCGTCTCTTTTCAGAGTATTGCCTGAGAAAGAGACGGTGAACGCAGTCTTACAGCCACGTACGTAACGCCATGCAATTGTGACAAATGTTTTAATGCGACAGAGTAAAAAAAATATCCGCTACTTTGATGCTGACTGTACGTAGCTGCCACATCACAGCACATCATAAAACAAAGAGTGTTAATGTAATCGGCTTTTTCAACATTAGCCGGACACACTGTTGCATGTCTTGATCAGAATTGTGGTGCAAACAGAAACCAACAATGGCTACAAGGCATCATGCTGAGTTAGGACCATTTTGTGTTAACCTGTTTGTTTCTGTGTTTATCTTTATTACACTTACAAATGTCACCAGTATTTTTTCCCTTTTTTCCTTTCCTTTATAAAAAAGCTTCAAAGGCGACCAATTACGTTGTAATTATAAGAAACTCAATATCGAATCGGAACGCTTGCGGATTGGTTGAAATACACAAGGCAGTCCCATTAACATACTCTATTAAAGCAAACAGAATGTAGAATAATATGTGGAAATATATGGCTTTATTTACTGTAACCTCGGAGTCAGCACTCGTCGAGCGGCTGCCACCCACGGAGATTTATTAGCTGGGACATATATCTCTACTTAATTGGGTTAATCTATTTCAACCCCGCTCACCTTCAAACGATATCTAATCAAAACTAGGCCTCCACCACCTTTAATGCAATCCAGGGGATTCTTCAGTAAGTCATTAATTAATTAAATGCAGAGATAATGTGGAAAAACAAGAGATTGTCATTGGTGTACGTCTTTGTAGAGATAAAGAAAGATAAAGAAAAGCGATAAAATAAGTAGATAAATAACGTGCTAATAAATTAAGTACCTATACATACTTTAAACTTTAAAGTTTAAAGGACGTAGTTTTAAAAATATTGCTAATTAGCACTTTATACAACAAAAAAAATGTATAAGTACAGTAAAACAATAACAAAGCATGAAAAAAAATTTTTACTGCGTTCTAAATATAAATTCAACATTCATTCACTCTAAATATAAATAATTATTTCGAATTACTTCGTAATTTTTGAGGCATTAATTTATTCCAAGTGCAGTGATATGGCACAAAAGTCAAATCAATGGACTGAAATATTACAAAAATTTTCACAAAATACCATACGAAAGTGTTAAAAACTGTGTACCTATTGTATTTTGACAAATTAATGATGGCAGTAATTTTCTAATTCTACTCTTATTTAAAATTTAGCACAATTTTTGGCCACTTTCAAATGGCATTTTCGAGTGATATGTATTGTATACGATGGACTGGACGATGATAATTTTTCAAAACTATATTACATTCTCAATTAAAAAAAACATTAGGTACAATAAAACTCTCAATAACAACCGAAAAGTTAACTACCGGCAACTACAGACACATTGCTTGTAGAAAAGCTATAATTTGATACATTTCATAAGACTCGGCATAAAATGGACAATGTAGCTGTTCACATAAATTCGGTCCGTATCGGATGTTCGGATGTAGGAAATGACTGGACTCAAATGACGGAAACGGGTTCAGCTTATTTTGTTCCCGGTCCGGATACTCTTTAGAGATATCCGCAACCAACTACACTTAAAATTTATTTACTATCGTAGATGTATTTCATGTCAACGAATTTGGCATTTATTGGATAAAAGGTACACTAGGTTTGCGTGATCAGTATTTTGTACCAACTAGGACTAGGGTACTTTGGTGGATGGAGTAGCTGATACAACATGCGGTGGTAGATTTTGCATAATTTTCTCGTACATTTTCTGGTATCTACCAATGTCTATATTAAAGGATTTCATTGTTGATTCAACTTTGTCTACGAATTTATTTGTCGTGATCTCGAGGGCTTTAGCTTGCTCCACAGCGTTCACTAGCTGAGTGAACTGCAAGTTGCTCTTATCGTCCGCTCGTTCAAATTCCGCGCGCATATCTTCAATTTTCTTCCTTAGCGTTTGTTTAGCTATATCTTTTACGATTTCACTGCAGCGAGGATGAAGCTTCATTGTTTCTGTGTAAACTGAGGCTTCTTTTGGTAGTTTTCTTCTTTGGAAAACTACGTTTAGCGTTTTGTCGATTACTGGTTTATCGGACTTGTTAGCCATGTTTGTTCCGTTGATATTTGTTCAAAATGTTTGAATTTGCATGTCTTGGAAAACAATTATTTAGAAAAGGAAAGTTTTTGACGACATATATTTGCGGTAGGTGTGGATTGACGTCGAAACTTCATTGAATTTTTCTTAAGTCCATAGAGTAATTAAGTAATTAATCATTTAGCCTCTTTTCCTATACTAAAAGGATAGAAAGATATTAGTGCTCATAAAGAAGAAATTAGTGCTCAGCAAAATTTTGTTTGGTTTTGTTTTCATTTTCTAATATTTCAATGAACTGCTACCTTGATTCATACCTTGCTAGATTGTTCAGAAATTTTAGTGATTCATATTTTCAACGCCATCTATAATACAAGGGGTGAACTTTCATCTTTGTGCGTTCAAATCGTGTTCCTTTATAGAATCTCACTCGTATTCGTACGCAGGGGGTGTATTTAGTTTGAATAAATAAAGACAGATGGCGTTAGCACCTAAGTTCTACTTAGTGGTTGATAGATGTAGCTAGCAACCACTCGATTTTCATCTGATTTTATTTTCCAACTAGCCTGTTGCCCGCGACTCCATCCGCATAGAATTCGTTTATCGCTATCCCGCGGGAACCATGCAATATTCCGGGATAAGAACTATCCTATGTCTTTCCCCGGAACTCTTAACTTCTAACTATCTGTACCTATACCGGATTTAATCTAAATCGGTTTTGCGGCTTGGACGCGATGAGGTAACAAACAAAGAAACAGACTTAGAATTAGGACTTAGATTAAGGTAAAATAAAAAAGGTTTATTATTTTTTTGTTTTCAACTTTTTTGGTGGTTAATTTTTTTTGTTAATAAGTTTTTTTTCCCACCCTTAGGGTAGGATTTTTTTTCCATATGGGATCAACTTCAAGGTAAACCCTTTCCAATAAAGAAATAATTATGAAAATCGGACTACTCCGTAAAAAGTTATGCGTGGTAATACATAAAATATATATATATAATAGCCTTTAAAAATCTCCCCGATACAAGCTCTTTTGTTATTGTTCAACACCATCCCATTAAAAGTTGTAAACTCTTTAATGGCGCCGCTTGATGATAATGAAACATGTTTATTTATATACTAGCTCTTGCTTTCCGATTTGTCTGGCAGTGTTGCTATCAAGGTTTCGTACCCTAATGGCATGGCTCTCTTACTAGAAAATACTAGATTTAAAAGATCAGCCTATTTTAAGCTGTGTTTCCACCAGAGACATGTAAGACGTTAACGTGTTGTGAGAAATGTGTGTTTCATGAACCAATAGAAACGCTTCATTGATCTATCCTCGCTCCACTCAACTATTTCCACTAGAACTGTGCTATGCGAGGATAGGTAAATGAAGCTTTTCTATTGGTTCATGAAAAAAATAATCCTCCCACATCTCTGATGGAAACGCAGCCTGTAGCTTGACAGGTATATACATTTAATCCCCTCGCCAGAAACATATTGTTCATAACATAAACAAATAATTTAAACAGTCATCTCATCTCATTCATCTTTTTCTATTTTTTTTCTCCAAAAATGTAGGTATAATTTTTAGACACCATTCAAAAGATATACTACTGGAATATTTATTTCAACAATCGAGGCCCGTGTGGAATCGAATTCCTATTAGAGAGACAGAATAACTTTTCTCATCTGTGTGGAGTTGATGTATTTTAGTTTGTTTGTGACCTCAGAACTCCTTTGAACCGATTTGAAAATATTTTTGTTTCGTTGGAATGGGAATACTTCCAATTAGGTCTTATTGTGACCAAGTCAGGATCTAATTAATGGATCATAGGGATATTGACCAATCTGGATTCACTACACGAAAAAGCAAGACTGAAAATATTTACCTGCAGCTAAAATTAAACAATTTAACCGACTCTAAAAAAAACATGAAAATAATTTTCTATCAGTTTGAAGTCGGTGACACAGCACGAGCCCATCATCTTCGTAGTCCCCTACCCATCTACACACTACTCTATCTATTCGGCTTCTATCATTCCTACTGAAGCATCGACTTCATTCATGTTTTCTGAGTTAATCAACTTTTTATTTATTACTAGCTTGCCCGCGGCTTCGCCCAAGTGGAATTCAGTTATTGCGCGCTGTTCCCTCGGGAACTGTGCATTTTTCGGGATAAAAAGTAGCCTAAACTATCTTTATGCCAATAATCAAGTCGATCCGTCGCTCCGTTACTTACAAACACACATTTTCGCATTTATGATATTAGTTTGGATTAACGACACAGTTTGTATAGTCAACCAATTTGATTCCTAGACCACCACAGAACTTTGTCGTACCTAATGACATTATAAGTCATTCGCTAAACAGTGTTACAGAGAATTGAAATTATTTACTATGATAAGGTTCCATCGTCGCCCAAGAATTAAATCGGTTGACGGTACCAACTTTAGTAAGTTGAAGCAGCAGTATCAAGCCACATCGCTCGTAGAACGGATAACACTTGGGGGAGAAAAAATCTCGACTAGTGACCTCGAACTGGAAGACACAGTATTTACTGGTAAGCCTCCCATTAGGTGGATCGACGACATTACGAAAGTTGCGGGCAGCCGGTGGATGTGAGAGGCAAGTTGTCGTTAATAGTGGCATACTAAAGCAGAGGTTATACAGTATTCGTCATTGTGACTGATGATGAAATTTTGGTTAATCCTTTGATAACTTGGGTAAACTTCCCACGGCATTTTAATCAAAAAATAATAAACGTATCTGGCACAGTCTGGTTGGATAAGCCTAAGAAGCTTACATCAAACGTTAATAGCTTATTGCATGCGATCAAGTGGAAATGACAAGCGTGTGGCAACCCAGAAAATTGGGAGTTGTCTTCATTCAATTTTCGGCCTGACTAGAACCACTAACCACTTTATCTAACATCGTCCCACGATATTGTGTTCGCCACTTGGTGGTTAGGTAGTACAAATACCTACACTAGCTGTTATCCGCATCTTCTTCTGCATCTGCGTTGGGGGGTAACTAGTATATGCGACCGAATCCAAAACCGAAAATTTATTTAAGAGGAGTTCTAATGTAAATTTTATTACGAGCTTTTATTTATCTTGCAATGTAGGTAAGTATGTATGGAAATCTTGCAAGTAATATTTGGCGCACTTCCAGTGGTTGGATTGACTTGAAATTTGGTATGTACCTATACTTATGTAAACCTGATGAGATGACAATACAATAATCTGAGGCTGTATTGCCTAACGTTTCCGGCGCTCGCGATCGCAATCAAATGACAGTATGTATGTATGTAAACTCTTTATTGTACAAAAAAATAAACAAAACAAAATCAATCAAAAATGCAAAATCTGTCATTTGATTGCGATTGCGAGCGTCAGAAACTTTAGGCATGATACGGCCTCGGTGGTCTGGCGGAATCGTTTCAGCAAGACGGTTTATGGCATCAACTTGAAATTTGGTACGGAAATAAGTACATAGTTTGGAAGACAATGCAAGTACAGTCGACAAGAAGTTCAATCAGCAAAAAAAGCTTGTATTAAAAATGAAATTTTAACTCTCGATAATAATTAATTGATAGGCAACCCTGAGGGCGAGCGGGTGTCTCGTCTTGCTAAGAGCTAAAAGCATCGCTTTATTGAAGCCTGTATAGGTAGAGCTTGGAAGCAACTACGTTAGTGCTACTTAACATAATGCAAGGTCAATGAAACTGAATCACGTACCAGTGTGCTACTACTTTCATGTTGATATCCCATACATCTGCCTAAGAAATCATAGTGACATTGGTTATGAAAAGGTTCTACCCTGGTACGTGATTCAGTTTCCTTGACTGTACTTAACTTTATCTTAAGTCAGTCTGATTCTCAGTTGGCTATAATTTGCCATAAGGTGTACAGTGCTATATAATTTTCCTTCATTTTTATTTAAGGTAATGAGTCAGCTGTTAAATGTAAAAATATAAGCAGTTTTTTGTACTTACCTACTGGATTTGAGTTATCTATAGCCACATTTTCGAGCAGTGCCGTGAAAAAAGTTATTTCACACAAACACCGAAATTCCAGTTTGGGTTAATGCGTTCTTGGGTAACATGAGGTTCTGATAAGAAAAACACAATTGGTTTTTATAAGATTTATATTTACCAAATTCCATACCAAAACTTGATCGAAATTTCGAAATCAGGAAAAAATCTTATATTTTCAAAATGTTCTTGGGCAAAAGGAAATTCCGGAAAATTCAATTTCATTACGAATGGAAAGCGTAAAAATTTGACTGCTCGTTATCTTCCGTTAAAAATATTTTCATGAGACGTTTGCCTGGAATATTATTAAAGTCTACCTAAATAGTGCTGAGTCATTTGACGCACAGCAGCATAGTAAACATAGTAGGTATAGTTTTCTTCAAATTGCATCAACCAATAATGAAGATATGAAAAATACTTTATGTTTGGAAAATTTATCATATTCTTCCAAGGTTTTGTAGTGACCAATCGAAGAACATTCTTACTGGGTCTTGTATTGTCTTCTATAGTGCTGGTCTCCGATCACGGGCCTTTGGAGACCCGGTCATTCGAAAGGCACTCATGAGTGAGGCCGAAGCCAACATGAAGAGGCCTTTGGTACCACATAATTATATATGTGATATGAGTGCAGCTACGGAGAATTATCCCCTAATATTACTATTGAAGAACTCAAGAGTTGCCAAACTATTGCCAAATAGAAAGCGATATAGACTGGGCTCTGAGGTTGGGATGCTGATAAATTACCTGGCTATAGGGTAAAATAACGAACACCTAATGTTTACTATTTAAATATCTCGAAAAATCTTCTAAGTAGGTGATAACTCACCGTCCACTGAATCAAACCTCACCCAAGCCGCCCCAAACCAAACCGTCAAACCGTTGCCCAGGTGTATACGGTTAATGGTAGAAAATATAATAAATAAATAAATAATAATAAATATCACGGGACAATTCACACCAATTGACCTAGTCCTAAAGTAAGCTTAGCAAAGCTTGTGTTATGGGTACTAAGCAACTGATAAATATAATGGAACGGATAAATGTATAATACATACTCAATACATATTAAACACCCAAGACCCGAGAGCAAACATTTTTATTTTTCATACAAATATCAGCCCCGACAAAGGGAATCGAAACCGGGACCTCAGGTTCTCTAACCTCTAGACCATCTGGTCGTCTAAAAAAAGTGTTCATGGACTGCCAAGTTGCTTAACTAACCGCCGCCTAACTTTGCCTAAAAGTTCATTGCCACGACTTGTACCACAAAAACTATAAAGGTATAATTCCAATAATTGAATAGGCACTAGCGTTAAGCTATTCGAACACAATCCGAAAGTAACGTAAAGGCGTCGCATAAAAAATTTATCTCAAAAATGCGTCAAAACTGAGTATTAAGTAATGAACTTTTAGGCAGATTTATATGGCGCGTGGTATATACTTACGGCAACGGTGTTCCCTTCTTTCACAGACAGAAATTTCATAGAATTTCGTTTCGCAGAAAATGTTTCTTATAATATTTATTAGTCTTTGTATTTTTACTTCGAATATTATGGTTTCAATTACTATTTACTTGAATGAAATATATTTAATAGAAAAATCATTATTAACAATTTAATTTTTTTATATTTTTTGTTCGGTGTATTTATTCGCGATATTTTTTTCAACGAAAATGTAAAAATAAACGTTTTGTTGTCCATAATTTAATAAAAATTAACACATTTTAATATAGTAATTTTACGCAGGTTAGATTTGGTTAGATTAGAGCTGACCCCACCAGAAAGCGAATCGCTACCAGAAAAGTAGGTTAGGTTAGGTTAGAACTGTGACCCCACCAGAAAGCAAATCGCTACCGGAAAAGTAGGTTACCCCGTGACACTGGCGCCCCACGTTGGTGGTGTCCGGGGAAGTTGTTCGGATGAAGGAAGAAGACAGGAATAGGGCAGACAGTGATATTTATTTACGATAATAATAAAAGGGCACGTTTCCGTGCCCAGTTCTTTATTTATATAAATCAATGGCACTGAAGTCCAGTAGTATTATTATCTAATGATCGTATGAAACTTCACAAATGCACAGTACAATTATAAAACTTCGTATAGGAGTAGTAAATTATGAGCTTTTTATGGAGCTTTAAGAGATTTATAGGATCTAGGATATAGAAAGGTAAGTGTTCAGCTCGGAGGCTCTGAATAGAATGGCTACTTGACGTAAATTGAACAGGTGTGGAATTTAGAAAAGGAAATTTGAATTTAAATGTTATTTTTTCGAATATGTGTTAAACCAGACAGTACAAAGAGTTAGGATGAAACGAGCTGTATGACACCTCGTTACAAGGTTAGGTAAGAACTGTGACCCCACCAGAAAGTGAATCGCTACCAGAAATACTTTTCAAACCTAATCTACTGGTCAGGTTAAGTTAGAACTGTGACCCCACCAGAAAACGAATCTCTAACAGAAAAGTAGGTTAGGTTAGGTTAGAACAGTGACCTCACCATAAAGCGAATCGCTACCATAAAAGTAGGCTAGGTTAAAAAACTGGCCCCACCAGAAAGTGAATCGCTACCGTTATAGGAGGGTATGCATTTTGTCACAGGTATGAATTAAAACGTTTAGAAACTACCACCATATGAAATGTTTCCTTAAGAATATTTGATTTGTTATTCTTTGAAATGAATACCTAAATAATGAGTTTTATTTGTAACAAAAATCAATGATACAGTTTCTTCAAAGTAAGTGTTCCATGTATTGATTATTCTATGAAACAATAATATGAGAAAAAAAATTGTTAAACGAAATTCTATTAAAATGTTATCTGCGAAACAACGTACAACCTTACGGCAACACATCCATTATTCCAGCATCTCTTTCGTTCCACTCTATGTAGGCGGCTAACTAACGGGGTGGGTGTGTAGCTGTGTGTGAGTGTGTGTAAGAGCGGATATGTATGTGAACCCCCAGAGTTCTCAGGTTCGTAGTGCCACTGCGTACGGTCAAAGACTTTAATTCATGAGCCACCATGGAACCTTTTCAAAGGAAAAGTCATAACGATTTTCCTTGTTAATTAATGCGTTATCACTATGACGTTTACTGTGAAATGTTTCCATTTTGGCTCATTAATTAAGGTCCTTGACCGTACCAACAGCTCGCCACGAGCCGTCCTGAAATGTAATGACTGGCTGGACTGGTGACACCGCACAACACCAGCGGGCGATGAGGTTGTAACTCCCTCATCATCCCAGCACATAATGGTACATCTAACTGCTGGGCACAGGCCTCCTCTCAGAATGAGAGGGCTTGGGCTGCAGTTCCCACGCGAGCCCAGTGCGGATTGTTCCGAATGTATATTTCAAATGTAATTTCGCACATGCGTTTCGAAAAACTCAGGGGTGCGAGCCGGGGTTTGAACCCACGATCCTCTGCTTGAGAAGCCATAGGTCAAACCACTAGGCCACCACAGCCTGTTACATCCCTATGCCTATTTATTATTATTCTGGAAGGTTCTTGCTTAATCATCAATCATCTATTCCATTCAATAGCTTCCTAGGCACTTTGCAAAACCTTGCCGTAATACAGAAATTTTGGTAATACCGAAGCAAATAACAACTAATTGGAAAGTTCGGGAGGCGTACACGTTTTCGCTTGGCAGCGCAGCCCCGGGTCTGTTTCCGACATTATATTGGACGAGCCCGTTTACAAATAATAGTTGCATAAACAAAACTAGTTCTTTGAAGAAGTTCCGGTGTTTTAATTATTCGATATAATTACAAAATTACGATTATATCCTCACACATTTCGTGACGTTTTCCTCACGTCAATAAATTTGTATGTTTTATGATCTCGTCCTTAGTGTTAATAATTTCTTGATAAACTGATTTCTTGTCAGTTTCATAGCCGGACAACTTTTTGAGAAATACTCATTTTGTCAACAAATTTTCGTAAGTAGGTATTCAATACCGATGGGGTCAAAAGATTCTCGAATGGCGTCCGCGGACCGGGAGACGAGCTGTCGGTAGGCCTCCAACAAGATGGAGCGACGACCTGGTTAAGATCGCGGGATCGCGGTGGATGCGAAAAGCACAAGACCGGTCTGAGTGGAGAGCCTTGGGGGAGGCCTATGTCCAGCAGTGGACGTCTTTCGGCTGACATGATGATGATGATGATGAGGTATTCAATACAAGTTAACGAAGAAGAAAAGCTTGGGTGGAATAAAATAATAATATAATTAACTTTATTGAATGGTTCATCGGTATTATGTTGTCCGTTTAAATGAATAATTACGTTTACTTAAAGAAGTTATGTAATTTGCTTTAACACTGCCGGTCACGCCGAATGTTCGCAAATACAAGTAAACGTGATCATGCGAAATACAATTTGAGTGGAATTACCACCCAGACCATTCGGTGTACTCGACAGTACGGGAGGTAACGTAATATTTTTTTAGAATTTTACTAACACCAGCTTTCCAAAAATTTTCACAAAATTTCATTTCATTTCATGAAAAACGTTTCAACTAAATAATATTTTTGGATGTATGACCTACAGCGAGGTTTTGCGAGATTTACTAAAATTATCTTATACCTTTAAACGAGCAATTCTTGTACATAATTTATATTTTTTATTTATTATTTATATAATTTATATTATCACGGAAACGTCTCCAACGATTTCGATCAAATTTGGTATGTGGGGGTTTTCGGGGATGACAAATCGATCTAGCTCGGTCTTATCTCTGGGAAATCGCTTATTATCGAGTTTTTGCCCGAGCGAACCCCGGTCGTCCAGGTACTAATTTATAAACATTCAGACACGTTCAATTGTATTTCAATTATTCAAAATGGGTATGATTTTATTGATCACCTAATAAATGCGTTTTCGGCGACCTAATAAATAATATTTGTTCCTAAAATAGTAGATCTGTCACCTAAATTGAATCACCAAATAATATTAAAACGGTTACCTAAATATTATTTAAAAATTACTCGGAAATAATATTGATCATAGGTATATTGGGTTCCAAAATAATAAATGTGTCACTAAAACTGAATCACCAAACAATATAGAAATGGCTTTCTAAAAATTAATTATAATCACTGGAAAATAATATTGATCATCAAATAATTGAACTGAAATTTGTCAATAATGATATACAATGAATGAAATAATAATAATAATATCTTCTCACAAATTACACCAATTGACCCAGCCCCAAACTATGCAAAGTTTGTTTTATGAGTGCTAAACAACGGGTAGACATACATACATATTATACTTAAATACATACAAACATCCAAGACATAAGTGACAGAAAATAGTTTCCATTCAAAATTACGTTACGTTACAAATTTACAAAAATAAAACTTTGTGAAAGTTTGACCCCAAAACATTTTAACCCCTGACGCAAAAAGAGGGGTGTTATAAGTTTGACCGCTATGTGTGTCTGTGTCTGTCTGTGGCACCGTAGCTCTTAAAGGGGTGGACCGATTTGAATGCGTTTTTTTTTATTTGAAAGCTTGTTTTCTAGCGATGGTTCTTAGACATGTTTTATCAAAATCGGTTCAGTTGTTTCAAGATCATCAGCTCTTCTGTTCGCTGCGGTAGGAATTTTAGACGCATAATGGGTATTTATTTACTTTACTTTTTTTTAAACATATTATTTGGGACCTAAAATTTTAAACACCCATGTATGCTATATAAAGGTAAAGCTATGTAACGGTTTAAAAAATACAACATGTGTACTTTAGTTTCCTCTTAATCTTAGCGGTCCCCTGACACCGACGGCGCTTAGATAAAAAAAATACTACTAGGTACTTATACTAAATTAACTTAGGCTCATTTTGCGGAAAATCAGCGTAGTCCCCACGGGATAGGGATAAACGAATTCTTCGCAGATGAAGTCGCGGGCAACAGCTAGGTAGTGCATAATTATTTTTTTACTTTTTAGTTGTCTTTTTTGGCGGCGTTTTTTTGTCGGCGTTTTTTTTCGGGAGTTTTTTTATTTTTGCTGGAGTTTTTTTTAATCACTGAGTGCCTGACAATAATCAATATTAAGTCTGTATAATGTGCGAAATAAACCCGTCCACACTTACAATTTTTTTCTAAACTTATTTCAATTACATTTTATACCTTTAAACGAGCAATATATATCCCCGAAATATATATATTTCGGGGATCTCGGAAACGGCTCCAACGATTTCGATGAAATTTGGTATGTGGGG
This sequence comes from Choristoneura fumiferana, assembly GCF_025370935.1. Taxonomy (NCBI): domain Eukaryota; kingdom Metazoa; phylum Arthropoda; class Insecta; order Lepidoptera; family Tortricidae; genus Choristoneura; species Choristoneura fumiferana. The sequence continues at coordinate 9,679,218 of NC_133488.1, read as the reverse complement.
GTTTTCGGGGATGACAAATCCATCTAGCTTGGTCTTATCTCTGGGAAAACGCTTATTATATAGTTTAGCTCGGTCGCCCAGGTACTGATGTTTCTAACTGTCAACTTATAAAAATTAAGACAAACATACAAACATCTAAAACCCATTGAAATTGTTCTTTTGCAAAATCGTACAATTTTATTTTCCGCTGATATTCGAAAATTCGTCGAAGCTCACATTCACAAACTATAGCGTATAATGTTCAATTAACCTAATTAACATCATTCTCAAGGCAATATAGAGGATATCCAAGGTAGTTTCCCCGTGTTCTTGAAACTGTGCCAGTCGTATAGAAATCTGCCTATGACTAGAAAGAGTATTGTAGCTAGAGTTAGGTTAACAATGTTAATGGGGCTTATTGGCATCTCAACGCCGCTTGTGCAAACGTTCCCCAGCGGCAGCGTACTGATCTGAAACAAATGAACACAGTTGAGTGAGAACAACACAGCTTAATTAATACGAGAAGCCCGATTCACGTATTCATTCACTCATAATATATGTAAGATAGTAAAATTGTCTTGGATAACCGATATTATCAGCTACAAGTTTAAAAGCTGTACTACGAGCGCACACTGTGATTACTAAATTGCCGACTTACAATCAGTTACTGACAAAACGTGGATTTAGAGCTCCCTTACCAAGGACCAGATCCGCTTTCGCAAAGCGATTCCCTGCCTACATAATCGTTTAAATAGCATAGTGCACTCGAAGGCCCCAAGATACAGGCTCTGCCTAGTTTGGGGTCTGACAGATATTACTTTGTATGGTGCTGATGTGTATGATTTTTTGGAAATAAATTATTATTATTATTATTTATTATTATAAGTCGGGCTCGCAATTATCCAATATACTAATATGTCTATCATCCTGTATCTTTCATTAATTATATTATAACTGAGTCTAATGAATGGTAGACTTTTACTTTTAAAAAGCTTGTTTAAAAATAATGGATCTATCCTATTCATAGTCATATATATTATTTACTGGCGTTTACCCGCGGCTTCGCATGCCTTAATTATTAGATACAGTATAGTTTGATTGAAATTCCGGGATTTTATTATCTTATTCTCGTGGGAATTCCCTGAAATTACATCGTGGTTTTCATTGACGTTAAATTAAAACACCCAGCCAAATTTCATGACTCTAAACCCAGTGGTAATATCGGGATAAAAAGTAGCCTATGTATGATATTTTTGAGCAGTGTCGTGAAAAATTTGTTTGTTTGCTTATACAACAAGCTTTCCCCACATTCCGTTGCTTATGTTCACGTAATTATCCTAAATGAGGAGGTAAATGTGGTATTTAAATTAAATATAACAAGCTCGTACCTTTATATAAATGTCATAAATACAGCAAGAAAACCGGGATAATTCGATCAATCACGTTTAAAAAATAAATTTATTCTGTATAAAATTTCAAAAGCGTGGACGTACTCGTACCTAGGTACCCGTAGGTAGGTAAGTACTCGTATTTTTAACTTTCCCCCTACGGTATTTTTAGGACATGGCCAAACATTTTGCTAAAGCCGGTTTTTTTCAATCACCAAATTTATAATATAAAGACGTCTTCGCTGAAGTCAAATTTGTTAATTCTATGTAAAATATCAGAAAAAAATACAAAATTCTAAATACCTACGTGTCTACTTACTAAGCTGTCTATTGACACTAAATATCGATTTCTTCAACAATAAACGTCTTCACAAAAGAATCTCAGACACGACAGGTGCTTTATTTACGCATAGCGTTCAGCGTCAATGGAAGTAGCTTTTCAAACATTTATCTTTTATATTTTCTTATTACCATGAGATTTTCTTATAATAGAATTTACTTTGATAAAATATGAGGGAGTTCAGTTTTAATTAAGAGAACTATTCGATTTGATATTCGCGCCTCATTTTACTATTCGTCGAATCATGAATAAAACTGTGTCATTTTTAAGGTTCCGTAGCCAAAATGACAAAAAAGGAACCCTTATAGTTTCGCCATGTCTGTCTGTCCGTCCGCGGCTTTGCTCAGAGACTATTAGTGCTAGAAAGCTGTAATTTGACACGGATATATGAAACAACTATGCCGACAATATACCTAGTAAAAATCCCTAAATAACTTTTTTTTTGTTTTAATGTCTTTTTTGTTTTTATTTTTGTAAGTATAATTTGAATTTTACAGCGCATTGGTTTTACTGTAACGCTATATTTTTTATTGACAAATAAATAAATAAATAGTAGGAAAAAAAAATTGACAGTCTCGAGGTGAAAACTCTATTTTTCACTTCGATTGCGAGAAAATTTATTTTAATCGTTTATGATTTACGCTCTACAACAATTTCAAAGTTTTCTCGGTAAGTATTTTTTTCCAACCGGACAGATGGATATAACAAAATCGCATCGGCAAAATGATCCATACACAAACTGGAATAAATAGAATGGTGCCACCGTCTATGCGGAAAACGCATAGAACTAAGACCACGTAAACTAAGCAAGTACTGGCTGTTTGAGTTTATCTAAGTCACTCGAAGTAAATTAAAAAATTAATTACTTTTACTCCCTAGGGACTAAAGTACTCACTTAACTCGCGCCTCGTAAGGCTATATTGACCTACTTTTAGAGCATGAAAAGTGAAAATATATTTAAAAAATATTTATTAGGCAAACTCTATGCGATATACTCGTATTTAGAAACACACTCTCCTTGATATAAAATAGTTTTTATTTGGTAAATAGTTGTGTGAAGGTCGTTCTAAGGTGGGATCTTACTACGAAGTGCAAAACTCGAACTTCGTATCTTGCCGTCCCGCTGATGCTAGTATTATTTCATACAAGAGTGAGAGGGACGGTACTACGATACTTCGAATTTCGTAGAAGCCCCCTGTTGTGGTGCGTCTTTATATAAGCAACACTGATATCACACTTGCGCTCACTCCTAAAGTCTACCTTTTAAGTAACTTGCGGCATTAACTCAAGCGAATACTGTTTTCTCCTTGGGAATCCTAACAGAGTTTGTATCCAAAAATATTGTGTAGGTAAGCTACGAGGAAATTTCACGCAAGGCTTAAAGGGATGAGGAAGAATATTAGGATTAAATCTTCATTTTGACGTTAGTCAGAATAAGAAAATCTCATTGCTTACACGTTAATTATACATTAAAGGACGTTTTTGCACCCTTCTCGTTTTATATTGTTACGAATTAAAAGCGCGGAGGTACGAGTATATACATATTAAGTTTATGGTATATATATACACATCGCAAACTATAAGTGCAACATAACTTCGTATCGAAAGTAAATAAAATATTGATAAATTTGGTTTTGCGATGTAAAAATATAATGCAATGAGTTTAAAAAAATTAAATAATTAGTTTCCTAAGACTTTTTTACAACCCCGAATTAACTCGCATAGGCTCACACAAGGTTTACAATTAAACTCTAAATAATTACCCCTAAGAGAAAAGAATGAAGCCTTTCAGACGGGCTCAAACAAATTTTGCCTGAAATCTAACCGTACACCACCTTAGTCTTTAATTTTTTTAGTACAATGTTACAAAGAACTTTAAGCAGAGACTCGAGTCTTCTAAATAGTATAGTTAGCAGCAGAAATGCGTGAGCAATTGAGGTCCTCATAATGATATACAAATTCTCTGATCACTACAGAAATAAAGTCCTCCACTTATATTGCTGATTTTTCCAGCCTATCAAAACAAAACAAAAACAACCAAAGTTATTTAAAAAACTTCCTTTTATTCATGTTAAACCACAATTCGCACATATAATTTAAAGGTCTAAGTTCATTTCATGTATTTTTTGCGGTAATACTTAAGTACCTAAGTTTATATGGAATAACTGACAGTTTCAGTCCTACTCTCATCAGCTCATCACGGTCTAACAGCAAGTCTTTTTTATGCTTATTAAGACAAGTATTGTCCCCTTAAAACAATTGAACATTTTTTTCGTTACGGCTACAAGATATATCTCCGTACTGAACTTCCTATATTAAATCGTTTCGGTAGTGATTTTATACCTACAAGAAAGAAAATCTCCCACGGAAATTGCTTGGAGTTCATCTACGTGATCAAATTAGAAATGAGGAAATTCGTAAGGGAACCAATGTCACTAAAAAATAAGGTTACGTATCCACTACAGCAGCGTACAAGCCGCGGCAAATAAGTGTTGACCGTTGATTTTTACAAATGTGTGTTACAGTCGCGCACGCCAATAGGCGCTTACGATCGCTAACTCAGCCCGCCCTGCTCATCGCTCAGTCCCCTGCGGTACCTTATGTTGTATTTCTGCGTAATACGCCATTAATCCTTTCGGCGTGCGTGATGCCCTGTGCCACGTGGTATTGTAGGCTTTCGCGCTTGCACGATGTTCATGATACTCATTTGCTACATTACAAAAATCTATGAAAACAATAGTTATTTGTGTCACAGGGGAGCAAAATGGTGTATTTACTGCGAGGGCGTACATTGAATCCAGAATGTAGCGAAGGATTCTACAAAAGAATCCTGAGCGCAGCCGGGATTCTAAAGTAGAATCCTGAGCGTAATAAGGGGTTTCAAGTGTTAACGCCCAAGACGAAAATAATTTTGCTCCCGAGTGGCTAATACAACTTTTCACACCGAGCTTTTCACACCGTATCTTAATACTTGAAAAAAAAAACTAAATATTATTAAAGAACAACCAGCATAGAAAATGGCGTGGTTTTAGAATTATCGACTTCAAAAAATGGTATTTACAATAAAACACTTAGAAAAGCCTTGAACAGAAAAGTTGCACTTTGCTCCCTCTCGTCAAGGAGGAAAAGTTACTTTTCTGAAAGAGAGGTGTGAAATTGAATTATTATTAAAAGTATTTTGTTTAATACAGTCACCGCTAGACTTGCGTGCTGCGGGCTATAAGGTGGCGAAGCGGTGCAAAGATACGTAGTAAGCTGTGAAACTCTGGACGTTTACGCGTTTCGATCAAAGACTGCAACGATACTGAAGGCAAGGTTGCTCAAGACGACAGGTGCAAGGATGCACAGTGACACTGCGTAGATGCATTTATGCGATGATGCATGGTGAAACTATGCAGATGAACTATGCGATAATGCATAGCGAACTATTTTCAATAAGAAAAGGTACGCTATGGCGACAAAAGATGGAGGAAAAGCACCCATACACGCATCCCTGTAACGTTTTACTCGCTTTTTAAGGCCTGTCTGTGGGTGGTTACCGTGGTTACACTGTTTGTTAAGTTTCTGTTGTTTTATGCGACATAATTAGTAATTTCGTCTGTATTTATTTTGTTCCATTAAACAGAGATCTTAGGCCTCATCGTTAAGTTGCTGGGCGGTGGTGATCTCTTACCATGACCCACTTGCTTGTTTGCCATCCAGTCGTATAAAAAAACTCTTACAGTTCCATTAAACAGAGATGGCATCTTAAGTCTGTCATGTAAGATAAGAAAACTTTACAGAGAATGGTGAAACAAGGGATTACGGTACAAAAGCCTTACGGCGCTAAGCCTATCGCTTAGCTACTGCGCACTGTGCTCAGGATACGCAACCTTATTCCTAAGGCAGCAGATTGATATGGAAATGAACTGTGAGAAAAACGGTATTTAAACCAACTGTAGCTTGTTCGCAGAAAATTGATAAAAAAATATAAAAATCAGGAGTTCTTAACTCATTACAAATACGCCCCGTTAGTTAAAAATCACATAAAACAGAAAACAATATGTGAACATACACCCAACCGACACATTTCAAGCCCAATCTAAAACGAAATGGAATATGGCCGCCGCGTCCGCTCACTGAACGCGGCAGCGCGTTTGACGAGAACTGAATGCTTGGTACCACGAAACTCAGTTCACCCGGTTATAAGGGACACACGTCTGTGTGACGTAAGTAATCTTTCTTTAAATTTTCATTACGCCTTCAAAATTACTAATAGGTATTGTAATTAAATAATTTATTGAATCAGGCGTTACTTTGCGGAGGTCCATATCAATGAACTAAAAGAATTTCATTGCTCACCCGCGACCATGATAGCTATTATGCAAAATAGGCGTGCTCATGCAGTTCTTGCACCTCCACACTGTAAGAACACACGCAAATCACACAAACCCATCTATCACCACCATCACACTGCACTGACGCGTTTCGAACTCAACCAGAGCTCATCTTCAGAGGAACACAACCGTACACCATCTGGTAGCGTGGTGTACGGTTGTGTTGCTCTGAAGATGAGCTCTGGTTGAGTTCGAAACGCATCAGTGTAGTGTAGTGGTGATAGATGGGTTTATGTGATTTGTCTGTGTTCTTACAGTGTGGAGGAGGAGGAACTGCATGAACACGCACACACACACACAAACATCAGGCCTGTATTCCCAATGGGGCAGGCAGAGCACACGAAATGTTAACTACCGCTTCGGAGCCACTTTTAGCAATTTTAGGTTTTTAGTTTGACAAAAACGGTACAACAGTGACAGGTTGCTAGCCTGTCGCCTACGGTATACCTTAACCTATATCCTCAGTCGCCTCTTGCAAGAAGAAATGGAGGAGTTGTTATTCTAACCCGACACCACACGGGTAACACGCATATTTTGCATAAACATTACTATCATAAGGTCGCAGTGAGCAAAGAAATTATTTTAATTATACTTTGGGACTGATTTTGGGGGGAAATTTACAAAATAATCGCCAAAAACGGGAAAACCCCATGGGGTATCCCATCTTAGGCCTCTAGGTTGGCAACGCATCTGCAATACCCCTGGTGTTGCAGATGTTTATTGGCGGTGGTGATCTTTTACCATCAGGAAACCCACTTGCTCGTTTGCCATCCAGTCGAATAAAAAAAAAATCTTCGATAATCTTCGAGAGTCATCGAGAGGGTAAGTTTGTACGGAATAGATGCGCGAGTCCGGCTCGTACTTGACCGGTTTTTTCACAAAACTTATTTACCTAACTAGTATTACAGTGTAATGGTTACCTGCACCAGTGATATGGTTTTGTCTTGGGACTTGGAGCAGCGTATATCTGTCAGGTCTCGTATGACGCGCTTGTACTTCAACAGCAGCGCCTGGAAGCGTGGTATGAAGTGGCAGTCGCAACGCCACGGATTGTGCCCCAGGAACACATGCATTATGTTGTTGTTGCTCTGGAAGGCTTTGTCGAACGCGTACACTGGGATCTGTAATAGTACATTGTGTCTTAAGGGCGGTAAATAAGGAATTACGAACGAGAGTCTATTAGAAGCCCGAATTCGAAGACTGAGGGCTTTAATGAGTCGATGTTCGTAATTCTAGTACCGCCCGTGCGACATACAATGTTTTTCATCACATTTGCGAGTAAAATTTTATATTTCTAAAAGAAAAAATATAATTGTTCCAAATATTGGCGATACCTTAGGCTGCGCTCTTGGTGCTCCCGCAGCATGCGCCGCAACGTGCGTGTGCGTGTGGTCCTACAGCAGCGCGCGCAGCAGTATCAGTACGCACATTGACTCATTTACCGACCTTGGGCTTCATGACAAGAAAATTTGTACGCGCAATGACTCATTTACCGACCACGGGTTTCATGACAAGCACATTAAGGTCGAGGGTTTTATTTGGGGGGTTGCAAGCAAGGTAGCCTGCATGTTTAGATACTGTTTACGAGCAAGTGTGATGAAAAAAATATGGGGGGGAATAGTTAAAATACTGTAAAGCTTGATGTTCCATACCACAGTGTAAGTACAGTCGTCATCATAAACATAAGAACGGTGTAGGGGCGCATAAACATCTAAAACGACCATATTTTCAGTCTCGTCAATGCTCGTTCTGTTTGTTTGACCACCTAGTTCGGACATAACGAAGAATACCACATTAGTTCACAAACCCAAATTCTACTGAACTTCATTTTTTCGTGCGACGTCGCGTGGGATGGGGAGGGACTAGCATCTATCAACCAGCGAAAGAGGATATTTTTTTTTTAAATGTTGGTTTTGAACATGAAACTACCGTGAGACTCACTCATATTAAATGATATTGACCCGGATAACTCACGTCTTAACTCGAGTGTAGCTCGACTGTTTCGGGCTAATCCGTAGCCCTTTTTCTTAGTGTCAAGTGAGTGCGCAAGTTGCAGCTGCCGCAGAGTCGCGTTGCTCCTAAGAAGAAGGGCTACAGATTAGCCTTAAACATGTAGAGCTAAACTCGATTTAAGTTGCAAGTTATCCGGGTCAATCAAAGTCAAAGTCAAAATATCTTTATTCAATTTAGGCTATAACAAGCACTTATGAATGTCAAAAAAAATCTACCACCGGTTCGGAAAAACCTCTGTTGAGAAGAATCCGGCAGGAAACTCAACGAGTTCTCTGTCTGCCTTTTGTTTGACATTGTCAATACTAAAACTCCAAGCTCTTCAAAGAGTTATCTTGGTCGGGGGATTCGATTTATAGCATTCGAACTTGGCGGATGTAGACAATATCTAATTTTGCTATTTCTGTTTCTTTGGCTAGTTGAAGTATAATTTTGATAGTGTTTTATGCGGCGATTAACCTTTACAGTGAACAGTGATCACAAAATTCTATATTTTTCTCGTGTCTGACATTTTTTAATGCGCAAGTGGTCTCCACGTGGTTTCTGGAATTTTACTATCAAGTTGCAAAAACTACAACCACCGTACAACGTGCCTCTCAAAGAGAGTTTACTTTGACACTGGCGAAATTGTCCTATTAATTAGGACATAAAAGCCATATTTTAAAAGAGAAGAAGAAGAACTTGGTCGGGGCAGAGAAGGCTCTGTGACGTAAGGCCCTCTCGTGCGGTTGTATTGGCAATGCCTTCTCATGGGTCGACCGCGTTTAGGGGAAGTTTTAGATATTCAGCCACAAAGTGTTGGAATAATATACCTCCGCCGCTTCGTGAACTCAAGTCATAAAAATCTTTTAAAACAAAATATCGCTTGCATTTATTAAATTAACAAAAGAGTCAACAGCCTTAAAATGTTCCCTTACTTATTAATCGCTGGCCTGTTGCCTGCGACTCCGTCTGCGCGGAAGTCGTTTATCGATATCCCGCGGGTGTTGTGGAGTTTTCTAGGATAAAAACTATCTTATCCTTCCCCGGGACTCAAAATATCTGTATACCGAATTTCATCTAAACCGGTTCAGTGGTTTGGACGTGATGCCGTAATAAACAAACTGACTTACAAACTTTCGCATTTATTTTTGGGATTATACAATTAAATTTCATTGCAGTAAGTGCATTGTTAATTCAGTACTTTATTTGTTAGTTTTTGATCTATTTTTTTATTCACTTTATCTATTTTTTGGAAGCTTTTATACTTTGGCATATAAACCATTTCTACAGATCTCTCGCTAAGGTTCTGGCAGAATACCAGGGCTGCGGTCACTCGCAGTTTTATGCTGAGTCAGCGCCTTTTTTTCCATAGCACATGGTATCCACTAAAGCACATGTTTTAAGATTTTTGTTTTATTTTGTTTTTTAGTTTTAGCTAACCCTATTAGGTTAGTCTTAACTTTATTAATACCTATCTATGTATAGTTCGATATTGTGTTTTTTGTGTTATGGTGAAAATAAAGTTTTAATCAATCAATCAACGAGGTATATTTTTTTAAACAGATTTACAATATTATTAAATGATATCTATACATCACAAGTATTTAACACAACTTTATTTTTAACACAGTAGGTTCGCTATTTGAAGGGATCGCTAATGCGGATCGGAATTACTTACAAATATCCCTGTCCATGATATAATCATTAACTTATAATACGCCTTAGATATTGTATATATTTGACGGATATTTTTATGTTCTTATGTATGTATGTAAACACTTTATTGTACAGAAAACACAAAATAATACAAAAAGAAAACAACAAAACCAAAAGAGTACAAAGGCGAACTTATCCTTAAAAGGGATATTTTCAAGCTAACCTAAATGTTCTTCATTTACAACCCTTAAGCTTTATTCTTCATTCCTGGAAGCCTTTTCTTTAATAAGGATTATAAGTTTTATTCTGTATCCTTTTTAGCGTACGAAGCTATTTACCGCTTTGCGCATTTTCTCTCAAAATATACAAAAATAATGTTAAGGTAAATTTAAAGCAGAATTACCTTATGCCCCTTAGCTGTAAATAGATTAAGGGGATTCAGAGTCCCAAAAGTACTTAGTATCGGCTTCAAAAATTATTATAAGTGAATGATGGACCCACTGGACTCGCGCTTTTAAGAGAAATTAACGAAGATACCCTTATATTGTGAGATTCATTGCAGAATTAATACAAGCTTGTAAATTATATTTTGGTTTTATTCAAATTGCCTTTAAATATCTATTAATAAATGCCTTTAAATTTTAATACTCCTCGTAAACAGGCAACCAACATGATTAGATAAGGCAAGTTTTAATATGTATTGAAAGTGTAATACCTAATAAAACTTTGGCTTATCTCCTAAATTTATCAGGCTGCCTTTGTAATCACAATCACTAATCAATTTGAAACTTAAGGAACAATGTCTGACGTAATTGTTATTTCATTAGCTGAGGAGTAGATACAGTTTCTTCCTTGGACAAAATAAATATTTCCTACTATCTATGAGTCCCTCTAGTAGCATTATAGCGTAGGATGACCTATAACGTCTCAAGCAGAGGATCGTGGGTTCGTGCCTCCGAGTTTTTCGGATATAATGATTTATCATGATCATTACTATGAACGAAATCATCATGAAAAAACTTACGCACACCTACAAAGAAATGCAAAACCCGCACCACACCGGGCCCACGTGTGAACTACGGCCATGCCATGCCCTTCCATTCTGAGAAGAGGCCTATACCCTATAGCGGGACGTATATGGGCCGAGATGATCTACTTCTTTTGATATATGCACAATGCATATGGGTGTAATCGTTAAGTGTAGCCAGCGATTATTCTGCAAATATAATAGAATGATACAATGTAGTGATATCGATCTATTTTTTTTTTTAATTTTCGCTATTTTGGACATCGACAATGACGCCTCTTCAATGTTTCTAATTGAACTTTTCTTAGAATTTGAATATAATTGATTGATATGGATAAGTGGATAAAATATTAAATGCCATAACAGAGTACATGTTGGCTAACAGCGACTTGCGAGCCAGAAAAGTAGATTAGGTTAACTCTGAGACCCCAACAGTGACGAACCGGTACCAGAAAAGTAAGTTAGGTTACGTTAGAACTGCGACTCCTACAGAAACGAACCGCAGTCAGAAAAGTAGGTTAGGTTAGGTTAGAACTGCGACCCCTACAGAAACGAACCGCAGCTAGAAAAGTAGGTTAGGTTAGAATTGCGACCCCTACAAAAACGAACAGCAGTCAGAAAAATATTTTATTTAGAATTATTCATAAAAATTGAGTTTACGGTGAGAGAAAACATCGTGAGGAAACCTGCACATACCTGCGAAGAAATTCAACGGTGTGCGTGAAGTTCCCAAACCAGTTTAGTACAAAAGTGATTATGTTATTGCTACATTGCGTCAAATTCAACCACAACTAAATAGAAACGTCACTGTGAATACGTCACATTATAATATTTTAAGCTTTGTCCCTATTTTAGGTTGAACTACTAAACACCGTTGTTATACTAGATACCCCGCGTATTTTCAGCCGTGGCACGATAATAGAAATTCAAGTTTACCACAGGCCCTTTTAGTTGGATTATGCCCGGGATTACGTTCGGGAGCAAAGGTGTAAACTATTATCCCAGAATTTAATGAGCGAATAACGGACATAGTGCTGGTAATGGCATGATGTGGGCGTATATAGTTTCGTCGCGGCCAAAAGAGGGACTAACCGATTATTAGAAAATTCTAATTATGTACACGCAGATAGAAGGACTAACCCAACAGATGTATGGATGAAAATAAAAATTAATGATAGATATCCTGAAACGACCAGAAAAAAAATATATGGAACAACCGTGCCTTTGCTTTGCTCGACTTGGCGGGGTACTACCGTCCCCCATATATGCTTGTCCGAATTGATAAAAAAATATTAATTAGTTTTGTTGGAATATTGTTCCTGCTGTTGTTGAATTGAACTAATTCCGAATTATAATTCCAGAAATGGTTTTCCCTTGAGAAGTATTCGACTAATGTTTTGATTTCAGAATTGGATAGGTATTAGTGCGTATCGAGGCATCTAGTCCCTTCCAATCTGCTGAACAGAATTAACTTAAGGCAGTTTCTGGGCGACCGAACTTTGTATATTTTTCTAAGGATTTCGTATTTTATACGGAATCTTCCAAGTTTAGGTATATTTTATACCTTAGGCTGCTATTTAAGAGTAAAACTACTAATAGTTCTCAAGCAAACTTAGCCCTTAGAGTTTTCCTTGAAAGTTTGATATACTTACTACCATCCTGATTTTTTTTAAAATTTTCCACCTACCGGTTTAGATTTTAGAGGGGGGGGCACTCGATTTTAATGAAAATTTGCACTTTAACGTTGAATATTTCGCAAAAAGATCAATGAATCGAAAATCGTCCTAGCATACCCCTAATGGTTTTAAAATACCTATCCAACGATACCCCACACTATAGGGTTGGATGAGAAAAAAAAATCACCCCCACTTTACGTCTATGGGAGGTAAAATAAAAAAAATATTTTTTAGTTTTTTATTGTACCATTTTGTCGGCATAGTTTACATATTATCCGTGCAAAATTACAGCTTTCTAGCTTTGCTAGTCCCTGAGCAAAGCCGCGGACGGACGGACAGACAGACAGACAGACATGGCGAAACTATAAGGGTTCCGTTTTTGCCATTTTGGCTCCGGAACCCTAAAAAAACACAGATTTCGTTCCTCACACGACAACCGAGCACATTGAAAATGAATCTACGTAATTCAAAATAATATTGTCGCTGAGCGACGAGAAAATCATGATAAGGAAAAGGTTACAAAATAAAACTACAACGTTGAATGATAATATTTTTCACTTCTACAGAACTCGAAGTGGTCCGCGAAGCCATCAACAACGAATTGGCAAAACGACGCGCCAGTCAAGTAGCGGTCGCAACCGTTCATTCATTTATTTTTACCGTACTACGAATATTACCTTCAAACAGTTGGTGATCAAAATAAATGGATCATTCCTAACTAAAAGGTTAAGAACCGCTGGTCTAAAACCAAGGCAATCATCAGGTGTAAACAGCCACAAACAAAGAAGTTTCTACATAATTTTTAATTTATTTAAAACTAAAAAATCAATCATATCAATCAAAATAGACCAATAAAACTAAAAAATTATAATTATCATAGTAATGTGTGAACAATAAAAGGTACATAGTAAGTGAACAATTTTATTGTTTCCACTGTTGCTATTTCATGTCCTAGCCATCGAAGTGAAAAGCAGAGTGTAAAAGTCGAGTATTAAACCCATTTTCCCCTCGACTTAAGTATCTATCGGCTATATGAACGTCTCGGGATTTATGCTCTTGTTGTACAATCTACTATTATTCTTAGATTAACATAAGTATCCTCGACATAACGCCTGTGAACAAACAAATTGCAAAACTTACACACACGTATCGAAGTTTGAGTGGCGTATAAGTATACATATTTCATTTTTTCAAAAAGGTTAGGCTACAGGGCATACCCTTAACCCGATCGTCTTTGTTTTAAGCTCAAATTGTAGCTGGCTAAATAGTCCAGAGAAGTTTTTCGCGAGCGCCTAAATCAAAAATTCGGAAAAAAATATTTTTTTTTCCACTATATCGGCCATTACTTTTTTCGTTTGTGACTTTCTCGAAAAAATATTTTGGCACCTTACAGCTCTCGTGAATACGCGTCTTTTGAGCCTTTTAAAGGTTCCGTAGCCAAAATGGCAAAAACGGAACCCTTATAGTTTCGCCATGTCTGTCTGTCTGTCCGTCGGCGACTTTGCTCAGAGGCTAAGGCTGAACCTAACCTATCCAAGTCGCTTCTGCCCAGTCTCTCGCCGCCACATAATTTAACATCACTCATAATATGTGTGTGTGTGTATGTGTGTGTGTGTGTGTGTGTGTGTGTGTGTGTGTGTGTGTGTGTGTGTAATATGTGTAAACATATTATGAGTGATATATTATTATAATGTACTTATGTTATGTTATACAAAAAAAATGACCATATAAATCTTATAGAGAATGATGTTACATAAAAAGGGTATAATTTTATCGATCACCTAATAAATGCATTTTTGGTCACCTACAAAATAATATTCGTTCCTAAAAGAGTAGATCTGTCACCTAAATTGAATCACCAAATAAGTAATATTAAAACGGTTGCCTAAATATTAATTAAAAATTACTTTGAAATAATATCGATCATCAAATAATTATATTGGGTTTCAAAATAATGTGTCATTAAAACTAAATCACCAAACAATATAAAAATGTTTGCCTAAAAAGTAATTTTTAATCACTGCAAAATAAAAGTCATGAAGTTGTCCCTTTCTCTGGCCTTACGTTTCGTATTAGTATGATGTTGATGATGATCATTGATGGTGATGATGATTACGATGGTGATGATTATGATGGTGATGGTGATTGATGATTATGAGGTTAATGCTGATGATGATGGTGATGATTCTACCATAAGGTGATGACTGATGGTTATGGTGATTGATGATGATGAGGTTAAATTAAAAATAACGAATATTAGCAAAAATGCTCTGTTCTGGCAGTCTAGTGTCTCGATCGGCAGTCAGGCGTAACTACAATTCCCTCCTGCTTAATGCCTAAAGTTTTTCTTTAAGATTACTAGTAATAAAATTAGCATTACCTGTTTAAGCATGTTCCCTCTTAAACTGAGGACCCTGAACGTGTTGAACCATTCGGATCCCTCCAACTCTTTCACGGTCGAAATGCTGTTGTTGTCCAAATGGAGATCAGCCAGCTTCTTATAGTGAGGGTTTTGTATCATCATTCTTATTGAGTCAATCTGCACAGAACAAAATAATGGTAATTACGATGCAGTGAAATTTACGATTTAGTGATTTAAGCCGTGGTGGCCTAGTGATTTGACTTATCGCCTCTCAAGCAGAAGGTCGTGGGCACAACTTCAAACCCCGGCTCGCACCTCTGAGTTTTTCAAAGTTCATGTGCGGAATTACATTTGAAATTTACCACGAGCTTTGCGGAAACCTGCACAAACCTGCGAAGCAATTCAATGGTGCGTGTGAAGTTCCCAATCCGCACTGGGCCCGCGTGGGAACTATGGCTTGATCTTGTTCTGAGAGGAGGCCTGTGCCCAGCAGTGGGACATATATAGGCTGGGATGGGGGATGGGAAATTTACGAACAGAAGCCGTATTGTCTAACGAGCGGACGTTCGCTATCACATTTATTATCTCTTACTATCCTCATCCTACACAGTTAGATAGAAAAAAGAAAGCAGTGAAAGTGATTCTGATTCCAAGTTAGAAACGTTAGACAATATGGACACACATTTCCATCGAATACAAATAAACTGGCAACCCGTCGACTTCGCACACTCACGGCCAAAATAAAAATAAAACCGGCCAAGTGCGAGTCGGACTTCCGTACCTATACAACATTTTTGCTAATGTCTACATTGTCGTACGGGAGCCCCCCTTAAATATTTATTCTATTTCAATTTAATTGATTATTTTTGAAGTGAATTAAAATACAAATTAATATTCTGTGAATATTTCAAGCAACTAACTACCATCTTAATTGCAAGATTTTTCAAAAATGGCATTGTTCATATTTTACTAATGTACCCTGATTCGAAAACCTTTTCGAGGGATAGGGTTCCTGAACAATTTTGTCCTATTCTGATCCAAAAATACTTAAGAGTTACGAATATATAGGCAAAAATATGTTTGACCTTAGTTTGGCCTTCGTATTTTCATTAAGGGATGAATCCCTTTACCTGAAAAGTAAATCCATAAGTATCTAGGTTTATCTAATCTATGGTATCTGTCTTGCAGGGTCCGTTTTACGAAGTGAAAAATTCGAACTTCATAACTTGCCGTCTCGCTGACGTTTATATTATTTAATACGAGAGTGAGAGGGACGGAACGACACGAACATCGATTTTCGAATTTTGTAGTAGCCCCGCAGGCCGCGGGCAGACATTGATGTCAGTCAGTTGTCCCATTAGCCAAAGAGTATGTATAAAAAACAGAATGTACTGTAGCAATTTTCTGCCTAATAAGTAATTAATTGGAAAAAAAAAACTTTAAAACATAATATTATACCTATTCAATAAATGAAAGAGATGTCATTATGATATGAACCGGAAGAGATTAAGTCCCTACTCGCGCCTATTACAACTACCGACGTAGAAAGATCGTTTAGTTCGTTGAAATGCATGTTTAATGAAAGACGCTGTAGCTTAACTGTTCCAAATATACATGAGTTAAAATAAAATTGATGTGACACGGACAGTTAGCATGTATTTGACATTGACAACTAGCTCGTTTTTTTTTAAATATTATGTTACTTGGCCTTTCACTTGGTTTCAGCCGCCATGTGTAATTTACGAGACATCGTATCAGATATTTTCAAAAAATTATTTAAATTTAACTATGCCATTTTATGCCAAGATATTCAAATTAGTATCTTGAAATTATCTAAATTTTAAGAAAATAAGATAAAAAAGAGTAGTAAAAAAAAGTGATCAATGCCAATTCCCACGTGATAAAAAATTAAGAGTAATTACTTAACAATAGGTAATTAGAAAAGGATTTCTCAAAGTTCCAGTGGGGTAGGTAAGGTATAAAAAGAGTTGTGTTTGTACATATCTGATATAGGAATCACATACTTCTTATAGGATTATTGAGGTAGGTCCCGTAAAACAGAGGTGGACGTTATTTCACGTAACCGTATACAGTAACTGGTGACGTGCTGAATAACCAAATCACTGGTTTCACGTCAAGCGACAAGTAATGATTTTCGTAACGAGCTATTTTTGTGGTGATGCGATTTTCGCCTCAACCTTACAGACGTCACGAGTAGCACAGAGTAAAAATTATAACCTTAACTTTATACAACGTCAAAGAAACGATTCTTGTATTATGAAGTTATTGACATTACACCGAAAAACGATGCTTGTGATAAATACGTCATAGCTCAATAGCCTGTAACAAATTACGTTAAATACTAGATTCATTTCTAATTCAGTTACAGTGACCGTCACAGAACGCGTCACTGCAGGCAGTGAAAGAAACTGGTTACTAAAATCACTGGTTTTAGTAACCAGTGACATTATTCTTGTCACCAGTTTCGTTTCGTTTCGCTCAAATCACGTAACGACCCACACCTACTGTAAAAATATTTGGAATTCACGCGAACGAAGTTCACGAGCAAATGCTTTGTTTAATAAGGTGTATTATTTACCATGCACAGTAAAACTCCACTTTTGTTTGGTATTTATAATTCGGTATTTTTTCGTATAACTCTTCTTTTCGGTATTTATAAGCACGATTCGAAAATTACTACATTACAAACAATACAATTAAGAACTAATAATAAAGCTCCTTGTCATCTCTCAATAAACAAAACCTCATTCATTGTTAAGCTAACAGCTTAGCTTAAGCTCGATAAGGCCCTTCTTTATTTTCTCCTGATGCGCTATCACCTGGTTTCTCAAAATTGGGCATCGTGTACGATGGTATTCACGACACAGATACCTCTCTTTAGCAATTAATAACTTAAGCGGCAATGGTAGCTCATCTGGACGTTGTGGTACGCATTGCTCTGTTTGGAGAGGTGCTGTTGACGACGTTGAAGCACAAATATTCGACCTGTCGTCAATTTTAACCACACATTCCTTGGATGCTGTAGAATTCTGCGTAGCCATGTCACGGCGTGGTTGGCTTGGTCCAGGCTCAGATGGCAATGGCAATACTGAAGATGCGGATGTACTGAAATCTTCGGCGAGTTCAAATTCATCCTCTGATTTCACAGGACTGGGTGCACTGTTACGTTGCTGGCTTGAACTGGATACGATATCGAACGTTTCTGACGATGAGCATGTGCTGAAGTCATCAGCAAGACAAAACACGTCCTCTGTGGATCCCATTGGAAAGTTTTGTTTCAGTTTTCAACGTGATTAACTCCGGTTGATAATGTATACTTAACAGCGTTACGATTATTTGTGTAGCGATTGATATTTCTTACGAAAATTAACACTCACTGTTTCACTAAAGTATTTTCTTTACTGACTAAAGGCAGGATTGTGATAGTTTTACTGTATTGTATTATATTATATTGTATTGTAAAACTCTTTATTGTACGTAAAACACATGAAAATAACAGAACACAGGATAGTAAGATGTACTGTTTAAGTTAACTAACAAAATGCAAGCTCTTTACTTTACTTCGACACAAATACGAATGCAGTTTGACTTGCTCTCACCCTTAATCAGCCAAAGGGACAGCTGACAAAAAACGCACCCAACAATGAACCATTAAAATCCATTTTATTTTGTAACTTCAATCCATGCGCGTAAAGTTGTGATCACAACGCAAAATGAATGTCGAAGTTGATATCTGTAAAATAGATACCTAACTGTATTTGCTTAGTGGTGAGAATTCAAAAGAGCGTCGTTTTTTCTATCTTTGTTTAACATAGTTCTCTGTCCCTGTTCAACGCCTGTACCACTACCATTAGTTTACAGTGACCGTACTCGATAGCGGCGGCGTAAATTATTTGTATGGAGAATTGTACAGCGCCTCTAGCGGTCACTTATGGAAGTAAAGATCACTAGTATAAGTACAACGGTAAATTACCTATCGAAAACCAAGCGCTAGCGACTAAGGTTTTGTAGGTAGCTTAGCTGTCGCCATAGAACATCGGTACCATGAGTCACAAATTTGACAGACGTGATCAAAAAATACCGTATCGACTGTAGTTAACTCTCACCAGCAAATTGTAGGGTGAAACTTATCGGAGCCATTGTTTAATAAATTATTTCAATTATTAGTTATCCAAATTATCGACTACGCATTATTTAGCGTGGAATATGTTAGCGAAGGCTGCATAATGAAGACGAACGACGAGAACAGGGAAAATTTCAAACTGATAAACTGATAGAGTTTATGCGACTCATGGTACGAGTTTGGTTGAAAACGATTCGTTTACTCGCTATCCACTGTAGTACAGTAATGTAAGTTTTCGATAGCAACTCATGGTAGTGGTACTGTTACTGATTACCTGAGCTGCTATTGTATAAATCGCGGGCGCTCGAAAACGGAGTCTTTGCTACAGCTAGCCCGGACTAAACTGTTTAGTCGATGCTATAGTTGTATTTATTTATGCAATCGGAGCCCATCGACAATAAAAGCTCTAAATATAAAATTTTACTTGCAAATGTGATGAAAAACATTGTATGTCGCACGGGCGGTACTAGAATTACGAACATCGACTCATTAAATCCCTCAGTCTTCGACTTCGGGCTTCTAATAGACTCTCGTTCGTAATTCCTTATTTACCGCCCTTAAGACACAATGTACTATTATGTCTCGATGCTTTGTATAGATACAGTGGCGACAAAGTGGTGATAAGCGTAAAAGATTACTAAGTTTAAAATTCCCTTTGTTGAGCAGTCCGTGTCTGGCGGCTTTTCCCTCTCTCCGTAGCTTATCAGATAGGTACTAATATGTAGTAACAATCCGTTTAAAAAAAGATGTGTATGTTGTTGCTCTTTTGGTTGGTGGAGGTAACAAAGAAGTTGGAACTTGAGTTTAAGGAAAACCATCCATAGTAAAAGAATTCCTATCAAAGAGTGAATGTAGATACAATAAATATTGAATAATTGAATACAATTTCTTTATTTAAGTTAAGCTTCAACTCGACTCCCCATCGTTTCAATTGTTTGTCTGTAGCCAAAACTCTCTTTATTCTAAGTTTTGTAAACCTGACAACTGTAATGCTTATAATTTAAATTATTACTATTGTTATTGTTCAAAATTGTATCTTATTATTGTAAAATTGACGTGTAATACCTAAATATAATTATGACTGTGGATAATTCACTGTGTACATAAATGTTAAATTCGCGCGCCGGTTTCCGGTAGAAGATGCTAGATACTAAGTACTGTTATATTATATTCCAAATCAAAATCAAATCATTTATTTTTGCTAAAACATATATACAATACGCCACCACCACCTGTTCCACCATTCCACTTGTTGTAACCATATTCATCGAATAAATTATTATCATTCATTCATTCAAGTAATAAGCGTGGACATAAAAATGTAAGTTATGGACACTAATGACAAAAATGAAAAAAATAGAAAATGAGAAAATAAAAAAATATTTATTGTTGTTAATTAAGACATCTTAGAAGAACAAGGGTCATCGACATAAGCCAAGCGAATTAGCTCGTTAAAGTGGCAATGGGCGGGCCATATAGCACGGAGAGCGGATGGCCGTTGGGGCCGAAAAGTTCTCGAGTGGAGACCGCTTATCGGCAAGCGCAGCGTAGTAGGACGTCCACCTACAAGATGGACGGATGACCCGGTTAAAGCTGCGGGTTCACGGTGGATGCAGGCCGCTGCCAACCGAAGCAACTGGAGGTCTGTGGGGGAGGCCTATGTCCAACAGTGGACGTCCTACGGCTGAGATGATAATGATGATGAAGACATCTTATGTACTAACATGTGAGATCTCCTATTAAATTTACAAAGAAACCTGTGCCAGGAGATCCCGCTCCTCCCCAGTCAGACCTTTTAATTTTTATTTATTATGGAATACATAATTTAAGTTGTTAATAAGTTAATATATTACTTTTATAATGACAATTTAACGATAAATAAAACATTATTTATATTAAATCTGCTATTTAGTTACTCTAACTATTCCAAGAATTGTCAAAAACGGTCATAAAATTATTAGTTTACGATTTGATCTGTTTTTATAACAGGTCAAGAATGCGTAGCTGCTTAAAGCTTATGTCCGGGTATTCAAAGTATAACAAGCTTGGCTATGGCGTCGTACGATATCATAACATTTATCATATTTTTTTAACAAGTGGCATGACAGTAAAAAGCCCTTATTGCAAGTTCGTAACGTGTTTCGCGCGATAGACTCTGGCCAGCGAAAGCTGTCCACGCATTTTTTACGAAACTTTAATTTGGTATCGTTCTTGAGACTGTCAAAATTATCATATTGTCATTCTAGCCCGGCTTAGATAACTTTGATACTTCTGCTATAAGAAATTAATAAATTATTTTCTGTTTAGTTCAACCTCCTACCATCCTCAAAATGCAAATGTTAAGTAAATATAAAATTGTTATAATTTTAATTCTAATGTTATATGTTAGATAGAAGATACATTCAATGCCAATCTGGTCAGAAAGGTCCAAATTTTTTTGCGTCTGGACTGTTACGTAAATGGGCACTGACAAAGGTCATAAAATTTACCAAGGGACTCCTAAAGTCCATCATCAACTTTCACACTTTACTACCTACATGAATTTTGATGCAGCTTGAAGAGTCCCGAGTATAATATTTAATATCTGGAAATTTTAAATAATATCTAAGTATCAACATCGTTTAATCAGTGTACAGCAAGTGTTGTCAGCCTCAATTTTTTAAATTTGCCGCGGTTTCTCGTGGACAGCTTTCGCTGGCCAGAGTCAAACAGCGGATGCCCTGCATTACTAGAACGATTACGCCGCGCTGCAACCGGCTTATAATATGAGACTTTGAATTACGCGACCATCGCGAGTTTGTCGCAAGACTGGCGCTGCTAAAGTCACCTAAATGAAATTAAAAAGAATGAGTTCACGCTCAAACATGCGGTTCGTTACTAACTAAAGTAAGCAGTAATATGATGGAAATGTAGAATAAAATCAAGTCTGAGAAACTACGATTGTTGTTTTAATAACTGTCAACATCAGAAACATCGTACCGTGTTACCTTGTTGCCCTCAAGCCTGACGGTGGTGGTGCTCGGCGGAAGCGTCTCCGGTGGTGCAATGAGGCTTCGCGCGGCGCAGTCGGCGGTGATGAGTGGGATGAGCGCGCCTTGCGGGTCCGATACCACGTGTGTCATTGCGCATGAGCACGGCTCTGGGCAGGTGTGACGCACCGTCTAGACACAATAACATAACACATGAGTGCGGTGCAGGCAGTTGGCGGTGATGAGCGGGATGAGCGCGCCTTGCGGGTCCGATACCACGTGTCATTGCGCATGAGCACGGCTCTGGGCAGGTGTGACGCACCGTCTAGACACAATAACATAACACATGAGTTCGGTGCAGGCAGTTGGCGGTGATAAGTGGGATGAGCACGCCTTGCGGGTCCGATACCACGTGTCATTGCGCATGAGCACGGCTCTGGGCAGGTGTGACGCACCGTCTAGACACAATAACATAACAGCATGCAGGCAGGTTGGCGGTGATGAGTGGGATGAGCGCGCCGTCATCACCCTTTGTTCCTCACAGATAACCAAGTTAGCTAACCAGTAGCATAGAAGAAAAATAAAAAAAAAATTTAACAAAAAAGTAAAACCGACTCAAAAAAAATTAAAAAATAACAAAAAATGGAACCGACTACAAAACCCTTGAAAATATTTTTCTAGGTAAGTAGGTACGTACTAGCTCGAAGTCGGTGCCTCAGCACGAGCCAGCAGGAGTGGGACAATTCACAATAGTCGTCTACTTCACCTACATACTATGGGTTTCAATCCCTCCTGCTGGGTCGTGCTGAGTCACCGACTTCGAGCTAGTACGTACCTACTTACCTAGAAAAATATTTTCAAGGGTTTTGTAGTCGGTTCCATTTTTTGTTATTTTTTAATTTTTTTTGAGTCGGTTTTACTTTTTTGTTAATTTTTTTTTTATTTCTCACTTTTTAGTGATTCGTAGCCAAAGAACATCTCACAACTATTCCATTAAGCCCAAACACGACTTAGTTACGTTGTTTTATAACAGAGTTCCGTCGCCTGCCTTCTGGCTTCAGCATCAGATCAGTTCGAAAGAATCATTAACTTAAAGCTTCTTCTTAGTCGCTTATCTAGGTAAGTATATTAATCATGATAATTTAAATTTAACCCGTGAAATACTTGTTATTGATAGTAGTAGTTCCGTTGGTCAAATCTGGTCTTCATCCTCAGTTCCACTTCACCAAATTATGATTTGCAAGAGCAAATGCACGAGTTACTGCTAAATATATCCAAATTACCATAGGTGTCCCTACAATATTTGAAGAGTTCCCTCGATTTCCTTAAGATCCGATCATCAGATCCTAATTTGCTGCTTATGGGACCTAATTGAAAGCATTCCAAGACGAACTCAAAAAAAATTTTGAAATCGGTTCATAAATGACGGAGTTCTGAGGTAACAAACATTAAAAAAAAAAAAAAAAAAAATACAACCGAATTGATAACCTCCTCCTTTTTTTGAAGTCGGTTAAAAAACAGATAACTGGTTATTTAACAGGAAGGATTTGTTCCTGTTACAAAACCAGCTCAGATGCGGTTGTTTACGAAGAATAAATATTTCTTCCCAGATAACTTTTTAACAGGGAACATTTCTTTTTAACAGGATGATAACAAAGGCTTTGCAGGTGGTAAGACCTTGTACAAGGTCCGCCCGGATTGCTACCACCATCTTGCTCGCTAATCCTGCCGTAAATCAGCAGTGCTTGCACTGTTGTGTTTCGGCGTGGAGAGTAAGACAGCTGGTGAAATTACTGGCACTTGAGGTATCCCATCTTAGGCCTCTAGGTTGGCAACGCATCTGCAATACCCCTGGTGTTGCAGATGTTTATGGGCAGTGGTGATCTCTTACCATCAGGAGACCCACTTGCTCGTTTGCCATCCAGTCGAATAAAAAAGTAAATAATAATAATAAAGGTTTTATACCAGGAAGATTTTCTTCTTCGCGCACGAGAACAGCTTTGAACAGGTGTAATAAATTGTCTAGACACAACAATGTAGCACATGATTGGAACGCAGCACAGCTTGAGATAGGTGTGACGCCCCGTCTGGACACAACCGTCTACTTACAATTACAGTCAAGTCAAGGGCATAAATATCTATACAGCCATAGTGTCAAAAATATGTACGTATGTAAAAATATGTATGTATGTATGTGTAGACAGCTGTGAGAGCGTTCGACAGTAGGTTAGAAATCAAATGGTTCGAAATGTACACCGTGGAGCTGCCACTATTTCGATGCAGTTGCGTTCATCATGCATTATCGATCACGGATAGACAATTAAAGGTAGATTAAACACTATATCTTACATCTCATAACAAAGATATCTAGACATCATAAAAACCACATTTACTCCACAATACCTTAAGCGATAAAGATAAAGGATACAGATTATTCTCGTACATGGGAATAAGAAAGATATATAATATATAATACATGGGAATAAGAAGGATAATAAGAATTTTGACGACCAGATGGCCTAGTGGTTAGAGAACCTGACTACGAAGCTTGAGGTCCCGGGTTCGATTCCCGTGTCGGGGCAGATATTTGTATGAAAAATACGAATGTTTGTTCTCGGGTCTTGGGTGTTTAATATGTATTTAAGTATGTATCTATCCATATAATTATATTTATCCGTTGCTTAGTACCCATAACACAAGCTTTGCTAAGCTTACTTTGGGACTAGGTCAATTGGTGTGAATTGTCTCGTGATATTTATTTATTTATTTATTTATTAAGAATAAATACCTGTATAAAAATATGATCAAAGTAAGGGCAAGATTAGCTTTGTACGAGTATTTAGTAAAGCCTTAGCGGGAAATGAGTTACGGATGACATTAAGCATGATATTACATAGTATAAATAAATAAATAGCTCGAGAAATGTATTGAACTTTGCCCTTTTTACAATCAAAAGGCGAGACTCCGACATTTTAGTTAGCGGGTTTCTGCCTTCATCACAAATCTCATATTTTATAGCACTGGCCCGTGAGTGGGTAGAGCAAGAGAAGGGGTCACTCTAGGCGCTAGATGCCAAGGGGCGCCATTTTTCTTATTCCAGTGCAAAATAAAATTGTGATGGAGCCTTTTGAGAGGAAGAGATGTAGACAATCTTGTTCTACCTTGATCAAGGGCTAGAACTGGCGCTGATCTCATGGTAACTATCAAATATGGAAAATGGTTTTGTATATAAGTATGGAAAATTAGCTTTCGGCAATACAGTTTGACATGCAGACACTAATTAGTATAAGATTGTTCGAAAGTAGTGTCATCTCCTAGATAGTCTTAAATTATCTAAGCGTCACCTATCCCATTTATTTAAAAATGCTTTTTTATGCTCTAGTGCATAAAATACAATCTTCGTCTAAGACCAAGGTAATCAGGTGTCAACAGCCACAAACAAAAAAGTTTCTATATATTTTTTAATAATTTTTACTTCAGGTATATAAAAACTATAAAAACCCCCGACACAACAAAAAAACGCCAGCAAAAACGTAAAAAACGCCAGAAAAAAACGCCGCCGAAAAGACAACTAATAAGTAAAAAAATAATTATGCACTACCTAGCTGTTGCCCGTGACTTCTGCTAAGTTCGTCTGCGAAGAATTCGTTTATCCCTATCCCGCGGGGACTATGCCGATTTCCCGCAAAATTAGCCTAAGTTGATTTAGTATAAGTACCTAGTAATATTTTTTTTATCTAAGCATCGTCGGTGTCGGAGGACCGCTAAGGTTAACAGGAAACTAAAGTACATACTCGTATGTTGTATTTTTTAAAGTATTAACCTTAGCAGTCCCCCGACACCACCGATGCTTAGATAAAAAAAAGAAAATAAAGAAAACACCCATAATGCGTCTAAGATTCATACCGCAGCGAACAAAAGAGCTGATGATCTTGAAACGGCTGAACCGATTTTGATAAAACATGTCTAAGAACCATCGCTAGAAAAACTGCTTTCAAATAAAAAAACCACATTGAAATCGGTATTCCCGTTTAAGAGCTACGGTGCCACAGACAGACACACAAACACACAGACATACAGACACACACAGACATACAAACTTATAACACCCCTCTTTTTGCGTCGGGGGTTAAAAAATAATCAAATCAATCAAAATAAATGAATAAAACTAAAAATGTATAAATGTATAATGTGTAAATGTATAATAATATAGCAATGCATAAAAAATAAAGTTACCTACCTAGTAAGTGAACAATTTTTTCCACTGCTGCTATTTAATTTCCTCTCAATCAAAATGAAAAGCAGAGTATAAAGCTCGAGCATCAGGCAGTTGCCTAAAACCCATTTTCCCCTCGACGTGACTAACCATCCTCGCCGTACCGACTCGGGTGGCTATATAAACGCCTCGGGTAAAATGGTTCGTTTTATGCTCTTGTAACAATCTACTATTTATGCTCTAGTCTGCATAAACTAAAATCTTCGTCTAAGACGAAGGTAATCAGGTGTCAACAGCCACATACAAAAAAGTTTCTATATATTAATTTCTTTGATAATTTTTATTTTATGTTTAAGTGAAAATCAATCAAAATAAATCAATAAAACTGAGAAAATATAATTATATAGCAATGGATGAAAAATAAAAGGTAGGTACCTAGTAAGTGCACAATTGTTTCCACTGTTGCTATTTAATTTTCTCTCAATCGAAGTGAAAAGCAGAGTGTAAAACTCGAGCATTAAACCTATTTTCCCCTCGACGTGTCTATCCTCTCTCGCCGTACCGGCTCGGATGGCTATATGAATGCCTCGGGTACAATGGCTCGTTTTATGCTCTTAGCTGCCACATAGACGTTTGCCTACACTACACACACAAAATATATTAATTGTTGGTTAGTAACTTTTGATGGAAAAGGGGGTAATCTATTTATTTTATGTGATCTATTAAAATATTCAAATAGGGTGTATGTTTCACACATTAAAATGTAATAACTAGATCTGAATACAAACAGAAACACGAAAACACTGTCTATATTTCAATGCACTTTTATAAAATAGGTACTTCATTTCAAACCGGCTTAGTCTTTTTATCTGGAATTAAATAATTTATAGATAACTTCGTTTTCAGTTGCGTATTTTTGAAAGTATGTAGGTACCATCAACCAAATATGTGGTCTACCATCCTAAAGTTGATAATCGTTTGCATGTCATAAAACAATAATGCCAAAATAGACGTGTCTGTCAACTTGAAAGTTCGACTTTAGCGACATATTCATTTGATAGGAACTTGACTAAAAATTGATAGACCACTTATTTGGCTGATGGTACCTATCTCGTAGAAATTATATTCCTGTTTTATCAGCTAGAAATATCAGAAAGAATTTGCCACGACCGATTCCAGGATAAATTCAACCACTCATGAGATCATACGCAAATATAGTAATCTTTGTTGTTTTTTCATATCAATGAAGTGCCTAAAAATAGTACGATACATTGAAGAAACCGCCTCGGAAAACATAGACTTTGAAGGTGTAGAGACATTTACTTAGTAAATAACTACATAGTAAATAACTACTTAGTAAATAAAGTAGAATTCGTAAATTTAAAAATTACTCGTAGATCAGGCTTGCTTTAAATTATTTTTTCTTAAGTTTTACATATTTTTGTATTTCAGTACATACATTTTTGTACACAAAGAATATTATATTTTACTAGGTAGCATCAGCCAAATATGTGGTCTACCACCCTAAAGCTGATAATCGTTTGCATGTCATAAAACAATAATGCCAATAGACGTGTCTGTCAACTTGTAAGTTCGACTTTAGCGACATATTCATTTGATACGAACTTGTTGAAAAATTGGTAGATCACTTATTTGGCTGATGGTACCTAGGTATGTTTAGTTCTTAATTGAGCAATTTCCATTCATTTCAAGTGTTGTTTGAAATAAAAGTACCTATTAAAAGTGATCGTGCCGTGCCACTTGCAAGTTAAGGTGAATAAATAAAAACTGGCCAAGTGCGAGTCGGACTCGCGCACCGAGGGTTCCGTATAAATATTTTTATTATATGATGTAACTTAAAATTTACGGTTTTCGCTATTTTTCCTTTATCTGTGCTATAAGACGTTGCTTCGTACCAAATTTCAAGATTCTGAGTTCACGGGAAGTACCCTGTAGGTTTTGATTCCCTTGCGAGTTTCAAAAATTTACGGAAATTTGCAACATAAACGGCTGTATCTTTTGATTACGTTTGCTTAGAAGTTTGATTTTTTCACAGCTCCAAGGGAGAATAGACCTGAGTATTTGATATAAATTTTTCACGCCACGCGTTCCTGAGAAAAAGGGTCTTGACAGACGGACGGACGGACGGACAACAAAGTGATCCTATAAGGGTTCCTTCTTTTCCTTTCGAGGTACGGAACCCTAAAAACTAACCATAAACGAAATATTATGTTAAATTTAATTCTCGGAATTAGCGGCAAACGTAATTCGCTTCATTCATACTTCATTTCATACCGTGTTGAATCTGTCAGATGTGTGTAGAAATGGAAGTCTTTAGCCTGATAATGATGATTTAAAAGTAGCCATAGACAAATTATTGTATACAACGTTGCATAACTTGGTCTTAAAAGGCTCGTGGCGTCTTTCATAGTTCCTACGCTAAAATACTCGTCAATTCTACCGTATTTCTAAACCTATGTATATAGCGATTAAAAGATAAAACGAGCGTGGTGTTTACATTGAGTAGGTACACAAGTCAATAGACAAAGTCGACAGTACATTAACACCACACCTATTAAAAAGATTATGGCTATTTAAGTTCATTACAGCCATTCTGAAAATGACCAGTTAGAGACTCATTAAACGCAAAGACGTTTAAAAGGCAATTCTTATTTCACAATTATCATAAATAGTTCTAGCCTCGTGAGTCCTCGTAATTTACAAAGAACAAATTAACACTAAAAATAACGGTTGAATGTCCTTTAAAAAATACAAGGCATGAATAAAGGATTTTTAAAAATGTTGAAATAATATCAAAAAGAACAAAGCCGGTGACCCACGTCTAGGTCTCAGGTTAGAACTCACGACGCTAGCTGGAACTGAGTGGAGTGTAAACTTTAGTTTTAATTGCTTTCCGTTTAGCGACAACGAAAAGTACAAGAAGAAGCCAGTTCCCAATTTTCTAGAAAATTTATTCCTAGACAGCAATTTGTTTGAAAACCAACTCAAAGGAGAAAAACGTTAAAGAGGTTTCCTGGGAGGAAGCTTTTTTATGTTTTCAGTACAGCGTGTTTTACTGTTCTTACTAATATTACAAATTCAGAAGAGAGGATGTAAAAGATGTTTTCTCCATAACCGCACTATATACCCAGCACCAGGCGGGACTTTTCTGCTCTAGAGCAGAAATAATGTATGAAAATCATTTATTGCAATTGTTTAAGATTTTTTTTTAATTGCACCACCAAAGAGGTAACACAAATATTTTTGCTATAAAATTAGCCTGCATAG
Organism: Choristoneura fumiferana; assembly: GCF_025370935.1. Lineage (NCBI taxonomy): Eukaryota > Metazoa > Arthropoda > Insecta > Lepidoptera > Tortricidae > Choristoneura > Choristoneura fumiferana. The sequence goes on along the minus strand of NC_133488.1, from coordinate 9,649,805 downwards.
TGTAAAAAAATCTAGTGTTAGGTTGGTCAACCTGACGGTCTTATGAAATTAGACAGATTGCATAAAAAAAATTGTTGCTACCAAATCCTATCAAAAATAGTAAGTAGAAGTTTTTACAAACAAAAACTTTGTGTTTTTGGTTGGCTAACCTGGCGCCCATCTGACAGATCGCGGGTAAAAATATCTGCTACTAACACTGCCATAAACAAACCTTGCGATTTTCAAAATATAGTAAAAGATTGCAATTAAAAGAAGATCTCCGAAATGAATGTTTATTTTCGCTTTTTCACAAGAGAATTGTTTTTTTTTTTTAAACGCCGCCGCTGTCATCTGTCACGCGTTCAGAAAGCAACTTCACTCAACATTTTTCAACTTTATAAAACTTATTTTGAATTAATATTCTAATATCTAACAATAGCAATCAAAATATAGGTACCAACAGTTATTAAAAAAAGGTGTTTCCATACAAATTGCCAAAATGTCCGCACACTCCGCAAGGTACCATCAGCCAAATAAGTGGTCTATCAATTATTAAACAAATTCCTATCAAATGAATACCTATGTCGCTAAAGTCGAACTTTTAAGTTGACAGACACGACTATTGGCATTATTGCTTTATGACATGCAAACGATTATCAACTTTAGGGTGGAAGACCACATATTTGGCTGATGGTACATTTTGCTTAGGATAGGGCTCTACTAACAATGGATATTCATACTCATAGATATTAATAACAACTCATATTAGAACCCTCGATATGCAAGTCCGGGTCGCACTTGACCGTTTTTTTTTAAGTATACACTAGTCGCTATTATAAGAAGCAGAAATGTAGAGTCAGTTTAGTTGACAATCACTTTCTGCTAACTTGCACTGTTCAAAATGCTAACAAAGTAGAATGTAACAATTAGGTCATGTTATTCATTGCTTGTTGATTAAATTTGCAAGCCAGCCCACTCATTCTGTCTTATATTTCCTGGAAGGTCTGATAAGGACCACTATATATATTAAAATGACTCGTGTGTTTTGCAGTGTCATCTTACAGTATTAGATTAGGTATTATGCTAACAATAGTGGAATATGATCTGGACAAAAATAACGTCATTAGAGACTAGGTTACTAAGCAAACCTGCTTATACATTATATGTCAACATTTCGCTAACATGGATAAAATGCAAAGCACGTGCCCTCATGTATGGTTTTAAAACAGAAGTTTGCTAGTAATTGTAATTAGATTTTCAAAACGATATATCTAAATAAAACATTGATATTAGGGCAGTTACAGTCAAGCTATTAGTTTGCGCGCAGAAGCTCGTTTTTGGAAGCGCGTGAAGCGCATTATAAGCTCGTACTCGTATGTGTCAGCGCGAGCGAGAACATGTCCTTTAAACCAAACACGAGAGCAAAGACGCAGGAATGAGTGCGTATGTGCACGCGTGCTCGATTTAATGTAGCGCGCGTGCAAGCACGTATGCCAAAAATGCTAGTCTGAAACCGCTCTTAGGTCAGTTTCAGACTACCTTTTAGCTTGCGCGCACAAGCTCGTTTTTGAAAGCGCGTGTACGCGCGTTCAGGTGCGGTTTTTAATTCGTAAAAGAATTGTTCAACTAAATAATATCGTCTTATTTTTTACCACGATATATCTCTAAGTTAAACCGTTCATTGATTTTTAGGGTTCCGGAGCCAAAATGGCAAAAACGGAACCCTTATAGTTTCGTCAAGTCCGTCTGCCTGTTTGTCTGTCTGTCTGTCTGTCCGTCCGTCCGTATGTCACAGGCATTTTACTCGAAAACTACAAGATTTATATCAATGAAATTTGGAGTACAGATGTCTTGTCAAAGCCGCTATCTAGTTTCGTAGTTAAATTACAAATATGAATATTTATAGGGGAGACTCCATACACGTACTTAACAGAAATTGAAAAAAAAATTTTTTTAACTCGCATCAACGTGTGGCACATAGTTCGACAGCTCTTTTGAAAAGATAGTAAGGTTTCTCAAAAACTTTTTTGATTAAGTGAAGATTTCCGGAAATAATCGCACCCAAAGTAGCAAAAATTGTGTCCCTCCCCCCTCTATCTTGTAAACCGTTTGTCCAAAAAATATGCAAAAAAATATGGAAAGGAAACGCTTAATAAAATAAATACTTTCAACGAAAATTGGTTTCATCATGATCGGATATACCGTCTTTAGTTATTGCCGAAAAACTGCGCTTCTCAACAAAAGGACGTAAGTACCGTGAAGATACGCTCTTTTTCTGGTAATAGATTTTAAGACTTTAGGAAGTGTTTTAATGAGGGCTATCGCGTATGAATTCGCCGCTAGAGGCGCTAGTGTAGCGTGAGGTCTCCGAAATGTCAAATCTCATAATTTTTGGGTGAGCTACGCGGGTTTATTTATAATTAGAATAATTTTGTGAATATTTTGCAATATCTGAAATTAATTATGGCAAATATGCGTTCCGGGGCAATGAATGTCTGTCTTTTGAGACAGTTTTGTCTTTCGGAAACCTTTGTCCTCCCTTTTTACCGAACAAAAGGGGACTATGCAACACCGTGGCATGCTCGATATTTTTATGGTACGGTTTTAAGGTGTATTAAATATGATTTTAATCTCAACTTTGTTTTCACACCCGTAATAACAGACTTTGAAAACCATACTTAAAAACCTCACGCAACAGTGCGCCATCTAGTGAGACAAAAAACGATAGCCCTCATTGTGTTATAACGCACATAATATAACTTGATTTTTTTCGTAATGGCTACGGAACCCTATCTTGGGCGTGTCCGACACGCTCTTGGCCGGTTTTTTATTTGTATGTGTTATCTTATCATTGTATGTTGGTATGTTATACTTACCCTAATTATGTCCATTACTTTATGCAGCGGCTTTCCTCTATACAGTTGCTGGTGACACACGAGCTTGTAGTAATCTACTATCCTTCTCTTCATCGTACCGTTGTCTCTTTCCATCGCCAGCCAGTCGAGACCACCATCGCTACAGTCCCATTTGTTATCTGCAACAATTGTTTTTTAGTTATTAGTTACTTAGGGCTTAACACTGCAGTTGTGAATAAAAAATTAATAACTACTAAGCTATGCGGGTAGCCTAGGTAACATTGAAACTGGAGTTTTAGGTTTCGAATATTTATATTCATCATAAAAATGTTTGTATCCATAATTACAAACACTTCTATGGTGAATATAAATATTTGTGCCCGAGTCATGGATTTATGTATTTATAGATATTTATGAACGTTAATACGTTGTCTAGTATATAGATACCTTAGGCTCTGCTTAGTTTAGGCCAATAACGATTGGTGTACTTAATGTTTGTTAATTTAGTGTATTAATATCTTACACCGTTTTATTATTTTTTATGTTTTATACATATAATATAGTAGTTCTTTTATTCGGCTTATTTTTTTAATTGTATTTATAGGAAAGAGGCATTATTTTCCTTTCTCCTTCGCTAAGGAGAAAGGAAAATAATACCTCTTTCCTATAAATACAATTAAAAAAACCTACCTACCCTTAGGTACCTATGTACATTACTAGAAACAAAGATAAATCTAATAAGTATGTCTTTTTAATGCTGCTACATTCATGGACTAAAAAATTACAAGTTACCTACTAGGAGATCTATTAAGAATATCCACACAAGAAATATATTATAATTGGCTCACGAACACTGCAAAGTACAAAACATTGTTTTTTGAGACAATTTAATTCAGAAAACCGGCCAATAGCGTGTCGGACATGCCCAAAATAGAGTTCCGTAGCCATTACGAAAAAATTAAGTAATATTTTTCGAAGGATTTCGTATTTTATACGGAATCTTCCAAGTTTAGGTATATCTCATCCCAATAACCTGATATGTATGCATAGGAAAAATGCGTGTCTAGATTCTTGTCCAGCAGTGATGTAGGGGTTATAGCACGCAGCACGGATTGCTGAGGACCTGGGTTCGATTCCTAGTGCTGGCCCCTTTTTCTGGTTTTTCTGTGCATCCATGCCTCAGTTTGTATTTTCGATATAAGGGTTCCGTTTTTGCCATTTTGGCTCCGGAAATGTCAAATTAAATGTCAAATACTCGTTCCTCGTATACTCTCGCTTACGTAAACGAGTTATTTCATTATCTTACAATGATTATTATTATTATAAACAATATTATATATTAGCATTATTCATTAGAAACTATTTGAATAATCAACAATTAAATTACTATTATTCCTCTTCTCGCTTAATTATTTCGAAAACGGTGAAACTTTTAGACCCTCAAATAGAATGTTTATATTCAGCCTATTTCTACTTTAGATAAACGTTAGCTCGCACCCGCGGTCTACTTACGGAACTCCTTATCCCGAAGTAATAACGTATAAAATATATCCATATTCCTTAGCTAGCAAAAAATTCTGTAGAGTAGTTACTAATCAGATCTCGTGGCACTAAGTTCTCCCTAAATCAGTTTGTGGATCCAAACTTGCTTTAAGGGATATTATTTAGATATTCTATTGTTATCGCAAATACATTATTCTAAGGACAAAGATTCAAGACGACAGTGTTATCTTTGTAAACAATTCTACATCGTTTTGGAATTTCAGATGGAATTTCAGAGCCTATTCGACATCAATAGTTTTTGTATTTGCGTTTGACAACCAAGCTAAAGATTTTTTATGTAGATATTTTTATATTTGAATACCTATGCTCGGTAAATATAGTCAATCTTTTGAAGAATGATTAAAACTTCCGGCGGTCTTAATTTTTATATTTAGAGCGGTTTCACACTACATCCAATCCGAATCCAAACCAAACCCGTGAAAATACGTTCCGAAGTAGGCGTAGAACTATTTGTATAGTTCCGTCAACCATACAAAATAGTTCTACGACTACTCCGGTCCGTATTTTCATTGACTCGGATCGGATTCCGATTGGACGTAGTGCAAACTGCCCATAAGATAAAATTGACAACTGTGTGAAGAGAAGAGGTGCCTCTGAATGAATGTTCGCAGACGCAACTTCAGCTTTTATACGCTACATTGTACGTGTCGTTTCCTTAGGTACCTACTCACAACTTCTACTAATTGGCGTAACCATTTCAAGAACACGTAAACTATAAATGTCGTCGTAAAAATATTAAGTTATAGCAGTTACGTGATCCGTGAATGGGCCCATTCTTGGCTTGAGATTAGTCAAATGAGGTGGTACTAATTATAAAATGATTCAGAGTAAACAATATTGCGACAGATTAGGGTTCCTTAGCTATTATAGGTTCCGACAAAACATCACCGCTGTGGCAGCAATGCCGCAGCAAATGCTGATTTGCCGCCTTTTCCGATTGGACTCGGGCAATTGAATGTATTTGTAGTGTTTGTTTCTCTCTAATTTTTGTGTCATGCTTCTCGAATATAATAGATTCATACATTGTTATTTTTCTTATAACTTATTAGAATTGTCTAGTTTTATTACAAGAGTGTTCGTGGCAGTTGGCACCTGATTGTCTTGGTCTTACACGAAAATTTACCTTTATGCACCAGAGCACAAAAAGTCATATCGTGCATAAATAACAAAGTTAACGAGCAGGAGAAGTAAAATGTTTTAACTATTTATCCTTACAGTTTGGATATAAAAACTCGCTTGAATACCGCCACTACATCATTTAGTAGGCGTCAAATAATAGAGTAGTTTCTCAGTTCAAAAGCGGGAGCGAAATAGTAGCATCATGTTAGAGTGAAATTTAAGTGGTGTGAATGAGTACTCTACACAACACATCAAATTACTAAAAGCGTGTGTCACGTGTGTATAGAGGAAAGCCACTGCATAAAGCTATAAATTATAATTACACACAAGTAGGGCGAGAATACCTTTAACATACCTAACCTAAATAAAATAATAAGTGTCTGTAAATTCATTTTTAATACAAGCTTTTTTTGGTCACTGTACTTTTTGTTAGCTGTACTTGCATTGTCATCCAAACTGCATTTCCGTAACACATTTCAAGTCGATACCATTAACCGTTGATAAGTTCCGTTCTGCGAAGACACGGATCCTGGCCGAACTACCAAGATGTTACTAAGAGATTATTATATAGTCACCAGATTTATTTATTGCCAAATTTCAGGTCATTAGACTACATGAAGTGGGTCAAATTTAGCTTCCAAGATTTGACCCAAACAAATAAATAATTAAACAGGCCAAGTTAAATAAAAGCTTGTTATAAAAATCTTTCATTCAGATCACAAAGAATCCATAGTTTAAAACACTACAACCTAAACACTGTGTCTAAAAAGTTATACGCAATATTTCTGCTGATAATTTCACTAAACACCTCTCTAAATGTTATTCAGGATTTTTAATTTGGATTGTCTAAAAAACATTTTATTTTTTTGTTTTTGGGTAGAAAAGTCAATTACTTATTTCAGTTAAACAGTTGATTTCGGATTAATATTAATAATTATAATTTGTATTTATATTTGTAAGACACCTAGTATCCAAAAACAACTTCGTACTTACATAAAGACAGAAATGTATCTTTTTAAGAGTAAATCGGTCTTGTCAGCTAGATCAGCGAGCCACAAGAATTTCGTTTCTCAATTTTAACAAATTGAACCATTTGCGCTCGATCTCATTAATCAGCCCCAAACCACAGAATAAATAATAGTACTACGTCCCGAGCCCTAAGGAATCAATGATTGGATTCACCTAAGGCTTAGGTAAATAACAGGTAAATGTTATGGAATCAGTACCTATTTTACTAAAGCTAGCTTTTACACCATGTGGGAGTAAATAGCAGCAGAGATTAAAATGTTAGGCTTATTTATTATATATGTACAATATATACATGTGTATAATTATTTCCCGGTATATGAACATATACGGGCTTGCTTGTACGCAAAATGCCTTCGGCAAAATTCACAATACGTGAAAGTAATAGTTTTACACAACTATTAATCAACTAATAATTCCTCGCAATTATCTAAATCCGCAGTAAATCAATATTAGTAGACCGGTAAATTTCGATCTACCAATGGCTAAGTCGAATCATCATCATCATCAGCCTACAGCAGTCCACTGCTGGACATAGGCCTCTTCCATGGCGCGCCACAACACTCTCCCCTCGCATCCATCCGCCGCCAGCGATCCTCATAAGGTCAACCGTCCACCGTGCCTCAGGACACCGAGGAGGAAGACGGAGGTCGTGGCTAAGTCGCATAGGTGTGCTAAAATATGGCGATATTATTGGTCAATCGATTTCGCGGCAAAATCAAATTAGGCCTTCCATCCTCACCCTGGTGCCATCTAACCCTACGAGTTTCTTCTAGGTACTTCAGTTGACGCTTGGATTTCACGTGGAACGTACGTTACTTTTAGTCCTAAACTTCACATCGTGGCATATAAAAATAGTTTTACAGAAAATCGTATGATGACTTCGTTAAAACAAGGACGACCTTTAAACACCTTATTATTAATACCAATTAGACTACGTATACAAATAGTCAACAATCCAAAAACAAGTCCATTTCGATTTTGATATCTAAATTCTGTAGAAACAGAAAAGAAGTTAAACAATATATGTTTTGCGGATAGGTTCCTGATTGCATAACTACGTCCAATTGGTCGTCATTATCCTCAATTGATTCAATTAAGAGTAATGCAGATGACGATATGCACTAACTGATCGAATGAATTCTACATCTTTATTAATATTGTAAGTATTTTTTTTATTAATAAATCATTTTTCTTTATTCTGTTCTGTCGCATGAAGCAGAAGCAGTATCATGGCTCTCGATTTAGTGGATGTGAATATAGAACTGAGTGAACCCCGATCTCATAGGTATTATGAACATCGGAATGGAGTGATAAAAGACTAACAGCCTTATTCATAAAAAGTTAGAGCCTCCTTGAAGGCTCCTTGAAGGCCCGATGCTAAAAAACATGATTCATAAACGTCTGTTAGCGCTAATCAGTCGATCAAGGCTCTGCTAAAGTTAGAGGACCGTAGACCCTCCTTTATCTCCCTGCTAAGTCACAAAATGGCCGCCACAAGTTTGAACAGCTGACTTTGACAAGAGCAAAAAACCATACCGAAGATATTTATAGTGAAGACAGGGCTACGCAAAGATTAAAAAAAAAAACTGGCAAATTTATTTTCAGGAATTTGTATTTAAAAATCCTCTAAATTAGCAACAATAAATTAACAATAAATATGAAAAAAAAATAGGATGATTAACATAATTATGGCTTTTTACACAACATAAACATGCGGATCGGAAATGGCGGGAAAACAAACATCTCGTTTTTTATTTTTTTCCTGCTAATTTGCTGTCACTGCTGTCAATTTTTTTTTTAAATTATCGATTAGGCCATTTTTTGTCTTTGATTTGTCAAGGTGGCCAACATAACGCGTCTAATCCGTCTATCAGCAGCTCAACAACTAGCAGACTGCTAGCAAGTGTTTATGAATCATACTTCTTGACAACCGTCTATTAAGCTTAATCAGTCTGCTAAGTAACAGACCGATCAAACCTCAATTAAGGTTTTTTTATGAATAAGGCTGTAAGTAGTTATTTGTCGTTCCAGAGATCCAGTTATCTACATTTTGCATGCCAAATTACATTTAAATCTGTCCAGCAATTATAAGGTGAAAGTGTAACAAACACACACCCCTTAACTCACAATCTTTCACATTTGTAATAAATAGGATATCATTATTTTTATTACGAATGTTATACTCGCATTGCATAGAGCGGTGAGACCTGTGGGTGAGAGTTAGGCAATGTAGTTAATTGCGAAAGTTTTTCTATTGCCATCGCCCATCAGTCGCCTCCTATTTGCTGTTTGCTATTGTTTTGTTGTACACTTTGTATGGCAATTTGCTGGCAATTTGGCAAAATTAGACCGATCCACTAATTAAATTAATAAAGAAGTTGACTTTGTTGTTTTGTGTGTTTGCACATAAGAAAAATTCTTTTAACTACTGAACTGGTTTATACAAAAAAAAATACGATTTAAAAAAAACAAGTTGACCTGAAAAGTTGATGTAAATATTTTACAGGATGATTGGGAAGGTCTAAAAAATTTACATAACCTATACAATATCTGCATGAACCAACTGGTAGGTATGTGTACATATTTAGCAATGTAAAAATTTCGCTTTTATTCCATAAGCAGGCCTGCCTATCTTCAGGCCACCCTCTAGAAACTCCGTTTTCATTCCATAAGCATTCATTCATGACTAGCATAAGCATTCATGAAGGTTATAGAAATAAATAATCTGAATCAGCTGGGCTACCACGAAACTCGAAGTTCCTGTCGTGCGGTCCCTCTGACACTTATACTATTTAATACGAGAGTGAGAGGGACAGCACGATAAGAACTTCTAGTTTCGTACTGCTGAATCTAGCCAAAACTGGGATTAAAAAAATCTTACAAAGCAAATATCGCTACTGATAAGCAAATCTTACCCAAACAGTTTCAGTCTGTTGTATCTTAAATATATGGATTATTCGACGCTCATGCCATTATTGTTTCTTCCTAGTCGCGATTCTGCACAATATGGATTCCACACATTTGCTTTTGATCACATTCCTTATTCTTCGCAGTCATTAGTTTTATACAATCCGGTTTCTTCCTAGTCGCGATTCTGCACAATATGGATTCCACACAGTTGCTTTTGATCACATTCCTTATTCTTCGCAGGTAGTAGTTTGATGTACCTCGACGAAAATCAGTTAAAAAGCTATCAATTTATTTCCCATGTAGGTACATTGTACAGTCAGCGTCAGAGATATGTGCCCCCCCCCTACATAGATTGGTTGTATGCAGGGGGGGGTCACATATCTCTAACGCTGACTGTACAATGTACCTACATGGGAAATAAATTGATAGCTTTTTAACTGATTTTCGTCGAGGTACATCAAACTACTACCTGCGAAGAATAAGGAATGTGATCAAAAGCAACTGTGTGGAATCCATATTGTGCAGAATCGCGACTAGGAAGAAACCGGATTGTATAAAACTAATGACTGCGAAGAATAAGGAATGTGATCAAAAGCAAATGTGTGGAATCCATATTGTGCAGAATCGCGACTAGGAAGAAACAATAATGGCATGAGCGTCGAATAATCCAAATATATATGCAAAACAACTGACGTCATTTTAAAACGAGCTTATTTATTAAGCCAACAAAGAGACTTTTGTGGCCGACAAGACAGTTCCACCTCATAACAGTCATAATTGCAACAATTAATACAGGATGTCCCATTTAGTAACTAAGAGTAAGTAAGTAATTATCTTTTGGACGAGGTATTCTTTTTATAATTTCATTACCTACATTTAATTACGTTGTTAGTGCTTTTTGTTTTTAAATGTTTTTTTTTAATTATAAAGTGTTATTTTGTAAATAAAGGAAAAAAAACGGATACATCTTATTGCCACAAACCCGATCCACTGAGCAACAAAAATAATAGTAACACTTCGATTTTAAAGGCAAACTAACGCAAAATAGCTTTATTTTTAAAAAATTAAAGCCTGATAGCAGCAAAACAATCAAATTCATATTTGATGCTGCAAGCGCTTGATTTCCATTTTATATTTTTAGGGTTAATTTGACAAACAGAATCAAACTGCTCTAATTAATTATTGTTTCATGGGACATCCTTTAGATTGCCAAAGTACCTAATCTATTTTATTTATGAGTCTCAAGTTCAAGAATCCTTCGTATCGCTTGCGACACTAAAGAATGTAAGCATTCGTGTTTCTGAGAATGTATCAGTTAAGTATCAACTTATATTGACACATAAGTTTTGAAGTGCATTCGAGATGCCGTTTCAAGTTTCTGGCACTCAGGCGGACACTTAACCCTTATTCTTTCTAAAAATGCTACGTAAGTATTACGTATAAAGAACCCTTGAGAAGAAATATGATACGCAATACAGTCAGCAGCTCAAGTATAGTTGACCAAGAAATTTTTTTACCACCCTAAGGTTTAATGTCATTTGTAGCGCTTAAAACGTCAAAGCTTAGCCTTATTGTTTTATTTCTGAAATAGGAACTGTCATTAAAATTGGTAAATCACTTTCTTGGTCGACTATACATAGGTACATAAATAATCAAGAGCTTTAAAAGACCTAACACCGTTTTATTACCTACAATCCAATTCAAATCAGCCCAATAATTTTGTGGAGTCAAAATGCAGGGTAGACAATAAGCGATCTTATCGCTTAAAGGCGATCTCTTCCAGACAAACATTTCCTACCATTTCATTTGCCTACTTTGGTAGTAGCATCGCGTGTAGGTACGTAATGGTTTCAATTCCTGTGTTTCAATCCTCGAATCTGAGGCACGTCAGTATCCCCGCCAAGTCAAACGCAATGGAAACTGCCATACCAGTTTTCGAACCATTTCGGCGTATTTTCACGTCTCTGTCTTGTAGTACTGGGATATAGTAGAAGGCTGCAATGCAATTCTGGTCATTTAATAATCTAACGGTATTTTTGAGAACCTCAAATTACAAGACGATAGCTTCATTCATTTAGAAGTTACGCTGGTTTGATGCTGACTGACTGCAATGACTAAAAGAGTGCTTCTACAACATCTTGACAGCTGAAATTTGGTACAGGGGGTAGCGTTTAGTATCCATATAAAAAAAAGGAAAGTCAATTTTATATTTTTTAACTCGTAAGAAAAGTATTGTAAGTAAACTATCATTAGTTAAATAATAAACGGATTAGAAACCACGTAATAGTATTTTATGCAACAGTTGTATAACAGGATTCAAAAAAGGTGAGTGGCGTGAGTTACGATGTGAGCTTTAGCGTACATCGTAAGAAAAAGACGCCACGAGCTTTTTTTGTCTTACTTATACAACGTTGCATACAATACTTTTTCTTCGACTTGGGTACTTATTAATTAAAATACAAAATTAGAGAAAAAGTGAACTTGAAATGTTTTCATACTTTAGTAATTTTACTTCGCACTTCGTCCTTCAAGATTAGAACCTGAAAAGCTGTAATTATATTATGTAGTTACACGCAAGTGACACCACTCAGCACTAATAGTTGAGAAATATACTTTTTTTTTTTTTTTTTTTTTTAACTTCCTCTCTGGTATCCCCGTGACGGCCCATCTCTAGCGCTGTCATTCACGTTTTTAGTGCCAAACCACCACGCAATTTTCTCAATAATTTATAAGTTTTTAACAATTAAAACAAAACAGGCGTAGCTATACTTTCGACTTTTAGTTACTTAAAACAATGCCGAAACGTAAATGGAAAAACGAATGGGAAAAACTAAACCATAAACTGAAAAAACTGGAACGGGAACTAAAACGCGTGCGACGCAATAGTAATGGCGATGACGACGCCGTTTCCGAAGAAAAACAAGAGGAGTCTGGGGATCGGCTGGAAACAGGCTTGTGTGAGTAATAAACAATCCTTTTGTACAAGTTATGTTAAATAACTCAAGCTTATCTAAGATAATGGCGCACGCGCCAATGAATAGTCAGAACGGCTTGAGGGGCCGGTTCGCCCATTTAGACGCGTTTACCACATGAATCGGGTAGACTTACCTATTAATCATTATCAGAGCAGTTTTTGGGACTGTTTCGCAATGATAAAATAGGTAATTAGCATTGCTTTGTCAGGACAGTCAGTAGGACTGATCCGCAAAAGTGATTTATATCTCAGGACAGTTTTTGGGACTGATCCGCATAAAATGATCAACATCTCAGGACAGTTTTTGGGACTGATCCAACAGTAAATTAATTTCTCAGGACAGCTTATGGGGCTGATCTGTCATATACTGACCTTGTCAAATAAGTTTGACGTAATCGCGTGCTCGGTGTAACAAACTAGCTTTTATAAGCTCAGTTGATTTCTAAAACTCAAAACGTGGGCTCAGCCTGTGGTAACATGAGCCAAGGACCGTCATTAAACGAAAATATTGTTAATTACAGTTGGAGATGAGCTAGAAGACTCATTGTTTGAAGACCAGGTTTACCAGGTAGAAGATGAAGGTTTGAACAAAGATGCTATGACTGGTGCTGAGATAACAATGGAAAACAAAGAAGAAGAAATTCCCCCAGAACTGGATGGCTCTATAGCAGAAATATTAGGCGCTGACCCGACTGCAATAACACAGTTCAGTGACGATATACATAAAGACCTGGCATGTAGGCTAGAGCATATCGCTACCAAGGGCCTCTCAAAAGAGACAAGGAAAGAACTTGTAGACAAGTTTTTAATGCCAGCCAACTGCACAAAAATTAATTCACCTAGTATGAATCCGGAAATAAAGGCAGCAGTCACTGAAACCGTAATAAAGCGGGACAAAGGAATTGAAATGCGACAAAAACAACTCGGAGGCGCAATAGCGGGGGCTGGCCGGCGTAATAAGCAAGGAGCTACTAGCCAAAGATAAAAACAGTGAGCGGGTAAAACAGCTCATGGACGTCTGCCGCATTTTATGCGATATTCAACATGCGGAATCCGTAATTAGGCGAAATTTCGCAATTTTCTCGATCAAAAAAGACCTGAAAGAGCATTTGGTGAATACCAAAATCGACAAATTTCTTTTCGGAGAGGACCTAGCAGAGGCCCTTAGAACAGCAAAAGCCTTGACAAAGTCTGGCACAGAATTAAAAGTAAGAAGTCAAGTTAAACCAGTCAAACCACCTAACAGCCATCATTTAAACTACAAAGCCCCGGCCCCAGCTCGCAGGCAGCAGGGACCACCGAGGAGCCGAGAGCCTGCAAATCAAATGACTTCAGCGGGGGCCTCATCAACGCTACAACCGAGCACCGACGCACGCGCACTCGTCGAAGCCATTGCAGCATCCAGCAAAGCAAACGCGCCGCCGCTAAGACTGGTAAAGTACGCTGGTCAGCTTTCATTATTTTACAAGCAGTGGTCACTATTGTCAAAGGATGTCACTGTCTTGTCATGGGTCAAAGGGTACAAATTAAAATTTACAAAGCATGTTATACAAAATCAAACCCCTAGTGCCCCCACATACTCTGGTACTGAGAAATGTCATTTTAATGAGGCAATCCAAAACCTTATTACTATAGGTGCAATTTCGAAGTGTGTCCCGTGCAGAGATCAGTTCATCTCGAGCATTTTCTTGCGACCCAAACCAAATGGTAAAATGCGCTTCATTTTAAACTTAAAAAGCCTTAACCGATTTATCAGTACTGACCATTTCAAACTTGAAGATCTTAGAACAGCAGTTAAACTGGTATCAAGAGATTGTTGGATGGCCACATTAGATTTAAAAGATGCTTATCACTTAATAAAAATTCACAAAGACTCTAGAAAATACCTTAGGTTCATGTTTGAAAATGACATTTATGAGTTCAATGTTTTACCCTTCGGATTAAACGTAGCACCTTACATCTTCACCAAAATAATGAAACCTGTGGTCAAGTTATTAAGGAATTGTGGTTTTTTATCAACCATATATCTGGATGACCTACTCTTAATAGGTCAGTCGCAGAAAGATTGTATAGAAAATGTTAATCTTTCAATCAAATTAATAAAAAGCCTTGGCTTTATTGTAAATGAGGAGAAAAGTACCCTGTCACCTTCAACATCTTGCAAGTTTTTAGGTTTTATTATAGACTCCAAAAAGTTTCAGATATCACTTCCAAAAGAAAAAAGAATTAGCATATATTTACAATTGATAAAAATGATGAACCTCAAACGCTGTAAGATTAGGAAATTTGCCCAATTAGTAGGAACTTTAATATCAGCATGTCCGGCTATTGAATATGGCATGCTATACACTAAAGAGTTTGAGAGAATTAAATATCTTAATTTAAAGAGTGATGATGATTATGACAAATATATGACACTCCCTGATAGTTTGTTGTTCGATTTTAAATGGTGGCTACATGCCATCAAGAACTCTGTACAAAAAATCAGAAATGATGATTACCACACTGAAATTTTCACTGACGCCTCAACTACTGGGTGGGGGGCAGCTTGTGGAGACAGGTCAGCTAGTGGGCTATGGTCATGCGATGAAAGGAGTATGCATATCAATGGCCTCGAGTTATTGGCAGCATTTTTTGGCCTAAAAATTTTTGCCAAACACCTGACTCATTGCAATATTCTTTTACGTATAGACAACTCAACGGCCATTGCATATATAAACCGTATGGGTGGAATTCAATTTCCACACCTGACAAAAATAGCAAAGGACATATGGCAATGGTGCGAATCTCGAAAAATTCACATCTTCGCATCGTATATCAAATCAGCAGATAACGAAATTGCCGACGCTGAATCGCGCCGTGTACACCCTGATATAGAGTGGGAGCTGGCTGATGACGCTTTCCAGCTCATTACCAATAAATTTGGATTCCCAGAAATGGACTTATTTGCGAGTCGGATCAATGCCAAATGTGAAAAATACATATCATGGCATAAAGACCCTGATGCATTTGCTATCAATGCGTTCACAGTTCCTTGGTCAAACCTTTACTTCTACGCATTTCCGCCCTTTGCTATAATATTAAAAACCTTAAGGAAAATAGTTTCCGACAAAGCCACGGGAGTTATGGTTGTGCCAAATTGGCAAGCACAACCATGGTACCCGTTATTCAAACGCCTTCTTATCTCAGATATCATTACTTTGAAACCTAACCAAAACTTTCTCATATCACATTCCAGCAACCAGAACATACAAGCAAACCTCACCCTGATTGTAGGAGTATTGTGCGGTCAGCATTACTGCGACGGAGCGTACCACCTGCATCAATAGACATCATGCTGGCATCTCTGTCTAATAATTCATGGAAGCAGTATAGTGGGGCACTGAGGAAATGGCAAGTTTTTTGTAATATTAATAATGTTAACTTTTACGAAGCTTCAACTCCCTCTGTAATGCTGTTCCTCACTGAAGCTTTTTACAGTGGATGCCAGTATGGTACGTTAAATTGTTACCGTTCAGCCCTTAGTCTCATACTCGGGCCTCGCATATCCAGTGACGATCGAGTATCAAGGTTTTTCAAGGGCATTGCTAGGCTCCGACCATCCTTACCAAAGTATGACGTAACCTGGGACCCATCAATTGTACTAAATTTCTTAGGCACCCAATACCCAAATGAAAAATTAAAATTAGAAGAACTGACCAAAAAATGCGTGACACTGCTCGCTCTAGCGACAGCGCACAGGGTCCAAACTCTTGCAAAAATTAATATCCACAATATTGAACATTTTTCATCTCATTTAGCTATAAAAATACCTGACCAAATTAAAACTTCCAGGCCCGGTTCCAAACAACCGATTCTCATATTACCCTTTTTTACTAGCAAACCAGAAATATGCCCTTCTAAAACCTTGATTACATACTTAAAAATAACGAAATCCATTCGAAAGGACAATAACAATCTATTCATAAGTTACCAAAAGCCACATAATACTGTAACATCACAATCCCTTAGTCGGTGGATTAAAATGGTTTTAAAAACCAGTGGTATTGACACGTCAATATTCAGTGCCCATAGTACAAGGCATGCTTCCACATCTAAAGCTTTAAAATGTGGTGTTACTATTGAACAAATTCATAAAACAGCTAGCTGGAGTGATAGCTCATGTGTCTTTGGAAAATTTTACAATAGGGTCATTATACAGGGTAACGATGGATCACTAGCAAAGGCAGTATTTGAGGATGTCAATTAATGGTCTTATTTTAAGTACTCTAGGTATAAATAAAGATACTCTAATTAAGAGTTTATTATTATTGGTTGTCACAATAAACCATTGTGTGATTAAATTAAAGACTGAAGTTAGTCTATTTAAGTTAACTCTTGACAATATGATTACATTAAGACTGAAGTTAGTCTAATTAAGTTAACTCTTGACAGTATGATTATATTAAGACTGAAGTTAGTCTAATTATGTTAATTCTACATAAGTAAATGTGGACTATATTTTTGTTAATTACTAATAATTGTTTATTCCCTTGTTAGACACAAGTAAAATGTCTATGTTATATTGATACTAGACAAATAAAGGGCTGGAAATCACCTAATTTGTCTTTATTTAAGATTGAATTTGCCTTAGTAAACTCTCAATATCTACATAATATAATTACAGCTTTTCAGGTTCTAATCTTGAAGGACGAAGTGCGAAGTAAAATTAGTGATTAAACGAACTTACCTGTAAGTGAAGTTCTATCATAATTTTACGAAGCACTTCGTCCGAAAGATTAGAAACACCCACCCATCCCGCTGAAAGGCCCACATGCATACTAAGGCAAATATCAAATTAACAGGTCAACTCTAAACTTAATGACAGCGCTAGAGATGGGCCGTCACGGGGATACCAGAGAGGAAGTTAAAAAAAAAAAAAAAAAAAAAAAAGTATATTTCTCAACTATTAGTGCTGAGTGGTGTCACTTGCGTGTAACTACATAATATAATTACAGCTTTTCAGGTTCTAATCTTTCGGACGAAGTGCTTCGTAAAATTATGATAGAACTTCACTTACAGGTAAGTTCGTTTAATCACTAAAAATTATCGCAACCGCAAAGAGAAGGTAAACAACAATAAACAAGTGAGAAACATGAAAACGTCAAAATATGTCAAAAAAACAAATGTCATTCTTCTGTCAAAAAGTATTAGTCTTTCGGCTTCAGACTTGAATCTCTGAATGTGCTCGCTCTCCTGTTTCCGTGTTATTTTGGTCATTATCGTTGATTTTATTGTAATTTCCTTGTTAGTTTTTGTTTTTTGTCACGTTTTTGTATTGTTTCGCAAAACAAGATGGAACCACAACCAGACCCAATAATACATCTCGACTCGAGTAGCATAAGGTCTGATCTGTGATTTCAACTTTTCAGGAGAGCAGAAATAAAATTGATAAATAGTTTTGCTTATAACTACCGAATTATATCACGATTTGTTTGCATCTTTGGCAGATTACTTATAAGTACCATTTAAGTAAAAATAGGCAAGGATTAAAAGTTACATATTGTTGTAATAAAAGTTCCTTTTTTTCCACCTTTACTATTTTGTCTTTAAATGTCCCGGTCTGCGTCCCCACACTTATGGCAATCCTAGCCTAATCATAATATTAGTCGTTGATGCTGGAGAAAACGCGAAGTTTCGGCGCAAAAAGGCCGATCTCGCAACTCTTAGTACCACGAACTTCGAATTGGTTTAGGGCATAAAGTTCCCTTTGCACTCGTATTATTCTCAAAAATTATTACAGGCATAAGAACGGCTATAAAATATTTGCCGAATTATGATCGTATCTAGTGATGCGTACCTCTATGCTGTATCAACATTTGCGAAGCAGAAGGTCTAAAGTGACATAACACCAGTCATGAAGGAATACAAAATTTGAAACACCTTTAAGTAAAAATACGCTAGCCGAAAAACTTTATAAAGTCTAAGCATAAAGGTGTAAGTTAAAATTAGTCCTGATGCGCCTCTGTAATTTGGGAAAGACGTCAGATCCGACCTTATGCATTTCAATATATCCTCAACGGAAAGAGATAGAAATATAAGGGTCAGTGTGGTAGACAGAGAAATACCACGTTATAACCGTAGTGTAAATAAGTCAACTTCGTCGGATATTCACATCCGACCTTATGCGACTCGAGTCGGGATGCTACTTTTTTACTCGATATTCTCACGGGATCGAGATAAAATCTCGAAATCTCATCAGTTGGTTATGGACTCATGAAATTTGGTACTGTTGTTTATTATGCAATGTCAGTGAAGACCACGATGTAATTCCCACGGGAATTTTGTAAAATTCCGGAATTTCAATTCAACTGCTGTAAATACATTGAAAATATGATTTACGCGTGCGAAGCCGTGGGGGTAAAGTCTAGTAATACAGAAATTTAAAATTAAAAAATGTTCGTTATCTCTGAAACATCAAAATTTGACGTTTTTTGATTCCACGGAATTAAAAAACCGAGTTTAGAAAGATTATCGGTTGGCGCGTAAAACCTTCTGAGGTGCAGGCTCAAATCCTGTTCCAGGAATCCGAGAATCTTTTTTCGTTTTTACTTAAAACCCTTTACTTAGTTCCACGAAAATAACAAATTTATGGCAGATATGACCAACTGGATCCCATTACTTAACCTTATAATTATGTCTTTTGCCCGCAGCTTCACCCGCGTGGAATTCGGTTATCGCCCGCTGTTCCCTCGGGAACTGTGCATTTTTCCGGAATAAAAAGTAGCCTATGCCACTCTCTGGCCCATAAACTATCTCTATGGCAAAAATCACGTCGATGCGTCGCTCCGTTTCGACGTGAAAGACGGACAAACATGCAAACATACAAACACACACACACACACTTTCGCATATTTATAATATTTGTATGTATGGATTTAGGAAACTAGACATAATTCGAACATTTAAGGAATGAGAAGGGGTCAATCTCGGAATGAGAGATAATAAGCTGGAAACTCGTATACAACTTCATTTTGTTGTCTCAAAAGTCACATTTAGGGGCTGTTTCACCATCCATTGATTAGCGATAACAGACGGTTAAATGTGATGCCGACTCCGTCTATTCGCACAAAACAAATAAAGACGGCATCACACCTAACCGCCAGTTAACACTAATCAATGGATGGTGAAACAGCCCCTTAAACTCGTGTCCGCGTCGTAAGTTATTCAAGGTCAAATGTCAAAAAAGTCAGTTTTTCGGTGAAGAGTACTTGCGAAGACAAATCAAATGAGCCCAAACTCGACGGGGCTAAATCGTTTTGTTACTGAGATGCCGTGCCCACCTTCCGACTCCATCATCAGATCAGCTTGATGGTGCCATAATCTTGCATTGTCACCAAATATACATAATTGTACCAAATTTAAGCTGAATCGGAGACCAGGAAGTGCTTGAAAAATGGTTTGCAAACTTTGGAACATCACTTACGTATTTTCTGGCATATTTACATACGTACCTACATAAGAACATTGCAAGGTAATTAAAAAATCAAATAAATAATTTATTATTAATGATATTTCAATGACTTAAAACTTTATACAAGGTTTTATTCACTGAGATTCACGGTTGACCTTGTATCAGTCAGTATGGCTGAGCGCTGCGGGCTCTCTGCCCTCTATCTCAAAAACGGTTGGACGTACAAAAAAAATTTAACACAATATTCGTTCCAAATTTTATGCTCTACAATTTTGTAATAAATATTAACATCATTGGAGCTATAGAAACCGAGATAATAGCGAAAAACTTACTTTTTGACATTTGACCTTGAATAACTTACGACGAGGACACGAGATTAAGTGTGACTTTTGAGACAACATTTAGGACATCAAAATGAAGCTGTATACTAGTTTCCAGCTTATTATCTCTCATTCCGAAGTGAATCTCCTTATATAACCGTGTTAATCCGGTTCGAAATATATATTCAATGTTTTGTTCGCTCTTTTGACGGTTAACAAGAAGCTCTCGTCAAAAAATCTTTTTCATCTAAAAAAAACTTAAATAAAATAAAACCTTAAACTAAATTAAATTACTTAAAGAGTACCCCTTATGTCGAATAATCCGTAAAGTGAGCATATTGTGGTTGCCTGTTCCCGGAAATGTATACGCTTACACGAGCATTGCCGTATCGTAATGGTCATAAATATTACGATTGGAATTTATTTTGCTACCTATCGGTACTTTAGCATATTCACGAACCTACATGGACTGCGGTTCACTGAATCAGAAGATGTTATTACATAGGTACAGTCAAGGAAACTGAATCACGTACCAGGGTGGAACCTTTGTGCTACTAATGTCATATTAACATCCCACACATTTGCCAAAGTAACCGTAGCGAAATTAGTACGAAAAAGTACCACCCTCATAGGTAATTAACATTGCAGTATAAAAAAATTACATTATAAGTACATAAATAAGAAATTATACGTTCAATTGAACAACGCACATTCCTTTGCCTATCTACTTCTATTAAATCTCTATTCATATATCTTCGTATTTTATTATACGTTCTTAGGAACCTGTTGTCTTATATTATGGCACTTCTTTACAAAATCTGCTAATCGTTTTTCGGAAGGTGTACCATTTTAGTTTTAGGGCGTAAGTGGTCGCATATAATACACAACTTACCACTAAGATATACACGTTCCAGCACTGGTGGTCCCTTGAGAAGTCGAGCCTTCATATGTCTTAGTACATTTTGTCGAAGATCCAATTCCACGAGAACTTGCATTTGGGCTAGAACTTCGGGCGGGATCTCATACAACGATGTGAGGCCGCGCATCACAATTTTCTGTAAGAATAAGCATAAGTTAATGTATGTTACCTACAAAGCTAAAGTATATTGCCGAACTGTTTTTTTAATAAACTTTAGGTGCCTAACCATCAATCCCTAAAATTTACTTCATAACGGACTATAGGTACGCTTAAATAATCTGTAGAATAATGAAGATTTATATAAAATATCAATATACTCGTAGTACGTGTATACCTTGGTGATGTACTAGACCGGTATACTCAAAATTAAAAAAAATCACCATGTTGCTCCAAGCCGATTGATTTCAGACCAATATATATTTGTACGGAAAGAGATGTCACATCAGTGTAAAAAGAATGGTGGGTGTCGCTGACTCACAACCGTCGTTGACCTAGAGACGTCTTGTGTTTTGCGAATTTATTCCTCTTCATGCCATTAACAACATACGTTAATCACAAAAGAAACGGACCAGTAGTTTTCAAGATATTTAGAAAAGTAAAAAAAACTTTCAAGTGACATTGCAAGGAAACTGTCAATAATTATGAGATAAAACTTGGCAGATTAATAACTAGCATTATTACCAATACATAGGATATATTCATTGGCTAATAACGTCAGGGGCATATTTTGTTCCCTTGCACGGGTATAGCCTTTGGCAGGAGCGTCTTACAGCACAAGTAAAGGAAAAAATCTCTTATTTGTTGCTCCATAACTAAAATCTTTTTTTTTATTACAAACGTATTTTATTCGAAACCGATGGTTTATTTCGACACTGCGTAGATCAAGGTGGCATAGTGGTACACGTGTGTAGTGGTGCAAGAAGCCCCGAATTCAAATTCTAGAATAGTAATAATATTTTTGTTTTTGTTTTCGTTTATTTATTTTCTTCTTCCATTGTGTTAAATATTTAATATTGTAGAGAAAAAAAACAATTGGATAAAACGGGAAAAGTCCTCGAGACTCCATTAACGATCTATTTACATACAAACTTGTACGAAACCCTCGGTGCGCGAGTCCGAGGAGTGGACAGGTAGCCTAAAACAGTTTTTTTTTCGCCATGCGAGCAGGCCCTAAACTATAAGTGCAAAATTCGAACCTCGTATCTTGCCGTCCCGCTGACGCTGATATTATTTAATACGAGAGTGAGAGGGGCGGTATGATACGAACTTCGATTTTCGAATTACGCAGTAGTCCCCCTAATCCCTCGGCTAACTCCAACTGTCACCGGTGTCGTCAGTATACCGCCCTGGGACACAGATACAGAGATCCATGTCTGAATTATATTAAAACGCCTCCTATTCCAATGGGGGATGAAAATGAATATTTAACAGGCAGTAGTAGACAAATTTAATAAAGACCACGCCTTATCAAAGCAGTGTTTTTCCAACTTTTTCAGGACGAGCCCCCTTTGGTTTGAAAAATATTTGGCGAGCCCCTACTTACCTTCACATACAGTCATTTTTATTAACTTACGTTAATAATACAAACATTGAATAATCATACACAATAACGGTGAGAGTATTTTATAGTACATTGTGTCTTAAGGGCGTAATAAGGAATTACGAACGAGAGTCTATTAGAAGCCCGAAGTCGAAGACTGAGGGCTTTAATGAGTCGATGTTCGTAATTCTAGTACCGCCCGTGCGACATACAATGTTTTTCATCACATTTGCAAGTAAAAATTTATATTTGTAAAAGAAAAAATATAATTCTTCCAAATATTGGCGATACCTTAGGCTGTGCTCTTGGCAACGTCGCCCTCTACCTCCCTCGGCATGCGCCGCAACGTGCGTGTACATGTGGTGGTCCATGTAGTCCTGCAGCAGCGCGCGAAGTGCCATCAGTAGGTACGGGCACCGACTCATTTACCGACCTTGGGCTTCATGGCAAGAAAATTTGTACGCGCAATGACTCATTTACCGACCTTGGGCTTCATGACAAGCACATTAAGGTCGAGGGTTTTATTTGGGGGGTTGCAACTAAGGTAGCCTGCATGTTACGACACTGTTTACGAGCAAGTGTGATGAAAAAGATATTGCGACCCTCCTGGGGGGGTCGCGACCCAAAGTTTGAAAGACACTGCCTTAAAGGATAGCCAGTAGCTATAAATGGTTCTGGGCGAGGGGCTACAGATCTTGAATTTCAGGAAACCCGTAGCTCTCGAACGTCGACTGGAACTTGTTGGAGCTTATTTAAAGCGCGTCGAATTGATTGATGGAGTAACGTTATATTATACCACAGGTTATACGATGATTTTATGTTTAAATAAAATTAACTTTTTAAGTGTAAATAAAATAAATTAATAAGTTTAAACAAAATTAATTTGCAGTATCGGACGGGGGGAGGCCTTTGCTCAGCAGTGGGACAGAATAGGCTAACAATAATAATAATAATTAACTGATTTTTATGTACTGGCAAATTCACAATATCGCTTTGCTACTCTTATTTCAGACGGAGAATAGAATGAATAGCTCCTTTTAGTTGGCCCTTAAGCGCTCAGTTGTTTTATGCGATAAACACACATCAATTTTGTATCAAATACCTAGTGCATTCTCCTTCTTTTACGTTTGCCATTAATCTTCCTTAAGTAACTAACGGTGACAGTGCTTTACGACCGATAGGCTCGTAATAAAGAGAGCAATGAAACAACTGCAAGAGACTAAACTTCGACCTAAATGTGTTTTATATTACAAGTAATGTTATATTTTAAATACCCAACCAAAATCTTCCCAAAACTATTAGAGGCGAAACGAAGGAAAATCATTCAATAAATTATTAAAGGCGTTACCTCGTTGAAACACCTCACCACTGCAAATGGCAATTTTTTTCCCCATAATAAGTATACTAATTAAGAGTATATATTTGTAAACTATCCTATCATTGTGTAATTATTATTTAATTATAAAAATAGCTTTAAGTCTAGAACTTGTGTAATTTCCAGAACAATACAGGTCCAACTATAAAATAGGTATATTATGTACAATAAAATTAAATAAACTAAAATTATATTAAATCTAAAAATGGACCCTGCGGCATGGTACCAAAGATGCTGGCAGCATTTCCCCGCTGGATCGCAAGACTGATGCGTTGAGCGAGGAAACTGCCAGCTCTTCGGTCTCCTGTGGTATCTCTGAGTCTCTTTGATAGATCTTTGAAGAGACTCAGAGCGCCAGGGCCCCACGGACCAAGGGTCTCGACGCCGAAAGGTACAAAATCATATTCAGCACCGAGACCACTGTATTTTCCTGCTTTGGCAGTTTCCGCCATTTCTGCTGCTGCTGCTGCCCTTATTGATGTTCGGTGGAGATGAGACGGGGCCAGAGTGTCAACACAAGTTGCATCCCATACTAGCACACGTCCCATACTCCACGGAATCAGCGACATTCCGTCCGGTCTCTTGCCGTCATTTCTAGAAATGCCTGTTGGCTCTAAAATAGCCGGCACATTGACCGTAGCAAGAGACCGACGGATAATATCATTAAGGGCAGCATGTCTTGAGAAACGACCCGCACTTCTCTGGCAGGAAAGACCGTGATGCCCAAGCCGGTCCACGTCGTTTCCGCAGGGACACCGATGTGGGGCGCAGACCGGGACCCCGAGGCGTAGGCATACCGACAGTCGCAGGGTATTGGGTTCTAGGAAGGTGCCCAAGTTTCGTGAGGGGAGCGCGTGGAGCCAGTAACCAGCTTCTCTCGTGCCTGCAGCTAATAATCTGGCTCGTCCAGCAGTGCAGGATTCGCGGAGTAGAGATTCTTGGGACAATTTAGATATAGTGTCGTCCCAGCTCCGTTGCGATTTTGGATTTTCCGGAAAATTTTGACTGGGGCAAGCAATTGACCAAGCGTTTTTGGCGTCTTCCAAGTCCGAGATCTCATAGTTTGTGCGTAGGATTTTGCCTATGAGACTGATCGAGCTATGGACTGACGACAAAAAGGCTGGTAACGCGACATCCGAAATTTTGCGGATCCCTAAACCACCGTACCGAATGGGGAGGGATCCTTGGGTCCACGACTGCTCGCTAAGTTGACAATTAAAGATAGCTTCCAAATTAGTTTTGAGCAGATTATCCATTTGTGATAAGAGATTTTGATATTTCCAGAGAGGGGAGCAGCGTAGCACGTAAGTTAATTTAGGAACGAAAAGGCAAAATTTAATGACAGACAATGCGTAATGTGGGCTAATTTCAAGAAGGCGATGAGAAAGATTTTCGAATTTAGATTTGCAATTTTGAATATATCCGGGAAAGCTGTCTTCAAAAATGGGGGATCCTAGGAGGCAAAGCGTATTCTTATCAAGTATTTTAATGTTTGGTGCAAGTTGGTTGAATTTTAGTTTCAGGTTGTCGACATTTGTGTTGGAATTTGGAATATATAGTTCACATTTGTTGAAATTAAGTTCAAGACCAATAGATTTGAATTTGTCAATTATTAAAGAAAGGTCGGATAGTACAGAGTCTGCATCACCTCCTAAGGTCCGTCATCCAAATACCATACATTAAATTTTGATGTCAAATTTTGAATTATTGGATTTATTGCCAAGCTGAAAATTGCAGGCCCCAGGGGATCACCTTGCTGACAGCCGACTTCGGATGACAACTCGTTTGAACGGTACATCAACTTCGTTGGATCTGCATAGCAGTGAAGGAGATAATTGTAAATTTCGGGAATGTTCGATTTAATTTCGGAGAGCAAGGCGTCCCTATTTACCGAATTGAAGGCGTTTTTCACATCAATTTTGAGCAACACTTCACACTGGCCGTCACTAAGGTAGGTCCGAAGGGCATGTACAGCGGCCTCGCAGCCTCCTTGGACTCCGAATCCTAACTGAACCGGTTCAAACAGTTTTTGTAATTTTGGTAAGACGTATCGAACTGCAATTTTAGAGGCCAGTCGACGAAGTGTTGCGCCCACAGCGATAGGCCTTACTCCTCCGTCTTTCTTCGTTAATGCGATTAGATTTGCGCCATATAACACGGGTATGATATCTGGGTGGATGTTGCCCAAGTACATGAAATTTATTAAGTTGGTGATACAGGAAATGAGTCGTTCACCTGCGTCTCCCACGGACGGGGACGTCAGGTCTTTTAAATGTTGAGGAGTAAGGCCATCTAACCCCGCTGCAGAGCCTGTTTTAAATGAATGAATAGCGCTTACAACATCGGTGTTTTTGATCTGTAGGCACGACTGGGTTGCTGTAGGTGGGTCCAAAAAGTAGGGAGTTGCTGGGCCGGGTGGGTGCTTGGTTTGTAGGGCCGAAAGGGTGTCAGGGTTATCTGGCGATAGCACGTCACTAGAAAAAAGAAGGCGGGCGGCGCCTTTTAGATCTCCGTCACCAATTTTGTTTTCAATGGATTTGATGCGATTGTGGGTTGATGTCTGCCGAGCATGTGTAATCGGAGGGATGGAACTGAGTGAGCAGTTATTCTTAATTTTTTGCGTTAAAGATAGGTTCTGATCATCGTTTTTAGCGTGAAGGATAACGAAAGGAAAAAAGAAGAGATTATGCCAGTCTTTTGGCGAGTTGGATTCATAGCATTTTTGTATAAGGTCGGCGAGGTGGGTTGCGACGGAGATTCTGGCCCCGCGGGGAATTCGTTTTACAACCTTTAATTCGCTTTAAGTTATGTTGAAGTGCCCTACTACAGGATTTTATGTTCGGGAAACATTTTATTTTAGTTTAAGATTCTATGTAACCATGAAGAATGATAAATATAAATATGTAGGGGTCAGAAATGGCTCCGAATGATGATTGGTTTTTTGGAGTCTTTTTTTTATTTTTTATTCCAACTCCAAATTTGTTACTTTTACGGGTATCCCGTGAAACCACGAAAATACAAACTGAGACATGGATGCACAGAAAAACCAGAAAAAAAGCAACCTGAGATATGTATGCATAGGAAAAATTCATGTCTAGATTCCTGTCCAGCGGTGGTGTAGGGGTTATAGCACGCAGCACGGATTGCTGAGGACCTGGGTTTGATTCCCAGCGCTGGTCTCTTTTTCTGGTTTTTCTGTGCATCCATGTCTCAGTTTGTATTTTCGATATGGCTCCAAATGGTTCGTGTAACACACGGCTGCTGCGCCGCCAGTTCTCTACTTAAAAGAACTTGGTTTGTTTGTCACGCTGCCGCGTACATGCGTGTCTAAATTTATAGTTATGAGTCTCGATTATACTTAGGTAGATATCGATAGATAGATTTACTGACCTCTATTTTACTATTCGTATCAAAGTGGCCCTTGAAATTTTGCAAGGCAGTGCAGTTAATAAGCTCCAGCTCCCGCAACGCCGGAAAGTGTTGCTGGAGTCTACCGACGTTGAAACACTGGCCCGGCCAGTCTTGTAGCCTCAGGTACAATATGTCGTGCCTGTTAACAGAATAATAAGTTGAAGTCCCTGTTATTTCAAATTTAATAGTACATTTATTGTGCATTAAGAGGCGAAAGAACTCGAGTCATTAAAAACCCTCCGCCTCCGGCGTCGGGCTTCTAGACTCTCGTTAGTAATCCCCTTACGGCCCGTGATACACACAATGATTTTCATCACGTTGCGAGGAAAAAAATGCAAAAATGAAATTATTTTGTGTCTAAACACGTCACAGCTTGGCAAAAGAAAGACGCTGAGAAAACAACTGAATAAAATAATGGCTACCCGCCAATACAGGGGGCTACATAAAAATTCGAAAATCGAAGATCGTACCGTACATTCACCAGCACCAATATCTAACACAACAAGCGTGCATAAATATCTGATACGACTCTATTTCTAGGGCCGGAAGGACGTGTCAGATATTTTTGCACGCTCCGCTGTGGCAGATATTAATGCTGGTGACTGTACCATCCCTTTCACTCTCGTACCTATTAAATAATATTTGCGTCAGCAAAATGATTCCAACATCTATTTTCGAATTGCGTAGTACCTGGCCCTGATTGTCGTCTACAATAGATAATGCTAAGCTAATATTCCAAAATGCTATTAGATTATTTACTAAAATTATTGCAAAACAATTTGATATAAATTTAAAATATAAAAATAACGAAGTTTCATGAAGCGTGGAATTTTTTATGGTGTAAAATTAGGTTAGAGCTAAGTTTTAAAAATGTAAATAAAACATTGGCCGAAATGACGTACCTACTTACTTTTTAAAACTAAAGTCATACAACGCATATATTGATATCTTTGATATTGATATGATATTTCAAATCTCTGGTGGAAACGCAACTTTAGCTCACAGCTGCGATATGCCAACCCTTTCGTTCTAAATAACTTTGGTCACTTTTTAAGTGTGGCAATGATAGAAGCGAGACATTGTGATATCCCAATTTTACTCGTAGTACTAAAGGATTGTTGAAATATTAACTTTAAAGGTTTTATGTAGCATACTCTATGAACGCAGGTTCAAGTTTTAATATTTGGCCGCAGATGGCGCCACTCTTTCTTCTAAGAAAATATTCCGTTTTTGTAACACAGCTTCCTTAGCGATTTATTTTAATAAACTAATAAGAAGTCTTACTCGATATTTTAATTGCCTGGCTTAATAGGTTATGGCCCAGGATACGTGAAATATTAGTATTCACTGCGTAAAAAGAGTAAAGAGCAGAGTTTTTTCAAAGTTATTCACGAGACCGGCAGCCGTCCGGCGAAATTAAAAATGGAGGTTGCAAACTCGATGAAAATTGAAAAATTTGATGGTCGTAACTTCAAGCAGTGGAAGTTTCAGGTTAAGTGTGCTTTACGAGCGAAAGGCATAGATATAAATGAATTAAAACCTGAAAATGCCGACCAGTTACTATCATGGAATAAGAAAGATGGGTTGGCTATGTTTATTTTAACCTCATCGATGGATCTCAATCAGATTTCTCTGATAGAAAATTGTGAAACAGCGAAAGAAGTAATGACCAAATTAGAAGCAATTTATGAACACAAGTCGGAATTTAACAAGATGATGGTGCACGAAAAATTCTATCAATATTGTTATAGTTCAAGTGACACGATGGCACAACATGTCTCGAAAGTGGAAAGCTTAGCAAAACAATTACGAGAATCTGGTGAAGAACTTAGTGACACTGCAATAATAACGAAAATATTGAGTACATTGCCATCATCATATCGTTCGCTTCGACAGGCTTGGTTGTCACTTAACCCAGCCAGTCAGACTATTCAGAACTTGACGTCAAGGTTGATTGATGAGGAGGCGAGTCTTGTTAAAGATACAAGCAGTGAGATGGCTCTTGTGACTAGTAAAAGCAATGTGAAACATGTGAAAGCTAAAGGAAATACAAATCAAGTCAACTCAAGTCATCGCTTTATATGTTACAATTGTAATAAAAGGGGTCACTTTGCAAGAGACTGCAAAGCACCAAAGAAATCTGTTCGCAAGAACCAAGAGCAGCCAGACATGTTAGCATTTAGTGCTGAGAATAGTTCTTCTCCATCGCATGGAGAGAATGTATGGATATTGGATAGCGGAGCCTCAATGCATATGACATACAAGCGAGAATTTTTCTGCGAGCTCATTGAGTATCAAAGTGGAGATGCAAATAGAACTGTCAAATTGGGAAATAAACAAGATGTTCAAGTATGTGGCAAAGGTTCTATTTTAATAAGCAAACTGGTTAAGGGACAGTGGGAGCAAAGTATATTAAAAGATGTACTTTATGTGCCTGATCTGAGAAGAAATCTATTTTCTGAAGGAGCAGCTACCAGAAGAGGGTACATAATAGTGAAGAATAATCAAAGTGCAGTTTTAATGAAAGACAATTTAGTTGTGATGTGCGCGCAGTTAAAAGAGAACAATCTGTATGAGTTGGACATTAAAATTGTGAAGCAAGAAAGTTGTAATGTAGTGCATTCAAACATTAAAGTGTGGCATGAGAGACTAGGTCATGTGAATATAAAAGAAATTCAAAACATGAGTAAGAATGGTGCTATTCCTGTGGTAGTGACTGGAAGTGATACTTTTGTTTGTGAAGCCTGTCAATATGGCAAGCAAGCAAGGCTACCGTTCAAGACATCCCATAGGGGCCCATCTCAGCCTGGAGATATTGTTTATAGTGATGTCTGTGGCCCTATAGAGGAACTGTCTGTGTCAGGAATGAGATATTTTGTTCTTTTCAAAGATGGAGCAACAAGTTATCGCCATATTTACTTCATGAAACAGAAAAGTGAAGTGCTTGATTGTTTCATAAAATATAATGCAATTGTAAACAACAAGTTCTTGCATGACGTGCGCACTCTTCACACAGATAATGGTCGTGAGTATGTGAATAATGAATTTAAGAAATATCTGGATGATCGAGGAATAAAGCATGAGTGTACAGCCCCTTACACACCCCAACAGAATGGCCGGGCCGAGAGAGAATTAAGGACCATAATGGAAAGTGCCAGGTCTATGCTCTATGCTAAAGATGTTGCCTTGAATTTGTGGGCAGAAGCTGTACACTGCGCAGTGTACCTATTAAATAGAACATCATCCAGCCAGACACCTGATGTTTCTCCATATGAGCTCTGGTATGGAGAAAAACCAAGTCTACAGCATGTGAGAATTTTTGGCTCTGTGGGCTATGTACACATCGCAAAAGAAAAAAGAAAGAAGTTAGATAAGAAAAGTGTGAAGATGTTGTTGGTCGGATATGACCAAGAAAACTATAGAATGTATGATCAAACTACAAGAAAAATAACTATATCCAGAGATGTAAAGTTTGATGAAAATTGTATCCTAGAACGAAGAGAAAATTTTGCACAGATAAAAGTAAATGATGATGAAATAAAGGTAAACGAAAATGAACAAGAACAAGGAATATTATCTGTATCGCAAAATGACACTTCACAAACAGACAATGCGCAAGAAACATCATCTGATGACAGTATGCAGAGTGTTGTCAATGATATTGATGAAACATATCACCCTACTAGATATTTTTCACTTGAAGATGAGCTCAGAAGCAATATGACGCTTCGACCCAGGCATAATAGAAATTTGGAAGCAAATTTTATTGAAATCGAGATACCAAAAACATATGAAGACGCAATTACTGGTACAAATTGTCGGAATGGAAGAAAGCCATTGAAGATGAGCTTCAGTCTCATGAGAATAATAATACCTGGACAATAACTGATAGAACAGAAAAGAAGCCTATTACATGTAAATGGGTGTTTTGTGTGAAAGAGAGTAAAGAAGTACAAAGGTACAAAGCAAGATTATGTGCTCGAGGATTCACACAAGTAAAGGACATTGATTACACAGAAACATTCTCTCCTACTTGTCGGTATGATTCTATCAGATTATTATTAAGTGTAGCAGCTAAAAATGACCTCCAGATGCAGCAGTTTGATGTGAAGACCGCTTTCCTGTATGGCGAGCTGTCAGAGGAGATCTACATGGAGGTACCAGAAGGTGTTCAGGTTGAGTCATCTAAAGTATGTAAGTTGAACAAATCATTATATGGGCTTAAACAGAGTTCTAGATGCTGGAATAAAAGTTTTGTTTTTTTTTAACTACATATGGGTTCAAACCATGCCAATCTGACAATTGTGTATTTGTAGGATATTTTGATAATATCAAAGTATTGCTAATTATCTATGTTGATGATGGATTATTAATCTCAAAGAGTAGAAATATTTTATCCATCATTTTAAATGACTTAAGACAGAAATTTGAAATAAAAGTGTTAGATTGTAATTGTTTTATTGGCATGGAGATAAGTCAAAAGCAAGGATGTGTGACTATCAGTCAAAAGCGGTACATAGAGAGCATAATTAAGAAATTTAATATGACAGATGCTAAGGTTGTACTACACCTGCAGATGTTAGTGTACAGTTGAAAAAAAATGAAATTGTTGAGTGTAATAAGTTCCCATATAGGGAGGCAGTGGGAGCCTTATTGTTTTTGTCATCTGTATCTAGGCCTGATATATCTTATGCAGTTAACCTTGTGAGTAGGTATGTCAACAACCCTGGTGTTGCACATGTCAATGCTCTAAAGCGAATTATAAGGTATTTAATTAATACAAAAGAAAAGTCAATTCGGTACTATGGTGATAGTGAGCTGGTAGGGTATTCAGATTCTGATTTTGCCGGAGATGTGGACACCAGAAGGTCGAATACTGGATACATATTTCTTATGAATGGTGGACCTGTTACATGGTGTAGTAGAAAGCAGAACACCGTGGCACTGTCCACTACAGAGTCAGAATATATGGCTGCTGGCGATGCAGCTAAGGAAATATTGTGGCTTAGGCAATTTTTGCTAGACATTAATGAGCCTCAAATATCTGTAACTTTAAATATTGATAATCAGAGTGCAATTAAATTGATTCATAATCCAGTTTTTCACAAGAGAAGTAAGCACATTGATGTCAGATACAATTTCATAAGAGAAAAAGTTGAAAGTAATATAATAAGTATTAAATATGTTGAAAGTTCATCTCAATTGGCAGATTTTCTTACTAAGGCTCTGCCTGTTTGTAAATTTAGGCAGATTATAGACAGAGTGCTGTTTTAAGTTTTGTCAGTATGTCATAAGTAAGTTGGATTGAACTATATACATAGGGATAAGTTAGCCTTTGTATTGGTGTCTCAATGGTTTTAAGTTGATCTTTTTAGTTTTTGTACAGTGAGGGTGTACGTAGATTACATATAACCTTGTAAAATTAAGTGGGAGTGTTGAAATATTAACTTTAAAGGTTTTATGTAGCATACTCTATGAACGCAGGTTCAAGTTTTAATATTTGGCCGCAGATGGCGCCACTCTTTCTTCTAAGAAAATATTCCGTTTTTGTAACACAGCTTCCTTAGCGATTTATTTTAATAAACTAATAAGAAGTCTTACTCGATATTTTAATTGCCTGGCTTAATAAGGATTATGAATAAAAAGGTTGACGTAGCCGTCGCGGTTGATACTAAGCTTTCTGGGAATCACACAAAAACCTTTTCCATATAACGCTCATTTGAATAATCTATGTTTCAATAAAATTATTGGCTCAGGATGACTTCGTCCACAGTCCCATTTCGTCACCTTCTTAAATCGTCGTCATTCGCATGTAGTCTACTGTTCTGATTCGCCAACAACCCTACATCGTCACTTTCCTATCTTGTCCGCTTTCTTACGTGGGCCACAGTACCGGATCGTCAACAGTCTCATTTCGACTACAGTGCTAACACGTCAACATCAACATTCCAATTTAGACCACGGTGCCAACTCGTCAACATTATTGCATAGTTCATTATCTAGACTAATACAAAATAAATGCTCTATAAAATGATCATTGAAAAAGGGTTTTTTTTGCAACTTTGCTCTCGGGATATTTTGCTATTTACAACCCTTAAATTGACCATCTCTGTGAGACAACGTCTGGTAAACGTGGACGAGTGGGCACTGCTGACCAAGTAGTACTGTGATCTTAAAAGAAAATGGACGAGTTGACACTGTGGTCGAAATAGTAATTTAGATAAAATGGGGTATGGTCGATATCAGAAAATGGATGGAAGTTAAGAAGATGGCGATTTAGGAATTGTAGGCTGACGACATGGCATCGTAGACGATTTAAAAAGATGACGAAATGAGACTGTGGACGAAGTCATCCTGAGCCAAATTATTTTGTGAGAGTTGCCTTGCATAAGTTTTAGATAAAAGTTTTATTTTTAATACAAACTTTTTTGCTGATTGTACGTTTTGTTATCTGTACTTCCATTCTCAATAAAATTATTTTCATGGTTTTTTGTAGTTGGTTAAATTTTTTGTTATATTTTTTTTTCACGCTTTATAGTGTAAATAATCTATGATGATGAATAGTTTAATGTCGACTGCTCGCCAACTTTTGCGAAAGACGAGCAAAAATTGCTTAGCAACTGTGTTAAAGTAATTGAAATTCAGCGCGTGAAATACTTGTTATTGAGTAGGTCCTGTGGTCAACTGTGGTCTTCATCATCAGTTCCACTTCACCAAATGATGATTTTCAAGTGCAAATGCAATAGTTACTACTAAATATATCCAAATTACCATAGGTGTCCCTACAATATTTCAAAAGTTCCCTCGATTTCCTTGGGATCCAATCTAATCTAATTGAAGGTATTCCTATACAAACGAAAAAAAAATTTGAAATCTGTTCGTCATTTAAGTTCTGAGGTAACAAACATAAAAAAACGATAAAAAAAATACAACCGAATTGATAACCTCCTACTTTTTTTGAAGTCGGTTAAAACTACATTTCCGTACCAAATTTCAAGTCGATGCCATTTAATCGTTGAAGAGTATCTGTCATACGGAGACGATCCTGGCAAGACCATTCGAAATTTATTACCTTAAATAAAATCATAAACAAAAAAAGGAGAAGGAAGCCGTCATGTCGAATAAGGAGGTTATGGAGATAGCTCTGACTAGAGAAAAGTGGAGGAGCATTCATCGGCTACACCGATAAGTGTTACACTTAAATAAGAAGAGAAATAAAAGCATGTAAAAAAAACTCTCAGCCCCGAAAAGTTAAGGCAGTTTTTGAACAAACTTTAGTAAATATATTTTTTTTTGTTATACCGTACCCTATTTAGAACTTAAAGAAACGGAAAAGGTAAGCTGGGACCGGGAATCAAACCCACGCGTGTCACCATATACACCACAACCTCAGTGCCAGCTAATTAAAGACAAGACAGAGAGGTATTTTAAATCATTCTTTGTGGGAAAACCAAAAGGAGAAAGTTAAACATTTTCGAGTTTAACGCATTCACTGTCACCGACGCATATATGCGTTTTCGTAACTTCGCCCAGTGCCGCTGTCATAACTATTCATACATTTTGAACGCACATGTGCGTCGGTGGAACCTGTGGAAGTCAGGTGGCAGTAAATGCGTTAATATTATCTAAATATTGGGTACGGTCAAGGACTTTAATTCATGAGCTACCATAGAACCTTTTCAAAGGAAATTACATTACGATTTTCCTTGTACATGCGATGTCACTATAACGTTTGCTGTGAAATGGTTCCTTGGGGGCTTATGAATTAAAATCCTTGACCGTACATAGCATAAAAAAATCTATCCTTTTGTATACGACTTTTAACACGCATGCATGTTAGCATAAAATAGGTTAGCTAAATAAATAAAAGGTATAAAACATTAATAAACTTGGGAGATTCCGTATACATTACGAAACCCTTAGAAAATTATTGCTTGATGTTTTTCGTAATGGCTATGGAACCCTATTCTGGGCGTGTCCAACACGCTCTTGGCTGGTTTTTTTATTTAGTTTGCTTTAGACCTTCAACTCCTTTATTAATTCCCTAAGTAGATTTACAACAATACGACAAATTACAGTCGTAAAAGCTAAATAAGAATAAGTAAAAGGTCTGAGCTCTTGATAGTTGTCTGTTCCAGTAACTTCCTAATCTAATTCCTGTATTTATAATATAATCGCGAAGCCTCTTTAATTAAATTCAAATCATTTATTTAATTTATCAAAGACACATAATATATAATTTTTTTTTTGACGTGTGTTTAATTTTATTTGACATTTTGTTTTATTTAGTTAGGATTTATCTTTAGTTGTAATGTGTAAGTTATAAAATTGTAAATTTCCCAATTAATAAATGAGTTTATACATAATATATTAGTAAATAAACTTAAGAAGGGGTTAGTAAGTCAATTTTAGCTACCACTGTATTGACCTGGCAGGGGAATGTAGTCCCGCACAGTGTAGCATTATAGGACAGTCACTTGGGGTTTGTCTGATATCATTTTTATACACTATTTGTTCTAACATGATTCAAATGACACATGGTGATTATGTAACTTCGTGAGGCGGTAACTATTTTTTTATTTTTTCCAACAGATATAATACTTGACAAAATGAAATTACATTAAAACTGCTGATTGTTCGAATATTTGAACTCAAATTTTCTAAAAAATTGTTGTTACTGCGTAGTGCGCAGTAACTGTTTTATATAAACTAACTTTTTCTAATGAACGCCTTTACAATGTTGTTTCAATAGGTCTTCATTGCTAGAGGTGAGAGTTATCGGTAAAAATAAAAGCGGCAAAATGAACGAACTTATTATTAAATTTGAAAGATTGTTCGTCAGAGTCGGATTGTGACACTCCAAGTTTACATTAAATTATATTTTAAAATTAAAATAAAACTTTCAGTTTGACAGCGTAACGTAAAAGGTACAGCAAAAGTATCGATAGTGTGCGTAACAATAGGAGGGACTCTAGTTACGTCAGTTTGGCATCTGTCATTTGAATCATGTTAGAAAATATAGAATATAGAATATAGGATGGTGTTGGGATTTTCCCGCACCCGGCGCATCAAAGACGCAGCGCTCCCGCGTATTATCGCCTGGAAACAATCGACGCGCGCCTCCGCAAACATCCCCGACGCGCTACAGAAGCGAGGCAGTCCCACCATCACCTGGAACGCGTTGTTATGCCACAGAATAACTAATAGTACTACCGTACAGAATGGACTCTCTCGAACAAAAGTCAAGTTTAGGTATAAATTGTTGCCTACTCTTACGACTTGCACGCGAAATTGAAACTTATCATGTTACACGAGCGTTCATATTCCGTTGGGCACCGTTGACTCGAAACCGGTTTGGCGCCAAGAGCACAGGGTTCCCATTCGCCGATGAATAAAGATAACAGTGGGTACTAATATGAATTCAATAAGCTACCTTTAATAAATAAGTGAATAAACTTTAATGGCTAAAGCTACAAAACAACAATATTTTATCAGCAACAGCAACCATTTGGTAGTAGGTACCTCTTTGTTCAATCTTTAGTGATATTTTTGTTTAGTTTGTTTTAAGTTGGCTTGACAAAGTGCCTACTTACTTACAAACAAACATTTGAGCAAACTTAGTTACTTAGGCTATTGTAATTTGTTTTAAAATGGGTCTAAAGTGTTTAATTTTAGGTGAATTAAACGGTATTCAGTCAATAAGGAATCGACTTTGATTGTAAACAATACGAAAATCTACTAAATAAGTACCTACCTGTCGCATAACTATATTCCTTTAGATGCCCTAAAATCCTTGTTATACCTAACAATCTTGTTCTCATTATGCACCTACTACTCTTACAGAGTATTTAACTAATGATGGTTTAAATTAAATGCAAGAAAATGGGTTCTTACCTTTCAATACCTATCTTCCGAAAGGTTGAAAAATGATAATTTCGATTATTTTATCTTCTTTTTATTTATACGGCCGTAAACAATTTCGAAGTCATAGTTTGCAAAAAAAAATAAGTTGGTAGGTACCTACACAAATCACGCGAGCCGCGTCCAGCATGCGAGCTAAGCGGCAACCCACTGCTTTGCACCCAATGGTTAGGTGCGCCGGCCGAACGTACCTAAACTGCGGAGTGTCCAACCCCTGGTTATACTGGACTCGGAGGGCCCTATATGCCCGCTGCGAACACCGAACCCAAAGGCTACAGGTACAGGGAAGGGCAGAAAGCTCTAAATAGAGTAATCCTTACCCCCCCCCCCTGGAGCATCCTGAAAACCTCCGCACTATCATATTCGCACCGACAAGGCCCTCCGTTCCCGTTCAATGTCCATGTCATCCTTGAGGTTGGCTGCCACAACATGACCTCATTTACCCTTTCCATCCGGCTAAGATTAAGATAGATTGCAGGAAGCTCTAAAGCCTAGTTGCGGTCGTTACCAATGACTACATACTGACTCTTTTTCTGGTAATATATCAGACCGTGACTTTAGGGGGGTCGCAAAGCCCCTATTAGTTGCTGGGAAAACTACTTCAATAAAAAAGAAGTTTAAAATATTAATAAGAAAATGGTAACTAATAATATTTTTTGTCATGAAATAAAATCCATGAAAAAAACGGGTAGGCGAGTCGCCAAATATTTCTTTATACTGTTTCTGTGTCTGAATTAAATATATATGTATACATTTTCACGGAAATAAATTGTGGAAGTACTACATATCTTACGGTTAGTAGGTAGGTACTTTGTCAATGCGGGGAGAAGCGTGTCTTTACGTGCGCGATTATCTACTTATTCTATTTCTCTAGAAAGTCTAGAAAGAGAGACATATTCAGTATCGGCATGCATGCAACTAAAGAAAGCAGTAGAATTAAAATACAGTAAATGCTCGGAAATACAAGCTTCTGACAATAAGTTTTTGTTTTCCTTTTGAATTCATCATTAACTTGTTATACTACTATCGTAATTTATTTCATATTTTCAAGCAGAGCAAAAAAAGCTACACCCTTTTACGGTGAGGGGGGCCACTTGACTCTAACGAAAATTAGAACTTTACTATTCTGCAAACAGATGTCTAAATCGAAAAATTATCTCAGCAAACTTATAATGGTTTGAAATACCTTTCCAATGATAACAACGATAGCTCACGCTATGAGCTTAAACAGAGAAAAAAACTCATCTTGTTTTACACTGTATTGGGAGGAACACTAATATATTTTTTTTTTTTACAACTTTTTCCACGTGATTAATATACAGGGTGGAAAAAATGATGGGCCCTGGAAAGAAACTGCCTTTAACCCTTTATTTGGCTCATTTTATTTAAAGGAAACATTCTTTTATTTAAAAAAAAACATGACTGCATTCAAAAAAGGTCAAAAATTAAATAAAATTGTCTTCCATGCTTATGTGTTCTTCGTATAAAAGTTGATGATAAAATAAGATTTGACGTTTTATTTTATTTCAAAGACCAAATGTTTATTAAATAAAATCTTATCTTGCACAATAATCCTACCGATTAGTATAATAATAACAAAAAAAGCGAGTCTTTATTTTTTAATGTTTTTTGCTTCGATTTCCGGGAGAGACAAGCGAACTTTGACAAAAATAAATTAACAATAAGTGAGAGCAGTCACCCTCACAGCCGTTACCTACGACTCCGTTCGCGTAGAATACGTTTATCGCTATCCCGCGCGAACTTTGCAAGTTTTCCGGGATAAAATCTATCCTATGCTTCTCCGTGACAAACTATCTGAATACTAAATTTCATCTGAATCTGTTCAATTGTTTAGTTTAGATGTAATGAAGTAACAAACAAACAGACTTACAAACTTTCGCATTTATAAATTAGCGGGATAAGCTGTTGCTCGCGACTTCTGCAAGGAATTCACTTATCACGCACACAAAGGAACTATACAATTTTCCAGGATAAAAACTATCCTATGTCCTTCTCGGAGTCTCTAAGGGGCTTGTGGAGTTAGTGCATGTAGAATTAGAAACTTAGGTCAACATAGCACCTGATAACTTTTGACAGTGCGAGCCATATGGCCTTGGCAACATTTTACATGAAAATATTTTTGGTGGTGGTGGGTATTTAGTACTCACTGTATTCCCTTCATCCATTGGTTGGAGATGCCGGCTCTGCACCGTAGCCGGTAATGCGTTTGTTCACACTCTGCTTTTGAGGTGAACTCGATCAGCGAACACGGCCTGTTCAGGGTCCACTCTGTCTCATTCCTTCTGTACGGCCCAGGGGTAACTGACGTAGTTAGACTGATCAGTAGTATTGTGTGCGAGAGTACTGAAAAAAATAAAACAATCATGTTTATTATGGCCTTATAAACTCGTAATTCTGTATATCATTGTGTTTATCATGTTATAAAACCATCGAAGTTCACACATAAAAAAATGTTTTTGTATGTGTAGGAATGTTAGCAGCTCTATAGGACCCCCACAAACCAAGACTTAGGGGCTGTTTCACCATCCTTTGATTAGTGTTAACTGGCGGTTAGGTGTGATGCCGTCTCTATTTTTTTTGTTCGAATAGACGGAGACGGAATCACATTTAACAGTCGGTTAACGGTAATCAATGGTTGGTGAAACAGCCCCTAAGATATAAATCACAGACACAGAATATATAATAGTACTAATCTCTAGTCTTAGCAGTTATAATAGACGATGCTCAAGAATAACTTTTTTTAAACTAAATACATCCTTCCATTGTTCTAATCCCGCACTTACAGGCGTTTTGAACGCTTGCTACAACATCATTAGCATTCCATGACACTAGGGCACACCGAAATGATCGGGAATCGGGTACTTTAGAGTAAGTTAGAATAAAACCTTTTTAATTACGTATGTCAGTACATACGTAGTGCATTGTAAGTGTACAAACGTAATGACGTTTTCTGAATTAAAAAAGTAAAATAAAATACAGTTTACGTGTGCCCTACTAATAGTATTTGTACTCCCGATGTGCTGTATTGCTGAACCTAGTTACAATATATACACATTAAATTTATATAATTCCATCATTGTTTATTGAATCAGGCGATACTTTGCGGAGATCCATATTAATGAAGTAAAACTTTGCTCACCCGCGACCTTATAGTTCCTCCACCTCCACACTGTTACAACACACATAAATCACATAAACCTATCTATCACCACCACCACACTACAGTGACGCGTTCAGAGCAAACGACCATACACCATTATGCTACCAGATGTTAGACTCAAGTTTTCAAATTTGAATTTTAATTTCAGCGTTGCGAATCGCATAATCAAAAATCAAATTGATATTTACAATTACTTGAAACAAGCGTCCTGAACAAACAAATATTGAAATTGTTTACACAATCCCCTGATTTTGGGTAGGTAGGTACCTATTACTTATAGACTTTCTGCATAACGTAACATTTTGATGATAGTTTCGAGTAGCTCGTATTTGAACCCAAAACGCCTACCTGTCTTTTCTGTATTGAAAACTATCTGTCAGATATAGTTACACTTGCTGTTTTTTTATAAAAGTATCATATGTTTTAATCCAGGTATAAACTATCTATGTAATAGACTCTTGTTTATTAATTATTTTAATTATTTACTTATTATGTAATTATACATCGGCACCGCCGCCGGAAAGTGTCCAATTTTAGCAATTACCTATCTGACTTCCGCCGATACCGATGACAGTTTAAGTCGACGGTGGCGCCGTGGCGGCCGTTGATACTCTCATTGTTTGCAAATCCGTGGCGTCGTCCGGTGAGCTTTCGGGTATAGACTTGTACCAAGAACCATATATACCTAGTATATATAGTATATGGTCCTTGCTTGTACTATTACTTATTCTGTGGTATAGCTAACACCTTTGTAATTTAGTTCTGTTACAATTGTCAACGTTGCTTTAAAATAAATATACCTAAGTATCTGTAAAAGATGTTTGATTCCAACATACCTAAGTATGTGCCAAAAAGTTTTAGCAAAAAAGTAAAACCGACTCCATTAAAATAAAAAAATAGCAAAAAATGGAACCGACTACAAAACCCTTGAAAATATTTTTCTTTTTTTGAGACGGATCGTTTATTCCTCAATATCCTACTAATACTACCTATTATATATTCTACCTAGTGCCTGTTTCGCCATTCATTGATCATTTTTTAGGGTTCCGTACCCAAAGGGTGCCAACGGGACCCTATTACTGAGACTCCGCTGTCTGTCTGTCTGTCTGTCCGTCCGTCTGTCACAGGGCTCTATCTCTGAAGCCGTAAAAGTTAGACACTTGAAATTTTCACAGATTATGTATTACTGTGGCCGCTATAACAACAAATACTAAAAATAAAATAAAGTTACAAATGAAAGGTTTTCGTCATACAAGAAACGTGTTAAAACCTTCGAACCTCGAACCTCAGGCCTGCAGCCTGCAGGTGGTAGGACCTTGTGCAAGATCCGCCCGGATTGCTACCACCATCTTGCTCGTTAATCCTGCCGTGAAGCAGCAGTGCTTGCACTGTTGTGTTTCGGCGTGGAGAGTAAGACAGCCGGTGAAATTACTGGCACTTGAGGTATCCCATCTTAGGCCTCTAGGGTGGCAACGCATCTGCAATCCCCCTGGTGTTGCAGGTGTCTATGGGCGGTGGTGATCTCTTACCATCAGGAGACCTACTTGCTCGTTTGCCATCCAATCGAATAAAAAAAAAAAAAAAAAAAAAAACCTCGACCTTCGAAGTAATTCTATGGTGTGTGTGAAGTTACCAATCTGCACTGGGCCCACGTGGTAACTACAGCTCACGCCCTCTCATTCTGAGAAGAGGCCTGTGCCCAGCAGTGGGACGTACATAGGATGGGATGACCCGCAGCCTCGCTCGGGCAAAACAATCTGGCAATTGAATTGAAATTTCGATATTTAACTAACTTCCTACCTACCCTGTTCCTACTAAGAGTTCCCACATCGTGGTCTTGATCTACATACTTCATACGAAGAGCACCCATACAAAATTGAATATCTCCTGACTGAGGGTTGGATCCTGTGGGAATAGGAATAAAAAGTAGCTTATGTGTTATTTCAGAGGTTTTCATTCAAAATTCATCCGCTTTAGCATGAAGCTGTAACAATACATGCACGGACGCACGCACATACACAGACTTTTGTTTTGCATTTATAATATTAGTAAGATGTGTTTGTTTCTATGTTCGTGTATCTCTGGAACTTTTTAATCAACCGATTTTTAAGTGTTACAAATGGAAGCTGCACTATCCCAGATTAACGTAATTTACTTTTTATCGCAGAAAAAATAAGTTTCCCACGTACCACAGACTACAAGTTGCGAACAATATCAAGTGTGATATAATTTCTTAGAATCCCCTAAAAATATTGGTAGGGTTTCACATTATTTTGCAGTAGATTGAATTCGAGCAATAATTCCGGGCTTTTCTTGAAACAATTGGAGCAAAATATTCTCGGTTATATTGATAAAAGGTTTATCACTGGCTCTGACAACAAACAACCGTTTGAAGCTTTCGCTAGTAACTAAACCCCTCAGCTAAACCCGAGGCGATTCATTAATAAATTCGTACTGGCCAATGCTACAAAGTTGAAATTTCGAATTTGGTATCGTGCGATAGTAGAAAGTAGCAGAGTACGAGGTCGTGGGCAATAGATAGTATTTATCGACTGCAAAAAAGGAGATGTTATGTTCAATTTGTAATGTTTTTTTTTAAGTATCTTCACCGATTACTCCGTCAATTGTGAACATTTTCATATTTTTTATTGTTCTAAATGATCATACTTCTGAGGTGTCACCTAACGATGAGAGACACCTATAGCAATTTTGGCATTTTTTAAACAATTTATTTACAAATCTTATGCCCATGGCAATAGTTATTCCATACTTAGATTTTCACGTTTATCAACTTTCTTATTAAATTTGACACGAAAAGCGACACTTGGCGGAAAATATTTGTCATAATTACTTAATTTATTTCATTTTTAAGGGACTTCATTATTGTCATAATTTTTGTGCCCTTTGAAGACGTCTTTTGATTTAAGTACCTATATTATTTGACTACGAAGAAATGGAAATCAACCGAGCAAATAGAAAATACTGCCGCGGGCAAAAAATACGCAATATTTATCAAAATATTGTGGCCTCCAATTTTAGAAATACATATTGTGAATATTTTCAACACAAGTTACCTACCTTAACTACTCAAAGAGCGTTCGGTTAGCAGCGCGAATTGCTAATAAACAAATTAGTTCGTTTTAAATATTATTGATTACAATATGTATGTTAGCCTGTATTGTATGGGCCAAGTTGCCCGAAATAAATGGATTTATTATTAACTAGCTGTTGCCCGCGGCTTCGCCCCCGTTGTAATTTCTATAAATTTTATCCCATAAAAACCTTCTCTTGACAATAACGAACACAACAAAAAAATAATTAGTGAAATCAGTCCAGCCGTTCCCGAGTTTTGCGTTTAGCAACATATTTTTCGATTTATATATTATATATATATCTATAGAAGATAGAAATATTATGAAAATTTTGAACATGAAACTACCGTGAGACTCATATTAAACGATA
The DNA here is from genome assembly GCF_025370935.1 of Choristoneura fumiferana. NCBI lineage: Eukaryota > Metazoa > Arthropoda > Insecta > Lepidoptera > Tortricidae > Choristoneura > Choristoneura fumiferana. Next base: position 9,605,794 of record NC_133488.1, on the reverse strand, counting down.
TTATAACGAATAACTCACGTCTTCAGGGGTCTTCTTCTTTCTTCCTGAGAAGAAGGGCTACAAAATAGTCCGAAACATGTCGAGCTAAACTCGGTTTAAGACGTGAGTTATCCGTTACAATATCATTTAACATTATGAAAAGTTTCATAATTACGTATTCAGTATAATTTTTTCAACTGTTCCTTCTTTCCATTGCTGACTGTACAAATAATCAATAGTTAATTTAAATGCAAAAATCGTATTTCTTCTTCACGAAATTTTAATTGTTTTGCTTGCGGCAGTTTATTTGATCTGGAAATCTGTTATTTCGATATTGATTTTATCTCATCGTACAGTTTTAAAGAAAGAAAGAAAGAAAGAAAGAAGAAGACGCAAATATAAGCCAAATTAAATTGTTTTTCTATTGACTTCTTTTCCGGTAAACAACGATAGCAAAACAGTTAACTAAAGTATATAAATTCTGATACCTGCAGCCGCCTTAGCCTGATAAATCCCCACATGGCCCTTGTTATAACGCGTTATTGTCTTTTTGTTCCCAAATTCATGTATTTTCTCCGCTGCTGCCCTTTTTGGCAACATGAATCAAAATTAAAACCTTTGGATGATCTAATTCGTAAAACCCTTTCGGAAATTCTAAATTGCTCTTTTGATGAACGGGGCTGGACTCAAGCCACCCTCCCGATCCGTTTTGGTGGCCTAGGAGTAAGAAGCATTTCCAGTGTTGCTCTACCGGCCTTTCTGTCCTCTGGCTACAGTACACGTGACCTTTTTGGAAAAATCATTAACCCGTCACTTGGTGATGTTGAGGTCACGCACTTAGCCGAGGCCAGGGTGGCATGGTCCAATACTTCTCCCAATGGAGTTATTCCTTGCCCCCTCTCTCATAAAATACAAAGAGCCTGGGACGAGCCGATTTTCAGCAGCAAACAAAAACAGCTTTTAGAGACCTCACCGAACAGTACAGACCGCACTCGTCTTTTGGCAGCCGGCGAACCTGAGTCAGGGTACTGGCTGCAAGCACTTCCCTCGATGAACATTGGGACAGTTTTAGATCACACAACCCTTTGTCTGGCCGTTTGTCTTAGTCTCGGCCTTAAAACGAACGAGTCGCACCAATGCAAATGTGGTGTCAGGGTCAATCAGTATGGCCATCATGGCCTTTCTTGCCAGCGCAGTGCTGGCCGCTTCTCCCGCCATGCCAGTATCAATGACATTATCCGTCGGGCGCTCGTTACAGTCAACGTTCCGGCCATACTTGAACCAACGGGTATGTCTCGTGACGACGGCAAGTGACCTGACGGAATGACCCTCATTCCGTGGAGTCGTGGCAGACCGCTAATTTGGGATGCCACGTGTGTCGACACGTTGGCACCCTCTCATATCCCTGCGACATCTGGCCAGGCGAGTGCAGCGGCGGCCTCCGCTGAGAGCAACAAACGGCGTAAATACGCAGCCCTTGGTAAGGCTTGTATATTTACGCCTTTTGGTGTAGAAACTGTGGGGCCTTGGGGGCCAGAGGCAAAACAGTTCTTCCGCCAGCTATCTTCTCGGCTGGTAGATACCTCAAGGGATCGGCGGGCTGTTGCTTACCTTGCACAACGCATCAGCCTAGCTATCCAGAGAGGTAATCAGCCTTGAATACATTTTCTATTTAGTATAAGTTTTGTAAATAGTAAGTAGATAGTAGTTGTATTTTTTTTTAATTTTGTATTATGTGTTATAACTCTGTGCTTTTCTGTTAATAAATCAATCCATATAAATTAAAAAATATATATTTTAGATGAACATCGGCAGGCGGCAGAAACAGGAAGAAAAACAATTACTACGCTCGTTCCACTACAAGACGCTTAATAAAAATGTATTTTTAGGCCACTACCACGAAGACAGTGGACAGCGGCGCGGGAAGCGTGTTCTCTGTTCATTGCGCGACCGAAACGCTCGCACAGTGGTTACCAGCAGGGCTACTACAAAACTCGAAACTCAAAGTTCGTGTCGTGCGGTCCCTCTCGCTCTCGTATTATATAGTATGTGTCAGAGGGACCGCACGGCACGTATTTCGAGTTACGGCGTAAGTAATTACTAATTACACCTACAATGCTGTTTCAATTGCTAGTAATCATTTTTGCTAAAAATGCTTCATCTTTTTTCGCGCTTATAGCCATCGAAATAGTAAGTAAGTACTACCATGTACTACGTACAATAATAATTTATACTAAGTATGTACGTAGTATATACTTACTATTTCGATGATAATAGCTCAATTCAACCCGCTGACAGGCGTCTGACACATCACTCACTCACTTCTTAATTTCAAACACTAAGTACCTACATAACTCTCTTACAGTTTACATGGATATCTTCGATTCAGTAAGTTTTAGTAGGATAGATAAAACTTGTTATTTGACAGTCCAACTTTACGCGTGCAAAATTTCATATCATAGACAAGTTTCCTTTGTTACTCTGAAGCTTCCTTAACTCTTAACAATCAAATTGGAGAACCAAGTTTAATTTGTAAATAACCATGTAATTCTACTAAACATTGGACTGAAACATCTGGATCTACCTTAATTTTGTTTATTTTCACCTCTATAAAATAGTTACTTCTGATAGAAGCGTGGAAAGTAGGCAAGAGCATCAGAGTAGTAGGTACTTATTATAGTCATATCGTCCAGGTTTAATTTTGTTTTCATCTCGTAAAACGGCTGAAACTACTTAATAAGGCCCTAGATCTATTGCTTTAACTAGAAGCAATTAACAGATCTAACAAGCCTGTAAGCCGTGGATCTAATGGTTATGTTGTAACGTAGGCATTAAGTTACTAATACGTTTCACGTATGTAGATACCAACCTAACCTAACGAGTAGCAAATCGAAATGTCAGATCCCAATCTGAACATTAAACGTGAAATTGGATGTTAGGCATAATAAGGGTCCATCCAAAAAGTACGTCACACTAATTTAGACTATTTTTTGGAATTTATCAAATAATCAAAAAATGTACCAAATTCAAATTGTGTATCAAATGATGTACGCGTGTGAAGCCACGGGCAAACACTAAATACGAGAGTGAGAGGGACGGTACGATACGACCTTGGATTTTTGAATTTTGTAGTATCCCCCCTGGCAGCTCACGCAATGAACAGAGAAAACGCTTGCCGCCCCGCTGATCGCTGGCATCCAGTTCGCGGCCTTACTTGTAGTTTCCTTAGCAGACACCCTAATTCTAACGAAGTAAAATTTGAAAGGAGCAGTCTTCAAGCAAGTAAATAACTTACAGTACTTAATGCTTGCAGAATCGTATGAAAAATATTAAAAAGGAAATAGTTAAGTATTCCAAACAGACCACAAAGAAAGATCAAATTTAACAGAATAGATGTCGTCGACGCATATATATGTGTCGGTCTCGATACTAATAATAAATCTAATAATACGTACATTTTGAAGAATCCGACACATCATAACTAGGTATATCGTCGGTGAGATTGCCAATTTTGTTGTGTATTTTTTCATAATACTGATTTTGGCACATATTAAAAAGTCTTAATAAAACATGATTTGGTAACCAATTCCCGTACTTTTATTAAATATTCGTAAATATTGTTTATCTACTAACAGATATGAGTTTGATTTTTATAATAAAACAAGAACGCTTTTTAAATTAGATCAACTTTATTATGAGCACCGTTTTTGCACACATTTTACTCGGGATAACTCAAGATGGATAATTTAAAAGAGTGTTATCATCATCCCAGCCTATACACGTCCCACTACTGGGCCTCCTCGCAATATGAGACTTGTAGCGTAGTTCCCATACGGGCCCAGTGCGTATTGGAAACTATACACACACTATTCAATTGCTTCGCAGGCTGTGCAGGTTTCCTCATGATGTTTTTCTTCACCGCAAGGCTCCGGTGTGAGCCCGGGTTTGAACCAACTATCCTCTGCTTGAGATCCTTAGGTGAAACCACTAGGCCACTAGCTTTTTTCAAAGAAGTATTTGTTTTTGCAAAGTATATAAGCTTAAAGGTCAAAGCTCATTACAGCCACCCGGCAGCCGACCAGCACCGCCTCGCCTCGAGCGGTTAGTATTCTTCATATGGATTGCTCACTGCATCAACTCTGTAGCGTCACCGGATCGCCTCACTCGCGAGGTTGCTACGCGCCGACGGCGAATGGACCACTCGGTGATAGCTCGCTGCTCGTACGCTCGCCTCGCATGAATCGCGCGCGGTCGGCGCGGCGCTCTCCGCCCTCATTTCATAATAGACTACTCGGAAATTCGTGGGCCACGCGACGTCCACTCGTTGACCACGCGACGTTCACTCGTTGGCCACGCGAGGTCCACTCGTTGTCAACGCGGCGTCCACCCGTGGACCAACTGTCGACATTAACGAGTGGACGCCTTTGAGTATTTATCTAGATAAATACTCAAAGGTGGACGCCGAACGACGAGGCGGTGCTAGTCGGGTGCCGGGTGGGTCTAATGAGCTGTGACCTTTAAACTGCTAAATTTGATATATTGTACAAGCAAAACGGCTATCCTATAGATAGAAATCCTATAGTTGAAATTAACCAGTAGTAATACTAGATCAAAGTTTAATACTCAGATCAAATAAAAAGAAAATATTTGATCTGAGGTTTAATAGACTTGAATATTTGGCGGAACTCTTTACTGCTCGGCTCGTGGCCCGATACGCACTTGACCAGTTTTCCAACACTACTTTGACAAATACGAGTAACTTAAGATTTAGTCTGGTCAGTTAATTCTTAACTATTTATTTTGTGTCTCCTGAAAAGTTGCCAAGTAAATTATGATAAACTAAAGTGTTGCTTTGTTTGCGAATCAAAGTGCAAATTAGAATACTGATAGAAGTGCCGCGTCGTGTGTAATCAAATACTGTTGGTTAGTAAAATAATTATTAATAAAAACAAGAGAATTTAAAACGGATGCTTTTGAAATCTGATCGCGAAACGTACGCAAAAAAATTGCTTCTTTTGCAGTGGATATGTCGGTACAAGTATTTCGCAATTTCTATTGTTTCGCAACAGAAGTTTCGCAAATATCTTATAACAATACCTGTACTGTACAGATAGGTATATGTATACATATAATATGAGACTACAGTCCGTAAATCCAACTGAAATAGTATGAAAATCCCTTTCCACTCTACATCCTCTGCCTTAGAGACAATCATACACTTATGTAAGCATATTACAGGGTGCCTCAGACATTACATGCAAGGTTCAACTGGACTCACATTTAGGAACAACATAAAGGCAACCAAATGAGAGTCGGACGTGCGCACCGAAGGTTCCGTAGAGTCAAGGGCGTACGTACTCGTACTCGCGCGCTAGATGGCCTCGACCACGACTTTTAAATATAATAAAAAAAGTACAATACGATAACTCTTTATTGAACACCAACGCATAGTAAGCAGTACAGAAAACTCAGGTATATAGCGATTTTCCAAGGTAAGCAATAGGCGGCCTTATCGGTTCAAAACGATCTCAAAAATACCGATATAAAATTCCCAAATTTCAACCTCTAGGATTACAGACATGAAATTTGACGCAGACATTTATTGTGCATGTTAATGAAATCCATAATGTAATTTTTGAGAATTCCCCACAGGGACGTTTGCGAAATCCCGGAATTTCAATTAAACTGCTAGACCTAACACGGTAATTGGGCGTTTTAAAAAAAAAGTGTACCCTTTCTTTGTTTGAAATTTTATTTTATACCTTAGGCTGCTATTTACTCATAAACTACTAATAATTCTCAAGCAAACTTAGCCGTTATAATTTTCCTTGAAAGTTTGATATACTTACTACCATTCTGAATTTTTTCAAATTTTTCCACCCACCGGTTTAGATTTTATTTTATATTTTAGCGCTCGTTTTTAATGAAAATTTGCACTTTACAGTTGAATATTTCGCAAACAAATCACTGAATCGAAAAATCGTCTTATCAAACCCTTAATGATTTTTAAAGACCAATCCAACGCTATAGGGTTGGATGAGAAAAAAAATCACCCCCAATTTACGTCAGTGCTCCCATTTTTTTTTTATTGTATCATTTTGTCGGCTTAGTTTACATATGTATCCATGCAAAATAACAGCTTTCTAGCATTGATAGTCCCAGAGCAAAGCCGCGGACGGACGGACAGACAGACAGACAGACAGACATGGCGAAACTATAAGGGTTCCGTTTTGCCATTTTGGCTCCGGAACCCTAAAAACGTCGCAAAACTGTAATTTTTGGGGACATTTTTAAACCGTCGGAATCGATTGTGCTCTTGATTCTGAGTAGGAAACCCCTATTTTTTCCAACATAAAAAAAAGAAACGTTACACGTGCAAAGCGCAGTATATAGGTAGGTAATTAAATTGGTTAACTCTGCATATTTTTATAGCAACGCCGACTTCATTTTCAATGTCGGAAAAATATAAAATTTGGCTTCCCTGATTCCTGTCCACGAAATTGAATCAACTTACTAGAATTACCAGTATCGACTGGCGGGAATTACATTTATTTTCCTAGCCATGGTTGCAGTCTCCCAATGTTGGAAATTAGAGCAAATAATGAAAAACCGCAATTACATTTACGGCTGTCTACCTTGTTTGCACCCAATGGAATTATCTCCTTAATAACCCACACGACGCCTACGCGTTTCACGGTATTTGCTTACCTACAATAGGATTTCGAGCAAAATACTAAGGTACAAAATTTGGTTTTTTAAACTTCATTGTGTCGTAGGACTTGTAGGTTGCAAGACCATATGCCAATATTTGTACTAGTCTTTACCCCGATTTCGCTCACGTTAACCCTTAAATATGGCAATTGAATTGAAATCCCGGAGAATCCCGGAAAAATGTGTTTGTGTTATAAATTCATTGACTACGTACATAAGAAAATACACGTGTCAAAATGTATCTCTCTATCATACATAACGTTGTAGATTTCGGGATTTTTTCTCGATTCCATGGAAGTATCAGGATATAATTTAAACAACGACATCTATGTATATACTGCATGTTTCTTACATCAAAACGGCGCACAAAATTTGTTAACAGCGTGGATTTGTGAACCTTTCACTATAGTTTATTGACGTCCGTGACAGGGTGATACAAGTTTAGAAAAAAACAAATAGACTATTGGCTTTATTCAATAATAAAATAGGGCATGGTAAAGAAACATAGTTGTTGATAGAATGACATAGCGACAGACAATGTCAGACACCATGGACAGTAAGATATTTACAAGTCTTCTTATAAAGACGCAAGGAGGCTATTATCACACAGTGTTACATTGACAGATTATTGATGATTGATGTGCTGCGCTTTTTTTTCTAAACGGCCAGTGTAGTGCCGTAAGGTAGCAAAGAGGAAGGAGAGACAATAGAGAGAAGGAAGCTAAATGTCAAGCGTACCCGATTATTACTATTATTACCTTTTGTGTATAAACAGCCCACAGGCAAAAGAAATTGACCAATGGGCAGAGGTTCATTTGGCGCCTATTCGCTCGCAAGTTTAGAATGAACTGACACAATTCGAAATAGTCATATTTCCAAAATAAACTCTGTTCTGAACAGAATCTGGTTGAGTTTTAAATGAGAATATTTCGAGTTGTGTCAGTTTTATTCTAGGTTCATCAAATAAACCTCTGCTCATTGGCCGATTTCCGTGGCTAATATACCAGTCATTTTCAAAAGGCATCTGTCTTTAAAGCAGCTATTCAAATAGAATGTTAATTAATTTAGTCGGGTACTAGTTTGTTGTCACTTGTTGTTAAAAAGCACTACCATCGGTCAGAGTTTTCCAGGATTTCTCTTTGTTTTGATTTTTGGTAAAACTGTGTAATAAGTAGTGATGCCATGCTGTGTGTACTTTGTGAGTGCAAGTCTCGCATCGGAAACAAGGAAAATGGACAAAATATAAGCTTTCACAGGTCAGTGGTATTTTTCGTGGAATTTTATTGATTTTCGATCTGAAAGCGTTCGTTCTGCTAATTATTTACAAATATAAGTTAGGTTACTGTTATATATATGATTAAAGAGTGCTAAGTACGTTATATTACATGTTATTTATTCGTTTTCATTATTTCTTCTCATAGGTTAGAATAGTGCGTCAAAATTGATATCGATAAACTGTCGATATTACATAAATTATATTGTTTCAGATTTCCAGAAGTGGGTGGTCCGGTTTGGCAAAAACGGGTGGAGTTTGTTGTTCGCGGTCTCAAAGATCGCAACTGGATGCCATGGTCTCGCCGGACGACCAGCGCCGACTCCACCCGAGAAGTCTGCATTTATGCCCAGGCGGGACCATTTCGGGCACACCACATAGTTTGTCATTTTGTATTAAGTATACCCCTTTTTATATTTTGTTATTGTTTTATTTTACCGATTGTTTGTTTGTTTGTCTCTAATAATTTTTTTCATTTTTATTTTCATCACCCGAGAGGGGCGTTGGATCACCGCGCTCTCGCATCAGAGCATGCGGTAATGTAAAAACTCGGATCTGTCATCGCTAAAATAAATCGCGGTATTATTCTAGCACTTTTCTGCGCACGGCCGTCTAAGTGTGAACATGTCGTCGTAGCTCCGCTGTAATTCCGATGCAGCATGTGTCTCCGCTATCTGAAGCACGACGACGAACTTACCCCTAGACTGAAGATGAAGAATTACTGCATCGACTTGCGAAAAGGCAGTAAAATTGGCCCTGTATATACTACGAAGCGCAAAATTCGCACTTCGTCTCTTGTCGTCCCGCTGACGCTAATACATAAATTTAAAATTTAAAAAACCCCCGACTTAAAAAACGCCAGCATAAATAAAAATAAAAACGCCCGAAAAAAACGCTGCTTGAAAAGACAATTAAAAAGTAAAAAATAATTATGCGCTACCTAGCTGTTGCCCGCGACTTCATCTGCGAAGAATTCGTTTATCTCTATCCCGCGGGGACTATGCTGATTGCCCGCAAAATTAGCCTAAGTTAATTTAGTATAAAGTATCTAGTAATATTTTTTTATCTAAGCGTTGTCGGTGTCGGGGGACCGCTAAGGTTAACATGAAACTAAATATTATGTGTATTTTTTAAAGTATTAACCTTAGCGGTCCCCCGACACCGACAACGCTTAGATAAAAAAATATTACTAGATACTTTATACTAAATTAACTAAGGCTAATTTTGCGGGCAATCAGCATAGTCCCCGCGGGATAGAGATAAACGAATTCTTCGCAGATGAAGTCGCGGGCAACAGCTAGGTAGCGCATAATTATTTTTTACTTTTTAATTGTCTTTTCAAGCAGCGTTTTTTTCGGGCGTTTTTATTTTTATTTTTGCTGGCGTTTTTTAAGTCGGGGGTTTTTTAAATTTTAAATTTAAGTTTTTATTTCATGTTTTTTAAACTTTGATATAAGTATATCTTTTTAAACTGTACTAGTGTGTTGGTTATCCTGGCTGCAGCATCAGTCATCTTGTTGCCACCATTGCATTGTATGTAGAATCAAATACTGATCAAAAGGAATCAAATACGACATATCTGCTATTATTTTTTCAAGAGTATACTGGTGTGCTGGATATCCTGGCTGTAACATCAGCTCGTCGTATTGCCACCACTGCATTGTATGTAGAATCAATTACTGATCAAAACGAATCCAAACACGACATATCTGCTATTATTTTTTCAAGAGTATACTGGTGTGCTGGATATCCTGGCTGTAGCATCAGCACGTCGTGTTGCCACCACTGCATTGTATGTAGAATCAATTACTGATCAAAACGAATCCAAACACGACATATCTGCTATTATTTTTTCAAGAGTATACTGGTGTGCTGGATATCCTGGCTGTAGTATCAGCTCGTCGTGTTGCCACCACTGAATTGTATGTAGAATCAATTACTGATCAAAACGATTCCAAACACGACATATGTGCTATTATTTTTTATAGAGTGTACTAGTGTGCTGGATATCCTGGCTGCAGCATCAGCTCATCGTGTTGCCACCATTGCATTGTATGTAGAATCAAATACTGATCAAAAGGAATTAAACACGACATATCTGCTATTATTTTTTCAAGAGTATACTGGTGTGCTGAATATCCTGGCTGCAGCATCAGCTCGTCGTGTTGCCACCACTGCATTGTATGTAGAATCAATTACTGATAAAAACTAATCCAAACACGACATATGTGCTATTATTTTTTATAGAGTGTACTATTGTGCTGGATATCCTGGCTGCAGCATCAGCTCATCCTGTTGCCACCATTGAATTGTTTGTAGAATTAAATACTGATCAAAACGAACCCAAACACGATATATCTGCTATAGTTTTATTAAGAGTGTACCTACTAGTGTTCTGGATATCCTGGCTGCAGCATCAGGCCGAGATTCCATAATCTTGCGTAGCTATATAGCATACATGGGTGTTTCAAATTTTAGGTCCCAAATATGTTTGAAAGTAAAGTAAATATCCATTATGCGTCTAAGATTCCTACCGCAGCGAACAAAAGATCTGATGATCTTGAAACGGCTGAACCGATTTTGATAAATCATGTCTAAGATCCATCGCTAGAAAACCAGCTTTCAAATAAAAAAAACCGCATTCAAATCGGTCCACCCGTTTAAGAGCTACGGTGCCACAGACAGACACACAGACACACAGACACACAGACACACAGACACACAGACACACAGACACACATAGCGGTCAAACTTATAACACCCCTCTTTTTCGTCGGGGGTTAAAAAGTGAGAGGGACAGTACGATACGAACTTTGTCTTTCGAATTTCTTAATAGCCCCCCTGTTCTTCTCAGAGCATTCTATTTTGTGGTCACGTCTCTTTACGCTACCATACATTTCTCCTTAAACGACGTTAATCACATACAAAACTAATGTTATTATAGGTTAAAAACTTAAGCAAATGACCTGTTTGTATGTACTTACCCGTATTAACAAATTGACGTTCCTGATTCAAATACAAATAATTTATTTGTGAAACATAGGTTAAAATGGTTGGTAAAATAGTGTCTTGTAGGTAGGCACATTCAGCCATGCAGTAAACTAAATAGTCTAAAAAGTTGCCAAACTATCACGCATATTTAAAAAATGACTTAAGCTCTATATTAATTCTGTGCACTACTACATACTACAGGTCATTTGCTTAAGTTTTTCACCTATATTTGGGCTTTTTTTGGTGCTAGTAGAATAGGTTTTCTTAATATGCGAAATACAGCAGACATGATTCCAAATGCATTTTTTACTGTTCGTCTGGTTCTGCACAACGATAATTGAGTTCGTGGATAAATTTATCGACAAAGTAAGCTGTACATCACTATTAGCACACGTACAAAACTGACGTTTGACATTTGACCAAAAAACGTTACTTTCTTGAAATCGGATGTCGCTTTTGCAGTATAGTTGACTTTTTTAAATAAATGGCATTAGTTACATGATCGAGGAGTACAACTATATACGGTTGACTTCAGTCATATTTTGAGCTAATTTAGTGGAATAATATATCTTTGTAAGGTATAGATGTCAATGAATTTAACCTATGGGATATTTATCTATATCCTGATATTCCATGATTTAGTTATTTGTGCCTAAATTGATTCAAATTCAAATTCAAATTAACACAGACTCACAAACTTTCGCATTTATAAAATTAGTAATAAATATTATAGATTCCCACACAAAACAGTAGAAAACGGATGAAAGGGGGACTAAATATTGCCAAAGAAAATTGTTGCAAGTTTTATAGGTACTAATACTCTTTGGACCTTGCTTTGGGAATTTTACGTCAAGTGCCACTTACGTACAGAAGTGTTGCCCTCATTCAATTTCAATTCTTTGAAAGTGCAGACTGTGAGCTAACCCGTTTAAACGTAACGCCGAGTCAGCTCTAAGTGCATTTGCACTTAAATATGAGCTAATGTAGCAGTATAGACTCCTATGTCTTGATCGGGATGGATGCATGTTAATGTTAGGTGGTGCTATGACTAATAAGTCTCCTGATCTTGATGGTTTATTTAAATTCACTTACAACGAAGAAGGAACGATGGAAAGCTTGTCATCACTCCGGCGGGCAGACAAGAGAGAGCCTACCTTAGTTAGTGTTGCGGGACGGGTACCTAATAATTGCTAGCGGTATTTCTAGATTCTCACATCATTTACCTACCTTAACTTGGGTAAGGGTAGTGTGTCCATTGCGCGAAAAGCGCACGACACAGCGGTTACGCGGTTACCTGGCAGCGCACGCTATATACAGAGAAAAAGATCGCCAGTCGCGCGTATTCACAATCGGGCCATAGCATAGTTTAATAATACCGCTGTCACTTTAATTCCAACATATATGCTTCACAAAACTCTTTCGGTGTTAACTATACAGCATGTTTTAAAAAAAAACCATTTGACGGATAAGTTAATTAACATATTTAAATAACGCTTTTAACGAGGAAATCAAAATTAACCCAAAATTTTTAGAAGGTATTACGAAGTTAATGGAACTTTATAACCTGTATAATAAAGTCAAAATACCACGCACAGGACTTATCACAGTAACACGTCGGCCACTGTAATGTTGCCAAAACGTCAAGGTAAATATTACTCGTGTGTGTTACCGTAATAAGTCCTGTGCGTGGTATTTTGACTATGAGTGAAAATCACGAAAGTTTAAGACACCGTATAACAAAGTTGAAAAACATTAAACTTTCTAAAAGTCCCTTAGTTAACCATATCTTCAGGCCTAATACTAACTGGAATTGAGTCGATGAAAGATGAACAAATTTTAAAGTTACCTAACAAGAACTCCTATGTCGCATCAGAAAGCCTAACACTGAAACCACTATATGATATTACGGATATTACGGAATTACCAAGGAGGAACGGGATAACTTTGGAATACTTCCCAACTTTCCATACATCGCTCCACATATTTACTGGATTATTATTATCTATATATAATATCCTCCTGAGTCCCGACTTCTCCTAACTTGTTAAAGTGCTAAAGTCTTACATGTCATATAAGTCTTAAGTTATGTAATTTTGGAAATACCTCCAAACATTAAGTTCTTTATTCATTTGTAGGTACATACTTTATATTTGGCAGTTATTCTCACATCATTTGTACTTTATAAAGTAAGCTAGGATTCAAAAGATAACTATATTATAATGTATAAATTTAAACAGGATTTTTCAATTTTGGACTTATATTGTTCGCGCACATAAACCTATTTAGATTATGTGCAGTGCAGGGGTGCTCGCTGCTACATAGGTACTTATACTCTTTGTCGCTGGCACAAGAAGAAAACTAAGTTGTCATGTCATATGTCATTCGTGTTTCGTGTTACGTGCAAAAACCGCATCGCTTAACCCACCGCAAAGCAATAGGTACTTTAATAATTATATCTACTGAAGACTTGCAACCGCACGCAAAATCCTCGCTCATCATCATCGGCCCGAGCCATCAACCAGGTGAGTGCTTCTGCACTGTTTCAAAATCCCTTTGACCTTCGCGCTGTCATCGTTCATCCACCATTACCTCTCATATTTCGTTTTCTAGATTTTTTTACCGTACAACGGCAAAACCCACACACACTACACACTATAGACACTGTGGCAAAATAGTCCTCCAATGAACAGAGCCGTATTAAAAAAAAACTCTTTGGAATTAGCGGGCTCTCGGCTTTCCGCCACCCCAAAAAATTGGCTATTTAGGTACAGTCAGCAACAAATATATGAATACAACCAAAGTGCAAAAAATAAGTATACACGACCTTAATGTTCAGGCAATAAATAAATAAATAAATAAAGTCCTGTATTCATATTTTTGTGGCTGACTGTACAGTATACACGCCATACCATATATGTTAAACTAGCTTATCGCCGCGACTTCGCCCCCGCGGAAGAACAATATAGGCTAGTTCCACAAAGTTACAGAGAAATTTTGAAAAGTTATTATTTAGTCATAGAATCAACATGTCTGTCATAATCATATTTAATTCACGTCTCTAGCTCCAGTAGTTTAGGTTGTAAGTTTTCTGTCATTAAATCAGTCACCATAACCTCCATGGCCTCTAGCTAGATTTCGGAATAAGCCGGGAGAAGGAATAAACGACTCAACCTGTATTTTATAGATACAATCGTTCAGGCCCGTAAATAATACCAGGAAAATACAAACAAGCAATAATCTGCTCTCAGGAGACTTATGTTATGTACGTGACAGACCAATTTACAACAAATCGCCTCGCGCGACCTTCGTTTGTTCATATATGTTTATCGTGAACACACTAAATGACACTAATAGTGTTTTACATAAACGGAATATAAATAGGATTTGTGTTACAGTTCGATGTGAGTGAATAGTAAATATGATATATTCTCCATATCTATTAATATTATAAATGCGAAATCTCTCTGTTTATATATCTGTCTGCATTTCTGTCTGCCTGGTACCTCTTCACGCTTCAAAACGCTGAACCAACTTAGGTATATGAAATTTCGTATAGATATAATTAATCTATGATCTTCAAGAAATATGTCTGCCAAATTTCAAGTCTGTAGCTGGTATAGTGGATTCTCAGCTGGGCGACGATGAATTGATGAAATAGGACATGTTACGGGGTTAACGCTAGCCTTTCGAAGCTGCAAGCTTGAATACGTGTACTCATATACTAGGTACTTACTTAGTAGTGCAATGATTCGAACAATATATAAAAATCAGACCCAGCAGTTAGTTTGCGAGTTGTTTTACATATGTGACCGACATACAAATATGTATCTCAGTTTACATTCGTCCCGTATTTACCAACATTCATACCTTTCACTCTACCTTACCATGACTTAATTATCACTTATACCGAACAGTATCAAGTTCATGTTATATGTTCTCTACGTAAATACGCAGAGCTATAGGCTTCTGACGAACTAAGCCAGCTTAATCTAACTAGATTACTTACTTCATAAATTATTCATAAGTAAATTTCATTTAACACCGGCCGAGACTCTCTCTTGCTTACTTCCTGTTACTTTCAGATTTTTATTTACCATTTCAGGAAATTAAAATGAGTTAGAAACTTAAATTAAATTACAAGGTGCGGAAATTAGGTGGATGTATTTGTTTTATTTTTTTATTTGACTGGATGGCAAACGAGTAAGTGGGTATAAGAGATCACCACCGCTCATAAACATCTGCAATACCAGGGGTATTGCAGATGCGTTGCCAACCTAGAGGCCTAAGATGGGATACCTCAAGTGCCAGTTATTTCACCGGCTGTCTTACTCTCCACCCCGAAACACAAAAGTGCAAGCACTGCGGTGCTTTACGGCAGGATTAGCGAGGAAGATGGAGTTAGCAATCCGGGCGGACCTTGCACAAGGTCCTACCACCTGCATTACAAGGTGCGGAAATTAGGTGGCTGTATTTGTCTGAGAAACCAATTCTTATCGCTTCTGTGATAAACCAGTACCCTAAGGATAATCTTTTATTTTTAGAGTAATACTTTCTCGTACTTAACTAGATAAAACTGATCTGGCTACTGTATCTCTTATTTATATATGTATTTATTTATTTATTACGGGAACCTCGGAAAAGTCTTAACGATTTCAACGAAATTTTTCTATATGGGGGTTTCCGGGGCTAATAATTGACTTAACTTGGTTTTAACCGACTTCAAAATAGGTGGAGGTTCTACGTTCCACTGTTTGTATTTTTTTATGTATGTCCAACGATTATTCAGTCAATTGTTGACCGATTTTCAAAATTATTTTTTTATTCGAAAGAGTATTCTTCTGATGTGGTCTCATTGTCACCAAGTCAAGATCTGATTATGGGATGCTAGAAAATCGACGGCAACCCTCAAATTTTATAGGCACACCTATGGCAATTTTGGCATTTTTAGCATAATAAAAGCATTTACATTCAGAAAGTATCATTTGGTGAACTATACCTGATGAAGAAGACCGTAGATGGCCAATGGAACTCGTCAAAGTTAAGTAATGCTCGCGCGTCTATAAATGATCATGATTAATATAGGTATATAAGCGATTAAGAAGAAGCTTTAAGTTAATTCTTTCGAACTGATCTGATGCTGAAACCGGAAGGTAAACAACGGAACTCTGTTATAAAACAACGTAACTAAGCCGTGTTTGAGCTTAATGTAATCATTGTGAGATGTACCTACTTTGGCTACGAATCACAAAAAAACGTGAAATAAAGAATTTTTTAACAAAAAAGTCGTCAATTTTTTTTTACAAAAAATATAACTGACTACAAAAACCTTGAAAATAATTTTCTAGGTAAGTACCTACACTAGCTTGAAGTCGATGTCTCAGCACGAGCCAGCAGGAGTGGAAAAATAATCGTATCTACCTCACCTACATACCTACTGTATTTCCGCGTATTTTTCATTAGAGCTTATGCACGTGTTTTAGAAACGCGCGTTGACAGTGCGGATTTCTTTCGATAAAGAGAGTATCGCGTTTATATCGATACAAACGCGCGGCCTACGAATAAATATTTATTCGTAGCTCGCGGCATACCCTTAAGAGACCCTGTCCAGGCGGAGCATTTTACGCGCAAGGGCACTCGCGCGTAGAAGCTCGCGCGTTCCCGAGGTGCTAGAGCTACATACACCCCACCCAGGTACTCTCACGCGCTTAACAAAAAAAACACCAAGTTATTTTTCTAATTTGTTATTATCTATTTAAGTATTCGGCATAACAAATTAAACATACACTTAAGAAAGAATATATTACCAAATCGCACTCGAAGTCGAGATTAAAAACCTACCTACTTGAAACGTTTCAAACGTTTTAAAAGTACTATCCCGAATAGAAAGAGTTGTAAAGATTAGATAAGAGAAAGAGTAAGAAGGGATATCTGCAGATAATGCATTTTTCAGCAATGGACATCTGTCGATTATTTAATCCATGTTTTCCTGCTGTTCTGTAGATTACGTTTGATACATGTGACAAAATCTCCCACTGATATTCACCATGATAACAGATTAGATTAAATTCGAATGTATTGTTAATAATAACGGATTAATGTCTAAAACTTCCATCTCTCTAAGGTTTGTAAAAGCTATTGTTCAATAACGCCTCTTGTACCATATATTTCAAGCGAAATAAAGTTATTTTTGTATTTAATGAAACAGCAGCAGTGTTCGGCATAGACTAAACTTTATTTTTTTTTTATAGACTAACTACAAACAAACTAGAGTGTTATTTTGCTACAGATTCAACACCCCCACTTAACAAAATAATACTGTAATACCTAGTTCCTATCAAATAAACCAAACATCTTTAAAAAATTGTTGTGTTTATTTTTACACAGTCCCTTAGTTAATAAGTCTGCGGGCATTTCTGAAGTAGGCAAATATTTAATTTTGACAATTCCATTTGCCACTTTCTCTCTACAGAAATGATATCGTACGTCTATGTGTTTAGACCTTTTGTGGTACACAGGATTAGCAGAGAGTTTATGGGCTGACTGGTTGTCATTATAGATCGGTATTGAGTACAACTGATTAGTAATTTCAAACACTAGATTTCTTAGGTACACAGCCTCTTTGCAACATTCCGATATGCCCATATACTCGGCTTCTGTGCTGGATAAAGCTACAGTAGTCTGTTTCTTGGTCTCCCATGAGATAGCACAATTTGACAGCTTAAAAAAATATCCAGTATAAGATCTGCGGTCAATGGTGTTACTGGCCCAGTCTGCATCTACAAATGCTTCAAGCTGACTATTTCCATTTGCACAAAACTTTAAACAAAATGATTTTGTCTTCTTTAAATACTTCAAAACTCTCTTAGCATAGGCCCAGTGTTCATCATTGAAGCAGTTGTTAAACTGGCTCAAATAATTTACAGAAAAAACTATATCAGGTCTTGTGAGCACAGCTAAGTACATAAGACAACCGATTAGTTGCTGATAGGGTAATCTACTATCACATATCTCACTTTTTGACAAATTAATTTTAGACTCAATTGGTGTATCAGCAAATTTACATTCTGGAATATTGAATTTTAACAATAGTTCTTTTATATAAGACTCCTGATCTATAGTAATAGAACCCTCCTTTTTATTAACAATTACTCTCATTCCCAAGCAATTTTTTATACAACCTAAGTCTTTAAGTTTAAACTTTAATGACAAACTATTCTTTAATTTAATAGTTTCCTCTTCATTATTCGAAAAAACAAAGAAATCATCCACATACAGTGCTATTATGATTTTTACATCTTTGTTTATCTTTGTAAATAAACACGGTTCTAGTTGTGATTTTTTATATCCCAAAGATTGCAACAATTCATCGACTCGTTGATACCATGCTCTTGATGACTGTTTCAAGCCATAAATAGCACGTTTCAACTGCAAAACCTTGTTTACTGCATTATTACTACACTGAAAACCTGGTGGTTTTGTCATGTAAACAGTTTCATTAAGGAATCCATTTAAGAATGCAGTATTAACATCTAAGTGACAAATATCTAACTTGAGCTGAACTGCCAATGCGAATAACAATCGTAGTGTAGAATGTCTAAGAACAGGAGAGAATGTTTCATCAAAGTCAATACCAGGCCTCTGAGTGAAGCCTTTAGCTACTAACCTGGCTCGGTATCTGACTTTGTTCTCACTATCTAATTTCTTTTTAAAAACCCACTTACTTTGAACAATTGTACCAGTGGATGGAGCATCAACTAAGTCCCAAGCGCTATTGTCCTCGAAAGATTTAAGTTCACTTTGCATGGCTTGTTTCCACTGTTCACTTTCAGGTCCATTCAACGCTTCTTCAAGAGATATTTCACTGACATTTGATTCACTTGTTACACAAACATTGCTAAAACCATATCTATCGGGTTTCTTGCGGATACGTTTTGATACCTGGTTCGGAACACCTGCAGGCCCTGATGCAGACTCGCCATCCAGCACAGGTTCAGTCTCCGTCCCTGGATCAATCTCTATCCCTGGCTCCATGTCTGTCCCTGGCTCAGTCTTCAGCACTGGCTCAGCAACAGTCAAATCCGAAGAATCCCGAAACTCCTCTTCATCAGAGCTTGTACTTTGTCCTGCTGTACATGGAACTTCTACATTCTGCTCCTGATTTGCTGATCTATTCAGATCCCCCACTTCTTGGGTATTTTGATTTAATTTGTTCTCTTCTTTCATAGGGAAAAAATTACTCAAGTCACTCATATTGTCTTTAATTTCAACATATATTATATCTTGTTTCTGTTCAATCCCCTCCTCAATCACAACAATATCTCTTGCAATTGTTACACTGTTATTGTTGGGATTGTACACACGGTACCCCTTTACATTGTCCGAGTAGCCAACAAGAATACATTGTATGGCCTTTTTATCCCATTTCAGCCTTTTCTCTTTAGGGACGTGCACCATTGCCTTGCTGCCAAATATCTTTAAATGGCTGACGTCAGGTTTCACACCTGTCCAGATCTCAAAAGGTGTTTTGTTGTCTAATCCTGATGCTACTGACCTGTTTCTCAGATAGGCTGCAGTGTTTACTGCCTCTGCCCAAAAACGTTTTGGCAGTTGTCCATCATATAACAAACATCTGGCTTTTTCTACCAATGAGCGGTTAAGCCTTTCACAAAGACCGTTCTGTTCTGGTGTGTATGCACAAGTTTTTTGATGAATAATTCCTGAATGCTGTAAGTACAACTCAAATTCCTTACTGCAGAATTCCATTCCATTATCTGTTCTAAGTACTTTTAGCTTCCTGCCTGTCTGATTTTCCGCTAATATTTTAAAAGATTTAAAATGGGAAAATGCTTCAGATTTGGCTTTCAAGAAATAAACAAATGCCATCCTGCTAAAATCATCTACGAAGAGCAAGAAGTATGTCTTTCCTGCAATCGATTTAGCCTCCATCGGTCCACAAATATCTGCATGAACTATATCAAGTAGCTCCTTGCCCCTGTTACCAGTATGAGTGAATGGTAACCTGGCCTGTTTGCCCTCACAGCACACAATGCAATTTGTTTTACTGACCTGAGCTTTGTCTGTAAATGATATACCATTAACAGCGCCATCCCTCATCACATTAAGGGCTTTGCTGTTAATATGGCCAAATCGTCTATGCCACACCACTCCGAGGCTGAAGTCAACAAACAATCAACTTGTTTGATTCTTAGTTTGTAGACACCTCCAACTAAATCTGCAGTGGCCACGAGTTCACTTTTCCGGTTGTAAATATAACAGTGATTGTCTTCAAATGTCACTTTGTTACCTTTTTGCATTAATTGACTAACAGATAGTAAGTTTGTTGCCAAGTTTGGCACATACAACACTCCCGTAACTGGAATCTCATACTCAGTATCTTCAACAAGTGTAGTTATTTGAACATTTCCGCAGCCTTCGACGGGAATTCTGGATTTATCAGCTATCACAATCTCGTCCACTTGATGTTGTTTCGTTTCGCTCAACAACCAGTCCTTTTTGGAAGTCAAGTGGCAGCTCGCTCCGCTGTCAACATACCAATCTGTTTGTTTGAAGTTTCCGCTGAGAAATACTGCACTAAATGCGTTTGATTCCTTCTTTTTCGGAGCATGTTCACATTTATTCATAAAATGTCCTATCTGTTTACATTTATAACACCTGACAGTTGGTTTGACGTTTGACGTTGACATTTGTGAATTTTTCTTTTTCTGTTGCCAACCTTTTGTTGCGAATGCGTTATGTGTAGAACCGGAACCGGAACTTTCATCTTCCATATTTAACAATTTGGATTTAATGGCGTCGGCTGTTAATTCAATGCCTGAATGTTCGACCGCCATGATCATCGGTTCAAATTTTTCAGGCAATCCAGCCAGCAACAAAGAGCCAACCCACTCGTCACTGATCTTGAATCCTGTGCTATTCAATCTTTGACTCGTTTCTAATAATGTGGTCACATATTGAGACATCGATTCACAATTATCTCGACTGATAGATATGAGGTTGCGAAGCAATCCGATGCGCCGTGTGAAGCCATTATTGTCATATAGCTTCTTCAATTTTGTCCACAATCCCATTGTGGTTTTTTCTTCTTTAATGTGCACAAATAAACTGGGATCGATGGTCAATATTATTTTCGCTTTGGCTTTGCTGTCATTGCTATCGCCCTCCTTGACGATGCATTGTTCCATTCCCTCCAAAATCATAAAATTTTCTACCGCAAACGCCCAATCTTCATAATTTTCTCTTCCTTTCAATTTAGGAATACTCGCGAGAACAGAAGTCATTTTTATCACTGTTATTTTCAACAAAAACTCGAATTAAAACTGCGCCCGGCACATAACCTAATGAAACAGCAGCAGTGTTCGGCATAGACTAAACTTTATTTTTTTTTTTATAGACTAACTACAAACAAACTAGAGTGTTATTTTGCTACAGATTCAACAGTATTTCCATTTGTATTATCAGTTCTAAAAAGTGTTAACTGCTTGTAATAACGCTATACCGCGCCTTCTCCAGTATGTGTTCAATACAATACAATACAATACAATACAATAACTCTTTATTGCACACCAATACAGTAAACAGTACAGAAAACACATGTATATATATTGAGATTTTCTAAGGTAAGCAATAGGCGGCCTTATCGCTTCAGAGCGATCTCTTCCAGGCAACCTTTACAATGTTCCTTATAAGCCTAAAGCCAAGATTAGACTTGTGAGAAAAATCATGCAAATTGCATTACATTACGACGCCGTAAAGTAAACTAAAATCGAGTGCCGCAAGCTAATGCAATTTGCATGATTTTTCTTGCAGGTCTACACTGTACTTACTATATTCTGTGACTGCACTTAAAACTCCATGGACAAATTTGGCACCTACCTACGTTTCTTGATAAAAATGTGGCTTAAACTAAAAAATAGAACAAAAAATTCGAACGAAGCGGACCTCCTATTTCTGCATTGCTTGGGCGCTTCGCGCCTGGATATCATTCTAACCTAACCTAACCTAATATTTTGTTTTTCATTTATATCAAAAATAATAATCAATAGCCCAAACAATAATCTGCATAATGTGTATTAGTCTAATACAAATTAGTCCAACCGAAATTATTCTAATAGATTAATATGCCAAAAAAGTAATAGGCCAAAGTATTACTATGCGACAGTACTATTATGCCAATACAAATTATGCCAAATCAATAATGCGAAACAATAATAGTAAAAAAAAAAATGCTATTGAAGGGGACCTTCACGAAGTATTTTTTGCGTAAGTAGAAGGCAAAATGACACAAATGTATCCACCTATTTAGTCAAAATCTTCACGTTTTATTAGGGAAAATTCCTACGCACATTCTTTTAAGAGGTTGGCTGTTACGTGACGTTGGAACCGAAATAAAGCATAAGTATGAAATATATACACTCTATTCAAATTATATTCTTCATTTTCTAAGACTGCTAACTTAAAGAACTATCTAAATCAAACCCTTACTTACGCTCATCCTGATAATTTGCTTCTCACTTTTTTGATCTTTTTTTTAAACTTTCTAAATAGATTTTGGAAAATGTGAAAACTCAACTAATTCAGTTCATTTACACTAAAATTATTATACTTATAGTTAGACAGCAAATCTTACAATTACCCCCTGAGTGAGTCCGACGGGGATTTAGCTTCCCGTTGGACTCAGGATGTTTAATGTAAGATTTGCTGTCTGACTTGTCATAATGAACTGATTTAGTTGAGTGAGGGACGCGTCATTTTTAATTAGACAAGCTCTAAGATAAATACGTGAACTTGTGCCTAATTCTGCATTATAAACGAGTTCCCATCTCTATGGATTCAGAAACCTTTCAGTTAACAAAAG
This sequence comes from Choristoneura fumiferana, assembly GCF_025370935.1. Classification (NCBI taxonomy): domain Eukaryota; kingdom Metazoa; phylum Arthropoda; class Insecta; order Lepidoptera; family Tortricidae; genus Choristoneura; species Choristoneura fumiferana. The sequence continues at coordinate 9,582,965 of NC_133488.1, read as the reverse complement.
TTAAACAAGTTAACATAATAATAAAGCTAACGCCTCCTTTGGGCTTTCAATTGAACGTGAAAACAAAGCTATTGTGAGTAATAAACGAATTTCAATCTTGTTTTGGTTAGTTTGGATTTACCACTTGAACATATTTGTTTGTTGTTACTTAGGCAACGTAAATGTTAGAGCATTCGATAAAAATTTTCGTTATCCTATTATCGTACTACTAACTAGTACCGAACTACTTCAAAGCGTAGCTTTCTCTTAATTTAATTATGACTGTATTTGCTGTTTCGTTAAAGTTAAGGAATTTGATTTTTTTTTTTTCTAAAAAAATATTCCTGAAGACGAACTGGCGAGTATATTTAGCCTTTGACTATGAATGTGGATTTCAAAACATCTACATCCTAATTTTCGAATGTACTCGTAAATCAAAATTGAAATAAAGCATAAATATAATTACAAAGGTTCAGGGATTTCTTACTTTACTAACTTACTATATGGCTATCAGGGTGAGTTCGAGTTATTTTAAGAAAAATTGAAACCCTGTTAACAAGTTTATAAAAACTTAGCTACGAAGACAATTCGAGATTTCCTTTTTGTATTTCCTGTTGGCCCCTGAGGAAGTTTTATGTTTCATTGTGAATGGCCACAGATGCCAATATAGAAATCCAATCGCCACAAAATTATAGTCAGTACATAAAAAAATGCCTTTCGCTTTTTGTTTGATTTACCGTTTAAATCATTTTTTGCACGACTACCCGAAAAAAACAGTGTTTCATACCTACCTTACATAAAATTGAATAGAATCCCTATATAAGTATTTCTAACTTGACTCACCATTCATTTTAAAGCTGGTAAGCAAGTAGCTCTTCTATCCCAGAATAGTTCATTAAGATTCGTCCTATAAGTCAAACCACATTTTACGCAACCATGTTACGACAAAATTCACGTAAATCAGTAGAAGTTTCTCGAACTTTCCTCCGAGGCGGCGTGAGGCGCGCTCGGGAAACGGAACTCGACTGAAAACGAAGCCTGAAAACTGAAAATGAGAATGGTAAATGTTTACGTACTTGTACTGCGAGCCGCGAGATAAAGTAGACGAAAAGAGTAAACTGTACGTGGTTTCGGCATGTTAATTACATGTGATAATAATCAAAACAACACATCAATTTTGCAAGATGCTGAATGTAATGCTCAATGTAAGAAAAATCGTGCAAGTTACGCTACATTGTGAGGCCGTAAAGCAAACGAATGCATCTTGCACGACTTTTCCTGTAGCTTTAAACTGACCTTAGTTCGGTGCTTTATTTTTCTAAATATCAAAAATCAAACTCAAGACTAAATCAATGGCTACTGGGACATCTCAACAGGTGTACCAAAATTAAGTGCAATCTTGCCCGGTTCGATGACGATTGCAAGTAGTCAGGAGTAGACGAAGAGATGTAGCTAAACTTCTTTCCTGCGAAGTTGGGACTAAGTTTGTCATATTGTGTTTAATTAAAATGTACAGGGGACCATAAGAAATAACAAAAAAGTAAAACCGACTCCAAAAAAATAAAAACATAACAAAAAATAGAACCGACTACAAAACCCTTGAAAATATTTTTCTAGGTACGTACTAGCTCGAAGTCGGTGCCTCAGCACGAGCCAGCAGGAGTGGGACAATAGTTGTCTACCTCACCTACATACGAGTACTATGAGTTTCAATTTTGAACATGAAACTACCGTGAGACTCACTCATATTAAATATAATGACCCGGATAACTCACGTCTTAAATCGAGTTTAGCTCGACATGTTTCGGGCTAATCCGTAGCCCTTCGTCTTCGGAGCAACGCGACTCAGCGGCTGCTGCAACACGCGCACTGCGCGCCGCCGCTCTGCTCGCGCGACTACCCGACGAAACTGACACCGGCACACAACTACCCGCGTTTTCATCATCATTACAACTGTCAAATGTAGGGTAGCACACAACACTAACAATATCGCTCTGTAAAGGTACGTTCACACACACCGATGACGCAGCACGAGTATTTAACACCGTTTTCCAACTCGGAGGTACCGTCCAACCACTATCCCGGTTGAAATTCGGCCGACGACTAATCTCGATGGCTTCACGCACTTTCCGCGGAATGAAAAATTTCTCTCTCGCAAGAACAGATACCTTATCAAATCTGATATAGTGCGTCGAATCCGAGTTCATTGAGTGCTCGGCCACAGCAGACCCCTTGTCGTCCTGTTTCCTCATACTGCGTATGTGCTCCGATACCCTTGTGGAAACGTTTCGTCCAGTCTCTCCAATATAGCTCTTGCCACAGGCACAGGGAATCATATATACCCGGGGCCACTCAGGGGCTCCTTATCCTTCGGCGAACGTACCAACTGTCTGAGCTGCATATGAGGACAGAAAATCGACTTGATGCTATATCTTCGGCGTAACAAGTGTCCGATTTTATCCGTCACCCCTTTTATAAACGGTAAATATACCGGACCCTCTCAGCTCCCACCGGCCTATGACGAGTCGACACGTTCACCACACGGTTGCACTGCCTCCAGTTGTACCATTGCTTTCCAAAACCCGTCTCACGTGACTCAGTTCACGATCCACAAATTTTGGATCACAAATATTCAAGGCTCGATTTATCAACGTTCTAGGCAAAGAAGACAAATGACAAGGATGGTGGTGTGAATCTGCCCTCAAGTATCGATCCGTATGAGTTGGCTTACGATAAACTGTAGTTTCCAATTTACCACAGGGTCCCCGCATAACCAAAACATCTAAAAACGGCAACTGCCCATCATTCTCAATCTCCACCGTGAACTTAACCTTATCGTGCAAAGTGTTAAGGTAGTCCGAAAACTGCGACAAACTATCCCTGGACACAATCGCAAAAACGTCATCCACGTACCGCCACCAATATCTGGGAACAACGGGAGCGTTGTTTAAAGCTCTTCCCTCCAACCACTCCATAAAAATATTGGCGGTGACCGGAGCAATCGGTGAACCCATGGCCACTCCATCAACTTGCAAAAAGTAATCACCGCGCCAAACCAAATAGCCGCTCTTCAAACACAACTCAATTCCCTCCATATACGCGGTAGGTAAATCAGTGACACATAATAGGTCAGATATAATCTTTAAAGTCTCGTCTACCGGCACATTGGTGAAAAGAGAAGTAACGTCAAAGCTAACCATCAGTTCATCCTCACGCATATGGACATCATTCAACAAGGCAACGAAGTGTTTTGAATCTCTAATAAAACTCGACGACTTCCCCGTAAACCCCAATAGCACAGACGACAGGTAACGGGCTAGCTTATACGTCGGCGAATCAATTTGACTCACTATGGGTATGGGTATGGGTATGAGTTTTATTAGAGATTCAAAACACTTCGTTGCCTTGTTGAATGATGTCCATATGCGTGAGGATGAACTGATGGTTAGCTTTGACGTTACTTCTCTTTTCACCAATGTGCCGGTAGACGAGACTTTAAAGATTATATCTGACCTATTATGTGTCACTGATTTACCTACCGCGTATATGGAGGGAATTGAGTTGTGTTTGAAGAGCGGCTATTTGGTTTGGCGCGGTGATTACTTTTTGCAAGTTGATGGAGTGGCCATGGGTTCACCGATTGCTCCGGTCACCGCCAATATTTTTATGGAGTGGTTGGAGGGAAGAGCTTTAAACAACGCTCCCGTTGTTCCCAGATATTGGTGGCGGTACGTGGATGACGTTTTTGCGATTGTGTCCAGGGATAGTTTGTCGCAGTTTTCGGACTACCTTAACACTTTGCACGATAAGGTTAAGTTCACGGTGGAGATTGAGAATGATGGGCAGTTGCCGTTTTTAGATGTTTTGGTTATGCGGGGACCCTGTGGTAAATTGGAAACTACAGTTTATCGTAAGCCAACTCATACGGATCGATACTTGAGGGCAGATTCACACCACCATCCTTGTCATTTGTCTTCTTTGCCTAGAACGTTGATAAATCGAGCCTTGAATATTTGTGATCCAAAATTTGTGGATCGTGAACTGAGTCACGTGAGACGGGTTTTGGAAAGCAATGGGTACAACTGGAGGCAGTGCAACCGTGTGGTGAACGTGTCGACTCGTCATAGGCCGGTGGGAGCTGAGAGGGTTCCGGTATATTTACCGTTTATAAAAGGGGTGACGGATAAAATCGGACACTTGTTACGCCGAAGATATAGCATCAAGTCGATTTTCTGTCCTCATATGCAGCTCAGACAGTTGGTACGTTCGCCGAAGGATAAGGAGCCCCTGAGTGGCCCGGGGTATATATGATTCCCTGTGCCTGTGGCAAGAGCTATATTGGAGAGACTGGACGAAACGTTTCCACAAGGGTATCGGAGCACATACGCAGTATGAGGAAACAGGACGACAAGGGTCTGCTGTGGCCGAGCACTCAATGAACTCGGATTCGACGCACTATATCAGATTTGATAAGGTATCTGTTCTTGCGAGAGAGAAATTTTTCATTCCGCGGAAAGTGCGTGAAGCCATCGAGATTAGTCGTCGGCCGAATTTCAACCGGGATAGTGGTTGGACGGTACCTCCGAGTTGGAAAACGGTGTTAAATACTCGTGCTGCGTCATCGGTGTGTGTGAACGTACCTTTACAGAGCGATATTGTTAGTGTTGTGTGCTACCCTACATTTGACAGTTGTAATGATGATGAAAACGCGGGTAGTTGTGTGCCGGTGTCAGTTTCGTCGGGTAGTCGCGCGAGCAGAGCGGCGGCGCGCAGTGCGCGTGTTGCAGCAGCCGCTGAGTCGCGTTGCTCCGAAGACGAAGGGCTACGGATTAGCCCGAAACATGTCGAGCTAAACTCGATTTAAGACGTGAGTTATCCGGGTCATTATATTTAATACTATGAGTTTCAATCCCTCCTGTAATGTATATATATTTATGTTGTGTATATATATATATATATATATATAATCACAACGATTCCATTAAGCCCAAACACGACTTAGTTGCTTTATTTTATAACAGAGTTCCGTTGCCCACCTTCTGATCCATCAAATCAGTTCGGAAGAATCATTAACTTAAAGCTTCTTCTTAGTCGCTTATCTAGGTATATTAATCATGATCGTTTATAGACGAGCGAGCATTACTTAGCTTTGATGAGTTCCATTGGTCATCTACGGTCTTCTTCATCAGGTCCAGGTTACCAAATGATACTTCCTAAATGTAAATGTTCATCTTAAGGCTCAAAATGCTAAAATCGCCATATGTGTGCCTATCAAATTTGAGGTTTGCCCTCGATTTCCCTTGGATCCCATCACCAGATCATGTCTTGATGACAATAGGACCACCTCAGAAGAATATTCTTTCGAATAAAAAAGAATTTTGAAAATCGGTCCACAATTGACTGAGTAATCGGCGAACATACATAAAAAAAAAACATTGGAACATAGAACCTCCTCCTTTTTACATATTACTTAATTTTTTCGTAATGGCTACGGAACTCTATTTTGGGCGTGGCCGACACGCTCTTGGCCGGTTTTTGATGCGAGTTTGAATTCCATGCGACACCATGTCGTCACCGCCAGGAAGTATGACACTCGGTGTCGGCTTCATTGCTAATTAATCACATAAAGTTAAGGATGGCAACTATTGGGACTGTAACTACCACACTGCATAGTCAACATTCATACGAATTAGAGCTCTACTTTTCGACTACCTAAAGTGAACGTACCTACCTACCTACACTATAGGTAGTCGAAATGATGAAATCTGCAATGTTTTTATCCGGAATACACACATGGTTAGATTACCTTGACTGAAAAAACCTATAAATAACGGGTTTTCAATGGAATTTTTGATTTAAAATATTTTATAGTCACGCCTTTGAACATCGACTAATTAAAATATTCATAGTAAATTGCATCACAAAGGAGCAACATTGCATTTTTACGATGAGGGCGCTATTTTGAATCTAGAGTGCAGCGAACGATTTGAGAGTGGTGAGCATAGGGAGGGATTTTAAACACAGACTTTCTAAAAATATTACTTAAATATGCTTATCAGTTGTTACGCTTTAAAAATTAAACATTATGTACTAAATATTGAACCCTACTTATTGTAAATGCAAAAATTTGTGAGTACCTAAGTGGTATATGTGTGTTTTTGTTGCTTTTTTGAGGTTCCGTACCTCAAAAGGAAAAAACGGAACCCTTATAGGATCACTATCTGTCTGTCAAGACGCTTTTTCTCGGGAACCCTTGGAGGTATCAAGCTGAAATTTATATCAAATACTGAGGTCTACTGTTCCTTGGAGCTGTGAAAAAATCAAACTTCTAAGCCAACGCATTCAAAAGATGCAGCCGTTTATGCTGCAAATTTCAGCAAATTTTCGAAACTCGCAAGGGAATCAAAACTTACAGGGTACTTCCCGTGAACTCAGAATCATGAAATTTGGTATGAAGGTAGCTATTATAACACAAACAACTATAAAAGTCTGATAATCTTGATTTTTTGTGTCTGTCTGTAAATATCAATTACCAATATAATCTAACCCCACACTGCGTACATTTTGCTTAAGAGTAGGGCTCTGCATACACTGGATGATTAAATCACTCGGGAAAAAGCGAGAAATATCTTCAAGACACGATTCCCGTTGGCGTTTACTTACATTACATACCTATAAATGTGTACGGAACCCTCGGTGCGCGAGTCCAACTCGCACTTGCCCCGTTTTTCGTGCTAAAATGACTGGACGGATTTGGGCACAAAGCGATTGTATTATTTCTGTATTTAGATGAATTTTAGTATCCATGCAGATAGATACCATTTTGCGAATAACACAAAGGTGACTTTTACTCCCATAGCCTAAGAGACGCGAAATTTTACACGGATCTTATAATGCTTAAATGAAAACCACTTTGTAATTTTCAAGAATTACCTAATATGTATGTAGGTACGTGGATTCAACTATTTCTATGATCTAATTTTACTAAGAATTTTACACGTGAGCAAAGCCTCATGTAAATGATAGTGTTTACATATTTCATAGTAATGAGGAGATTTTAATTTAATTTAAGCTTAATAGCTAATTATTCTACTAGCTATTAAGCTTGTAACTTAAATTATAATTGAATTTCTTGGCCAATTAATGTTGCGAAAGATTTAATAATTGGCCAACTTGAGATCAATCAACTTCGTAAATTAACATTCTACGAATAAGTCGATCATAAGACGAGAGGGAAGCAATATTACATCAAATTATTAAAATGCGTGAGTCGCGCAAAATGTCGAAAATCGCAATATTTTTCTTTTTTCTTTTCTTTATAATCATTATCATTGCTGGGCGCAAGTCTCCTTCCAGAATAAGATTGGGCTGTGGTTAATTCCACGCGAGCTTAATGCTGATTGGGAACTTCAGGCGCAACATTCATTGTTTTAAGTCGTACACGGAAGTTTATATCCATACTAATATTATAAATGTGAAAGTGTGTGTGTTTGTCCGTCTTTCACGTCGAAACGGAGCGACGGATCGACGTGATATTTTGGCATAGAGAGAGTTTATGGACCAGAGAGTGGCAGCCTATGCCATCCCGGAAAAATGCACAATTCCCGAGGGAACAGCGCGCGATAACCAAAATCATTATAATTTTCCTTCACCGTTAAGGTCGTCATAAATTCCAAATGTAATTTCTCACGTGAATTCTGAAAAACTCAGGAGGGATAGCCCGGATTTGAACCCACCCACTATGCTCTGCTTGAGAGGCCATAGGACACTGTTAACGTGGCTTTTACAACTGTACCATACGCATAAAAAATACGGTTATGAAATATACTGACTGGGTACTTATTAATTACAATACAAAATTAGAGAAATAGTACTTTAGTAAAAAGTATGGCAAACGCTAAGAGAAGGTAAAACAATAAGCAAGTGAGAAATATGAAAATGACAAAATTTGTCTAAGTTAAATTTTGTTTTTGATTAACGTTTTATATATTTGCCTGTGACGATGTTAAAAATACGCGTTACTTATGTTGGCAGGCTATGGATTGCGTTCGGAAAGTTTTTATTCTGTATAAACCTTAGCCTGTCCAACCGAACGTACGTATTAAGAAAAAATAGGGTTCCGTAGCCATTACGAAAAAATAAGTAATATTTTTCTAAGGATTTCGTATTTTATACGGAATCTTCAAGTTTAGGTATATTTTATACCTTAGGCAGCTATTTACTCTTAAACTACTAATAATTCTCAAGCAAACTTAACCGTTATAGTTTTCCTTGAAAGTTTGATATACTTACTGATTTTGTTAAAAAATTTCCACCCACCGGTTTAGATTTTAAAGGGGCCCACTTTACGTCTATGGGATGGGAGGTACACTAAAAAAAAAATTATTTTTATTTTTTATTGTACCATTTTATCGGCATAGTTTACATACATATTCGAGCAAAATAACAGCTTTCTAGCATTGATAGTCCCTGAGCAAAACCGCGGACGGACGGACAGACAGACAGACATGGCGAAACTATAAGGGTTCCGTTTTGCCATTTTGGCTCCGGAACCCTAAAAAGTAAGTGGTTGCAGCAGGGCTACTACGAAACTCGAAACTCGAAGTTCGTGTCGTACCGTCCTTCGCTTTCGTATTAAATAGTATAAGTGTCAGAGGGACCGCTCACACACTGACACTTATAGTAGATACCAACTATTTAATACGAGAGCGAGAGGAACGGTACGATGCGAACTTCGAATATGGGGAATAGACAATATAGACTTTTCCACGATCTTGTTATGTACATACCTATGCTGTTATATTACTGTTCGTGATTAAGTAAATCACAGATTACAGTATAGGAGTAGAAAAAAGTAGTTATCTATCTATTATAGAAAGTAGGGCTATTGAACTCCGCCTGTGCAAAAGCAGAACATTTGCAATAAAATTACAATTCGAAGGGTCCACGGAAAGAGCATGCCTAGTCACCTTTTTTTTAATTAAGATTTTAATCTCAAAATATAGAGCTTGCAAAGTACTATGACTTACCATTGAATGAAATAATCCGAAAACAATATATATTTTTTTTCACTTTTAAATAAATGGTAACCGTAGGTTATTGTTCGTAATGACTAACTTTCAAACCGGTATAACTCAAAAAGTTGTTTAGGTGACTAGACACGTTCTTTCCGTGGACCCTTGCATAAGGGTACACTTCATAAATACGAAAAACTAAATTCCGAAAGTCGGAATCACGAATTTCAAAATACCGATTTTTATAAATCCGAAAATTAAAAATATCTAAGGTTTAAAATTACGATTTTCAAAATTCCAAACTTTAAAACACCTAACAATAAGAAGTCCGACTGAATAATAATCCGAAATATCAAAAATACGAATTCCGATTATTAAAATACCGAATTTCAAAATTCCGAATATCATTACAGCGATCAATAATAATAAATCCCGACTTATTAACGTAATCTATGTAGGTTAGATTGGCCTAAAACAGTAGTAACTATGATTCATTTTCAGCAATGTGACGCAAGGTCGACGGAGCTCCGCTTCGCGGAGCTCCTATTCCGCGCAGTTAAGGCGCTTCGCGCCTTGACGCAATTCTAACCTAACCTATGCAGGTCAATTTACCTAAATTGATTGATATTAATTCGAGATTCGAGATTCAAGATTTCGATTATTAAAAACCACGAAGTTTAGTTTGCCGAATGTCATATTTCCCGAATTAACAATGTCATGTCGTAAAATTGATAATCGGAATACTGTACTTCGGGCCAATAACACTTCGTGTTTTTCGCTATTCGGAGTTATAAGAATCGGATATTTTGGAATTCGGAAATACAAATTTCGTGTTTTTAAGTAATTGGAATTATATGTCTTAGGAATTGTGAAAATAAGAGGTTTGAAAATCGGAATTGCATAAAGTAGGGTATTGTTATGTGGCAAAAGTAAAACTGTGTGAGATTCCAGAGTGAACTGACTTTATTATCGAAAGTATCCTATTTCATACTAATTGTGAATGGTGGGGAGTAAGTTAACATTTGATTGATATTTCCCAATATTCCCGTCATCATCATCATCATCATCATGTCAGCCGAAAGACGTCCACTGCTGGACATAGGCCTACCCCAAGGCTCTCCACTCAGACCGGTCTTGTGCTTTCCGCATCCACCGCGATTCCGCGATCTTAACCAAGTCGTCGCTCCATCTGGTTGGAGGCCTACCGACAGCTCGTCTCCCGGACCCCGGTCCCGGGGTATTCCCGTAAAGAATGGTAATTAGGATATAACAACTATTATAGATAATAATGACTAAACAATTTATTATTCTATGATTAGAAAATAAACAAAATTACTACAATAGTAATTACTTCTTAAAAGTACTAAGTTTATATAAACAAAAGTGCTTAACGACGGAAAAGTTACATAATATTATTAATATCTTAGTGAAGTAAGCAAGCAGAAGAAAGGAAGATGGAATTATCCATACATTTGTATTGATAATTTTCGTGTCACAACGGAAAAAATAGTAGTATTTTTTTTTTACTATCTGCGTTAAGGAGAGCAACTTTTTGGTCTTCACCAATAACAGTATGAAAGAAATAGCAATCACAAGGGCTGGTGAGTGATAAGAAGAGAGATATTATGTATTATGAGTGATAAATCGCGAGGTTTCCCACGCTAGGCGTTGTGAATGTGGCAATAGCAACATCCGATGTTTTATTTTGTGGTCAAATACAAAATGTTCTAACAAAATCTAGAAATAAACATAATGATGTTGACCGCGAACATGTCATCCCTATTGTTCTCAAACATTTTTTGTATCTTGCATGAGTCCATTTACGAGTAAGTTATCTTCGATTAAACATACCTCCCAAATCAGATATTTAAGTGCTCAAATATAATCGTCGAGTTTTTGGATTTATCAATGTTTTTTTTGTATGAGCAATAAATATAGTAAAAGAAAAAAATTAGACTTTAGCAGGCCTGGTTCTAGGTACGCGTCCGGGGTACCAGTACTCATGGGGTGCCAAATCACATGTTGCAAATTCCTAGCCTTATTTATTGCAAACTGCTATGGTTTTACGGAATTCTATTTAAGTAGACAATGGTTGTGAAATTTATGACTATACCCTGTTCTATAGAAAACTGTACATGTGGTCCGGCGTACAATAGTGAAGTATTTGGGTACCTGCTTTAGACAAAAACAGACAAAAAACTTCGTTTGTGCTCAAAAATAGACTGTTAAATACTTCATTGTAAAAGATACGCCGACATTCCTAGAACAACGGTTTCCTTTTGTTGTAAAATTGCTGGTATAGATAACCTTGTCTAAAGGTTATTAACTTATTAAGTAACTACCTACGGTTTGGTTGTAAACTGCACATGGTGTGTTAATTAGTCGGATAGGAAGACAAAGTATAAGAACTACAGTTATTCATTCTGCAATTTGTGTTGCAACAGCTTTTGTAAAAAAGAAATTGCGCATTGTACGGCTGTGAGGACAGGACTATACACATGGCATGCAGTCTTTGTAAATACGCCCTTTTTGAACAGAACATTACAGCTAGCATATAATGAAGCTGTAAGAATGTACCTACTAAAATAGCATGTTGAAGAAAGGACATGAGCAAGTTCCACAGACTGTATCGCACCGAAACATTAAAAAAAAATTTAAAGCTGAACTGTGACAGACCTTACCGATCCAGGTTTATTGTCACACACTCGCAGGCCGGCCAGAACGTTCTGATCGATGAGGCTGTAGATTGCTTGCTGAACGGACATTCTTGCCGACCAGGGTCGGTAGGTATGTGACGAATGGTACATTTCATATTGCATTCTAGCCATCAACCAATCCCCTGGCTTGTTCCCTATTTGACGCCCTCCTGATATGCTATATCATTTCTGGCGTTAGGCCCATTGTCAGTAGGTCGTTCTGCATGGTCGCCTCCAGTTAGTCGGTGGGCGACCTCTTCTCCTTTTGCCATCTTCTATGGCTGAAACGGGTCGGGTCTTCGTTTCTGCATATAACATGCCCATACCTCCACCCGCAGACAATTTTCCTGCATCTTATGCTGTATTGGTCAGCTTGCTGGGGATTTTATTAAGTTTCGTCACACCTACCGCAGTATCTTCATCACAATGACATAAATTTTTGCTCTTCACATTTTCTGATTCCCCAGCACTTGGTTCCGTATAGCATTGCGGGTCTGACCTGATGGCACGTTTGTATGATGCCTTTCGTTTCGATAGGCATATTTCTAGACGACCGGATAGCCAAGTAGTTAGAGAACCTGACTACGAAGCTTGAGGTCCCGGGTTCGATTCCAGGCTGGGGCAGATATTTTTATGAATAATTTGTTCTCGGGTCTTGGATGTTTAATATGTATTTAAATGTATGTATTTATCTATATTTAAGTATGTTTATCCGTTGCCTAGTATCCATAGTTACGATAGTAACATAATGATATCATTGCATAGTACAAGCTTTTCTTAGTTTGGGGCTGGGTCAATTGGTGTTAAGTATCCCATGACTCCCAGTGCTGGTCTTATTTTTCTGGTTTTTCTGTGCATCTATATTTCAGTTTGTATTTCAATTTAGGTTTTACGGGATGACCGTAAAAGTAAAAATTTGGAATTGAAATAAAAAAATACAAAAAGATTCCCAAAAAACAATCTTCATTTGATTGCTTAATAACGATATCTCTTGTCCGGGTGAGCGGTTAGTTCCAATGGAATGCCGAAAGTTTCTCGATGAGGGCTACGGTATAGATGTCGCTAGCGTCACTGCTAAGTGGCTAAATAAGAAACAAACAAGCTGAGATATGTGGTGCATACGGGAAATTCGTGTCTGTACCGTTGACCATCAGTGGTGTAGCGGTATAACACACGGTACGGAATACCGAGGACCTGGGTTCAATTTCCAGTGCTGGTCTTATTTTTCTGGTTTTTCTGTGCATCTATATTTCAGTTTGTATTTCAATTTAGGTTTTACGGGATGACCGTAAAAGTAAAAATTTGGAATTGAAATAAAAAATACAAAAAGATTCCAAAAAAACAATCTTATCCCATGATTATTTATTTACTTATTTTTGTCACAGAGGACCTCAGTGTTGGACCTCCACTTGAGCCCGCCCATCCTGATTCTATTATCTAGGCCTTTGTGCGTGTTTGCTTTGATGTTGTTGATCACCGATCCGAGATTGCATTCTAGGCATCCTATTTCGTTTCTTTTCTGTTCGATTCTAGGTAGAAAAGTACAGAATTGGTGGGCCTGTGGCCGACCTTAGATGCGTGGTCCGAAAAAGCCGCGGACTGGACGCCAGCATTCAGTAAAGTGGTAAGTGTTGTTCTCTATACATTGCGAAGCCGACATGTGCAGTAGGTACTTTCATAAGACCTCTCGAGATGTTATTGGAAAAATATGAGCCACACGCGGTGACTCATGGACTATAAGGTAGAACTAAAAAATGTGAACTGCTCGCTTTCAAGGCTGCGAATCAGAAACCGAAAATATTAATAGGTAAGGGCCGGAAAAATACGTATAATATTAAACGTAAAATGTAAGATTTATTAAAATCAATACGCAAACATGTCACGCTATACGCTCAAACCACACCGAAGACAGTGACAGCCGTTCTTCAAACTAATTAAGACAGCTTATGGATTATATTATTGATGGCCAGCGTTAAGTATAATCAACAAAAAAAAGAGTAGCACTCCGGTTAGCCGGCTGGGAACTCCTTAAAAAAAAGAGTGTCAGCATTTAAGTACCTCGGTCACAGAATGGGCTGTATGGTTGGGATGGTGTGGACAAATTAAGATTACTGGGTTATGGAGTGTAATAACAATATTACAATATCTCATAAATAAGTAAATTGAACTTTCGTTGGGCGTTTGCGGTGACTTGCCCTTCAGTAAATAGGCACCTCAAACTGTTTCCCCGTTGGGGATAACGAGTACAACATTTCCGCAGACTGGAGAGGTGTTCGAAGTGCCAACTCACTCGCTACTTGTGAAAACACGACCATTCTTTAAGCATTTAGCTCTTGTGTTCCACTCTAGGCATCTCACACACGAAATCTCATAAATTATACTAAGTAGGCGGTTACTTTCCGTCGACCGAATAGGTCCCTCAAACCGTCGCCGTCGCCTACTTCGAGAAACGAGGTGGCAGCTTTGGTGTGAACGGGCAAAAGAGGAAATGTGTTCCTGAACTGTCAACTGGCCACTTACGGAAACACATCCAGTCATCCATCCTTCGAGCATTTAGCACTTGTGCTCCACTTTAGGCGGCTAACTAAGGAAAACCAGGGGCTTGATGAATGTGTAACTGTATGTGAATATGCGTTTATAAGCGCTTGTACACTTACTCACACAGCTCACACTCCCGGTGGTCTCGGGTTTGTGGTGTCGCTCGCTACGCACCAACAGCTCGCCTCAAGCCGACCTGCGATGAATGACTGCACTGGTGACACCACAGGACCAGCGGGCGATGGGATTATCATTATTATTATTATATTATATATCTTCACTAAAGTCACCTACCTGCAAACGCAGGTAGATAAAGCCAGGTAGGTATCTTATCTGACAATAAGTTTTGAACTATGAGACTTTGTCGGTAAAAAATATAAGGTAGTTTAAAATACAAAAGACGTGTTTCAACAATGAGAAAGTTTCGGAGCAAGCAAAAAAAGTGATGAGGAACCGGCTAATCCTTATAACTCACCGCACATAATTTATCTCAAAAGACTGGAATGCAAGTGGGATAATAATGTTTTATTTGCGCGGAAAGTTTATTTATTTCTTTTAGTCCTCAGTTACCAAGGTTTATTTCCACAATAGGTGCCTTGTTGTAGGGCTTCGTACCGAAAGGGTGCCAACAGAGCACTAAATGCTGTTACACACTTCACTTGTCCCTCCGTCCATCTGTCCGTCTGTCACACAGCCAACCTCTCTTATTAGAGCAAATTTTCAAATTTTCGAAGTATAAGCATCTTATTAACCCAACGTTCAAAAATTATGAAAAAAAACGTATAAATGTTTATAGGAAAGCTCATTCATACTTATACAGCTAAAAAGGGATGTAAATTAAAATATCAAAACACCGGACTGCCTTAAAAAATACTAAAAAGAAGAAAACAAGTCTAGTAAACTAGAACTTTGTTAAGTAGCTAACTTAAAGTTCAACAGATGGGATCCATTAGGTAAGAATTTTTGAGCGTCACGATGTAGATGGGTCCCGACTGTTGAACTTAAGAGTTAGCTACTTAACAAAGTTCTAGCCCACTAGACTTGGTTTTTTCTTTTTAGTAGGTAATTTATAAGGCAGTCGAGTTTTTGATTTTTTAAATTTATTGTTTTGTTTCACACTTTTCTGTGAAAATGGTGTATTAAAACGGTTATAACCCATATATTTTTTTAAATGGGCTAATTATTAGCAGGGGTCGGACAAAAAGTGCAAGTGACGTAAAAATTACGTAATCTTGCACACAAGATGATGTATTTATTTAAAGTTCCGTGTGACATGTAGTTACAAAGTAGCATTAATGAAGTAACAAAATAATCGTAAATAAATCAATGGAATTCAGTGAATAAAATAAATTTCATATCGTTTAATAGAGGTTGATATGATAAGTGATAATTGATTATGAAAATCAAAAATATTATTTGATATCATCCTATAAGTGGTTTGACGTCATCGGCACTTTTTGTCCGACCCCTGATTATTAGCTTTCATTTGATACCCAACTTGATAGGTTTGAATAAAAATCATTTTTTGAAAACTTACAATTTGGCGCCAAAAATCCGTAATGTTTATAATCATTTGTGTTTGCGTTTCAATGTTTGTAATTTACAATTCCGTAGACAAGGCACATAAGTTACTTAAAAGAAAACCATAAAATGACATTCATCTGTCAAAAAATATTAGTCATTCGGCTTCTGACTTGAATGTGCTCGCTACTTTTTTACTCGATATTCCCACGGGATCGAGATAAAATCTCGAAATCTCATCAGTTGGTTATGGAGTCATGAAATTTGGTACTGTTATTTATAATGCAATGTCAGTAAATACCATGATGTAATTCCCACTGGAATTTTGTAAAATCCCGGAATTTCAAAGCCGTGGGTAAAGTCTAGTAATGAAGAGATTTAAAATAAAAATGTTTGTTATCTCTGAAACGTCAAAGTTTGACATCTGTCTTCCACGGAATAAAAAAAAATAGGGTATAAAGTCGTTCCGATTTTCATGCTTTTATCACCATTTGCAGCTTTTTACTAAATTTCTGGGTGTGTGTGTGAGTGCACTATGAATCTAAAAGAAAAAGACAAATTGTTTAATAATTTCGATAATTTTGTAGGCTATATAACGGGTGGGCCCTGTAACAGGAGCAAAAAATTAAAACCCAGGTTCTGCTACTCAAATGGAACTACTTTAGTTCTGCAACTTTCAAAAATTAAGTAATTTAATCATTATGTTTATTCCAAACAAATTAAATGGTATTTTCAATGTACGGCATCCAATCGCCTAAATGACATTGCCTGTCACGTAACAAAATGACGGATTTCGCAATACATTGCTTGTCCAATTAAATTTTAAACTATAATAAAAATCATAATACTTACAAGTTATTTTCAAAATCTGTAGAACTAAATTAGCTCAAGATGAAGAGTGGAAGCTGCGGTTTAATTTTTTGTTCCTGTTACAGGGCCCACCTTGTATAAAACAGGGGTATGGGTATCTGGAAAATATATAATTTTGAAAGTTGATGGATGAGGCGCGTTTGATGTGTAGGTAAATGATACTTAAATTACAGACTCTACTGCCAAAATGGTAACCGAAAATAAATGGGAGATAAAATCCTTTTAGAATTTAGAAAAATATATAGGTCTGCTGTAACACATTAGCCTTTACAATACGTCGTAACAAAATTTAAAAAAATACAAACATCGTAACATAGAAACTCCTCCTGTTTTGAAGTCGGTTAAAAAATAGATAAAATTTCTCTCTACGATTTAAATAAAAATCGCGCGTGGATCATGGGTGGCGTGGCGTTTTAACAAAATAGGCTCACCCACGGCTCACCGCTTGATGATGCAAATACCATATAGATTGTAATGTCAAACCTCTTCATCCGAAGTTTCCAAGCAGTTTGTACGCTCATACTCAGTTACGGTTCATTTCCAAAGTCAATATATTTTTCCGAATCGTAGCTTAGGACTAAAAATAATTAAATATGCTAAGTAAGTATAACAATTTTAAGTAGGGTTGTGACGGAACTTCGCCTCCGCCTCCGCCTCCGCAATTTTTTTTGCGGAGTTATAACGGAGGTTTATTTCTCATTTCATTATCTCGGCGCGCTGCGAGAACGCGGTCGGGGGGCGGGCGTATGTCAAATAACACATGACAGGCAGGAATCAACCTGTCTCGTTGCTTGGACATAAAAATTGTAATGTATATGTTCGATTAAACCGCGATTTTTTAAAGTGATATTGTGCAAAGCAATTGTTTATTTAAGTCACATGCACGATGACGCCGAAAACAAGTGAGATTTGGCAGTTTTTTTTTTTAATTTTAGAGATTTTTGAGTTGAATAAAGCCTCCGCATCGCCTCCGTTAACATCCGCATCCGCGGAGGCGAATCTCGTCACCTCCGCATCCGCCTTCGCTTCCGCTAAGAACGCCTCCGTTACATGAGTGTGACCTAAAATTTCTATTAAAAGATTTCTTATCAAAGATTTGAATAGAAGTGGCCTGAAACGCGAAGAGGTTAAGAATCATAAAAATAAGGAAAAAGTTTTGTCACGCGAGCAAGTCTTCTTGCTGCAGGGTCCTTTATGACTACGCAACCCTAAAAAATTAAATGAAAATTGAAATGAGGCCACTTAAAACGACATCTAATTTGTTACTCTTACACATACGAGTGTAAGAAACCGTACCTTTGCTCAAGCTCTTAGTAAATGAGTTCGACGTTTAGCCATATTAGTATTCGGCACGCGCTAAGCAGTAAACACACAAACATGTCACATGTGATTGAGATGTCAAAGGTATTCGCCGCGGAACCTCTGAGGCTCTGAGGTTCCGCCGTTATGACATTACCTTATTAGACACCGCTAACACCGCTATGGTAAAATTGGCCGGTTGATAGTTGAATATTGGTAGTCTATCAATACCTAGCTGTTCGGAAGCATAGCATTATACCTACATATGCCTATCGATAGTATCGATGCGATGCATCGATAACTCGGGAGGAAACAATACTGGGTAAGGCTCAGAAGCTTCTGATTCTGAACCTGTGGTTGTAGCCAGTGCATCTTACCTTTTTGGGAAGGCGACGAAGATATAGCTAAAACTAAACCACTCTACCGTCGGTTTGTTCCCAAATCTTCAGATGTTTCTTTCAGATTTCCATTTCTACAGATTTCCAACTGAACAGATTAAAAAACTCAAGAGATTCCCAACTTAACAGATTTCTGACTCTACAGATTTCCGCCTCAACAGATACCAGACCCATTTTACCTTAAAGAGTACTCATTCTGAGAAAATGCCTGTGCCCAGCAGTGGGACACAAAATAGGCTGGGATGATGATGATGATGACTAATTTTACACTTTCACACGTTTAGTTAACACGAAAAAATAGTCAATATTTCTTATTACATTTTCATTCATCGATTTTAGTTTTGTGACCCTGCAGTGCAGAATGTGGCTCAGGCCTGAAATATTCGTTTTACTAAAATATATTTTTCGCAAAATGTCTGCTTTTCAGAATGTCAACACGTCTTTTGCATAATGTCAGCTTCTCAAAATGTCAGCTATTTTAAATTTCCTGTCAACAAGAATGTCATTTTTTTGTATAATGTTCGCTTTTCAGAAAATGCTTATTAAAATAAATAAAATAAAATAAAATAAATGTCATGGGACATTTGACACCAATTGACCTAGTCCCAAACTAAGCAAAGCTTGTACTATGGATACTAGGCAACGGATAAACATACTTAGATAAATACATACTTAAATACATATTAAACATCCAAGACCCGAGAACAAACATTCGTGTTATTCACACAAATATCTGCCCCGGCCGGGATTCGAACCCAGGACCTCAAACTTCGTAGTCAGGTTCTCTAACCACTTAGCCATCCGGTAGTATTCTCAAAATGTCTGCAACCTCAAAATATCCGCCTTCTTACTTATAACGTTGGCATTCCAGAAAAGTCGTATTCCCAAAATGTCTCCGATCATGGTCTTCATTCATCTAAATCGGTTCAGCGGTTTAGCCGTGAAAGAGTAACAGACAGACAGACTGAGATACTTTCGCATTTATTAGCATTGATTTTTCATTGTTTGTTTCTACAACAATTCGCCAGGTACTTATTGAGTAAGATCGCGTCTCACTAAACTAAGCCAGATGTTAGTTGACATCAAATTGCGATTCGGAGTGTTCTGCGGCCGTACTATTTCGAATTGTATTGCGACTATTGCGAGGGACTTAAGTTAACTACTAATTAACTAAACTATGGTGACGACGAGAACATCTGGCCAGTATTTTTTTTATGATAATTTTTTAGCGTATTTTGAACTCTATTAACAGACGTTTTGTAATTTTGATGTTATATGTGTATTGTACCTATCCGAACGTTTGTTTGTTTCTTTTTAGGCCTACAGAACTTAGTATCGATTTGATCCTATCTCTCGCTTTTTTCATATTGATGTGAAAGTGACAGATCAAAGTCAAGTTCAAATATTTGGAATTCATTCAGTGAGTGGATCCAGCACTGTCTTCAGCATTTAATAAAATAATTAAAAAGCTACTTTGTCTCACGTAGTGAGCAAAATTGATTTTTCATAGCAAAACCTGCCTGTTTGAGCTGCTGAGGTGAAAAAAAATATCGTGTCTGTCCCTGGGGGGCTAAAACGAAATTCCAAAAACGAAGTTCGTATCGTACCGTCCCTCTCACTCTCGTATTAAATAACTAGCTTTTGCCCGCGACTTCGCCCGCGTAGAATTCGGTTATCGCGCGCTGTTCCCTCGGAAACTGTGCATTTTACCGTGATAAAAAGTAGCCTATGTCCAGGGACCGTAACTTTGGTGCCGATGACAGACGTATGACGTCAAGCTAAATACAGTGTTTTTATCCAGACCTCTTTGTTTATTGATATAATCAATGTCAGTTAGAACGCAGTCAATTTTCATGGATGGTTTTGGGATTTGGAATTGCCAGAAGTTTTACGCAAAGAACTATTTTTAAAATCATTGCCATCAAAAAACATTGACTTTCATGAAGAAAGGTTTACCTTCAACAATATTTTGCTCCATGTGCGGTTATGAGGATTATGACCAGTACAACGCCAATTTGTAACTGGCGGGAGATTCGAGAGTTATATTGCCCAGAGTGTACACGTGTAATTTATTTATGTACAAACGAATATTTTTTATTACAATTAGATTACCCAGTAAATATTTTATTCACATGGTATTTTAAATTTACATCACCACTAAATTAAAGAGTTATTAGCATCATTGCAGTGTTGTAATTTTGTTTTAAAAACATCCTATATGACTTCACGTCATAATGACGTCACCCGCACGAAAGTTACACTCCCTGCCTATGTCACTCTCTGACCATAAACTGTCTCTATGCCAATAATCACGTCGATCCGTCGCTCTGTTTCGACGTGAGAAACGGACAAACATACAAACACACACACTTTCGCATTTATACTTAATATTAGTATGGATGGATATAACCGTCAGCGGGACGGCAAGATACAAAATTCGAATTTTGCACTTCGTAGTTCGAAAGAAAGTTGTTGGACTTGTTTTGTTGGAACCACAGGTTGGAACGAAGGACTTTTAAAATGCAGTTTACGTACGATACAAAGTGGATACAAACTTGTGCCGCAAACTTCGCGGCTGTTCTTGATTATTCCGCGGTGATGTCACCTTTGGGTGTTTTTCTCAACATTTGTAGTTTTTATTTTGAATTAATTCGCTTATGTATTTCTTTATGCCTCTGTCACCTATTCCATTTTTATGTTTATGTACATTAAAGAGATATTCATAAATATAACATTATTTAGGTACCTATAGCTTATAGCGCTCTCATTCTGATAGGTCTGTGCACTGCAGTAGGACGTAATGTATGTAGGCCGAGATGGTGATGATGATAATATAAATATAAACATAGTTATTATACTATTGTATGTATGTACAGTCATGTGCAAAGATATCGATACTGCCAAAGTTGCAAAAATATGTATGCACGGCTTTATTCACTTAACATTAAGGTCGTATATAGTTACATATTTTTGTAACTTTGGCCGTGTCGATATCTTTGCACTGGACTACATGTATAAACTTATATTTATAGAGTAAAATTCAACCCAAAGGGTTTCTCTGAAGGTAAATAAATAATAAACAAGTATCATGGGATACTTGACACCAATTGACCTAGTGCCAAACCAAGCAAAGCTTGTAACAGTCAAGGGCAAATATATGGACACGGCCATAGTTACAAAAATATGTAACCTACACGTCTTTATGCACTTAACATTAAGGCCGTGTATACATATTTTTGCAACTTTGGCCGTGTCGATATCTTTGCCCTTGACTGTACTATACTATACTATACAGTACTGTACTATACTATACTGTACTATACTATACAGGCAACGGATAAACATACTTATCTAATACTTTTAAATATAGACAATACAAGACCCGAGAACAAACAAACATTCATATTATTCATAATAATACCTGCCCCGGCCGGGGATCGAGCCCGGGACCTCAAGCTTCGTAGTCAGGTTCTCTAACCTAACCCAACCTAACCTAACCTAACCATTTGGCCATCTGGTCACCATCTAACGTATTATAATACAATACTTACAGACAACGCGTTAACAAAAATGAACAATAAACAGAATTTCCAGGGCTTACCTCAATGAAAATTTCAATGTCTGGATAGGTACAAACGGCACGATTAGCTGGCCTGCAAGAAGTCCAGCAAGTCTGCAGAATAGGTATTCTTCTTGGATATCTTGTACGACAGACGATAGTAAGGCCAAATGTTTGTTAGAGAAATTTTATCCTGAACAATAATCCTATCAATTAGTATAATAAACAAAATTGCGAGTGTTTGTTTTTTTAATTTTAGTTTGTTCGAAGCCCCGGCGAGGCAAGCGAGTTTTAGAAAATCTTTGAATGCAGTTTTTTCTTTTTAAAAACAAAGGAATGCCTCCTTTAAGTAAAATGAGCCAACTTAAGGATTTAAGGTAGTTTCCCTCCAGGGTCCGACTTATTGTTCCACACTGTATATTATATTTTCGTGATAAGTACATTTAATTACAAATTACAAACTTTATACAGCTTTTATAGAATGAAATGATAATTTCAGTAGTGAGTAATCAGCAAAGCCAATTATTTACTTTCAAACAATTTACAATGTGGGATAAATTATCCGCATGTTGTTCATGCTGCGCCAGATCTGTTACAAAAAATGTCAGGACTTTTAGGGGTGATGTCAGGATTTATATCAGGACTTTTAATTTTTTCCATAATGGCAACCTATCTCTATTTATAATAGATTCACTAGTCATAATTTCCATATAATAATAACGTATAAAAATAAAGGTAACAGCTAATTTCATATTAAAGTCTGTTAAAAATAATTTACAGATGCAATAGATATCTACTAGAAGTTTAAAATATAGGTAGGTACACATATTACTTTAGTTGCTTTATAATAATCTTCATAAAAATATTCGTGCATAACAGTAGTAAAATTTTTTTTTCGAGTTATTACATTTCTGCACCCGGTACCCTGGCAACTTTAGACTTACCTACCTATTTTCGTTCCCTCTCACTCATCCATCTATTCAGTTAGTGCCGACTGCCGAGGGATCGTCGACGCAAGTGGTGATCGCGCACCGCATAAGAAAAATAAATATATTAGTTGAAGTTGGATCGCGATTGTATGATAGTAAACGCACGTGTTTTTGTGCAAGTGACATTTTAATGACGTGAGAATGTTTTTATTAAGCACGTGAAAGTATTTAGCAAAATTTTTAGTGACTGTGTTGTTTGGCAAACTGGATTGTTGGGTTTGGATTAAAATTTTGTTGCAGGTAAGTTTCTTAGTTTAAGCATCTGAGCGGCTTTTTGATCGATCAATCATTAATTTGATAAAAGTAGGTAGGTATTATACAAGTGACAAAAAACATGGTTAATGTTTAATGTTTATTTGGGCCAAAAACGGTACAATATAAAAAACTTAAGAAAATAAGACTTAAATTTAGCTTTAACCAGCAAATATGCCACTATTAAAATCCACTTCACCACTTTTCTCCACTTTTTGCCGTTTATGGCTGACCGTTGACTTTAGAATATTAATTAATCTTTTCCTTACAAAGGAATATGTGTAGAAAAACATTTACTTTACTATTGAAAACATCTATTTTACAATAAATTTAACATAATAACAACACGGTTTTATTGAATATTCAAATGTTAAATAAATACTTAGTAGTACTTTTAGCACTAAACTTCAGTAAACCCCCAAAGTGGTACCCTGTAACGTACGTACCTACCTACTTCCATAGGAAAAATATCAATAAATCACTAAACTTTTAACATACGATAAGTACTATTAATATATAATAATGTATCTTTATTACCTTTGGATCTTTGTGCTCAATTATTACCTATAGGTGTTTACTATTTAAACTAATTTTGTAATACTTAGTACCTACCTATTATACTCGGCGCCGTATGTAGATTCCAAAAAAAACTACTCATGTGTTGCCAATAAAATAAAAGTTTTGCATCGGTAAGTTTTAGCTTTTCTAAATAACATTCATAAGTAATTTATTTATATATAATTGTAGTTAAAATTAAATGCAACCGCATAAATAAATAATTTCATATCAATATTAATTTCACCTACAGATATTTGGTTGAAACTGTTTTGTAGTAGAAAAGTTTATATTACAGTGGTAATACTTCAGGTTTTAACAACATTTGGATACTATTAATCTCATAATTTGCGTACCTATATACTGCCTATTTATAACTATTTTTGATATGCACATAGAAATATTGACAACAAATCACGTATGACAAACTTTATGGTAAACATCGCGGCGACAGGGCCACCATGACATCTCAAATTGTCACTTACTTCTCGGCATCAGACGTTGATTGATCGAATGTTTTTTTTATACTCGTGATAATTTTCGTTGTTGAATTTTTGTTTCCTGTTAAGTATTTGTTATTGCGTTTTCTTCGTGGGTTTTACGTTTACGCAAATAACATGGAACCGGTACCAGGTCCCTGTCACCAAGGAAGCGTCCTAGAAGTCATATGAGTGTCAGTGAGAAAATTATGGTACTGAACTGTTCTGTTATAAATACACCCAGAAAACATGGCCCGAGGACTAATGTTGGTCACTAATAGACTGTGCAAAAAAAGTGGCTGAAATGTTGGGCATGTGACAAAACAGTGAGAAATATTATAAAAGAGAACAAAACGAGTAAAAAGTTGGCTCAATAGATTGTAATAATTTTTGGCACATGGATAGTTCAAAACCAAGGTATTCATGTGTAACACACATTGTACAAAATGCGGTATGCGTTGGTATATAGAAAACATCAAAAACTTGGGATAAATTTTACACTTAAATAACAACAAAATATTATTAGGGTATGACTATTTTTTACTAATGTGCATGGGTTGGTTACATCTGGAACGTTACAAATAGTCACAATAACAATGACACTTGTGTCAGTGACGTTCGGCCATCTTTGGTAACTTTTTTGGAATCTATATACGGCGCCGAGTAGGTATACTTATCGCTTAAAAAATATATAATATTTTGTTGATTATTATTATGAGAACTGATTTAGTAAGAATGTTGGTCACAATCACGCGATCTGGCGTAACATTGGCAAAGTGCCTCGCAGCAAATGCCATATCAACAAAAAAAAAGAATGTTGGAACCAAGGTAGCCTGCATGTTACGTACGACACTGTTTACGAGCAAGTGTGATGAAAAATATTTTTTACCCACGACTTGTCACAAACCATTTGTTGTATCAGTATACTTCATGTTTACCAAATTGGAATAAAAATATCGAATATGACCCAAATTTTATCTGCTCTTCTAAGCACGAAATGGACGAAATGCAACTCCAGACTGCAATGCGATGTGATAAAACGCCTGCTGCGATACTATTTCGTGCGGTAAATTGTTGGTTCAGTGCCCTTAGTGTAAGTTTCGCTTACAAATTACGTCTCGATCGCGTTCGTGTAAAATCTCAATTTGTATGGAAACACGAACATCGCAACGTTCCGCTAGAGGCGCTGTTCATGTTTCTATATAAATTGTCGTTTTAACGCGAACGCGATCGAGACTTATTTTCTAACCGAAAACTTACACTAGGGGACAGGTGACCATTCATACTCAATATACATGATGATTTTTAATCGGTGATCAGGTCAGGAGTTTCAAAATATTAATTTAATAACCACCCTTAAATAGAATTCAATAAATGAAGTTTCACGATGTCTTAACTCGCTCTTTAATTAATTACAGTCAATGATATTCTTAAAATTGGCAATACTCTGTGTGAAGCTCAGCAGGGCTACTACGAAATTCGAAAATCGAAGTTCGTGGCGTTCGTTCCCTCTGAACTTACACTATTTGATACGAGAGCGAGCGGTATGATACGAACTTCGATATTCGAACTTCGGAGTATTCCGTCAGACACAAGCGCTCAGTGCCGGCCGAATCGCCGGTCGGATCAGTTGACTGATCCTGGCTGGTTTGGTTTGCGTCAAATTTTTTATCGAGTAGGTACCGTCAACACGCAAAATCTGAAACGGAGAAAAGTTGTTCGCAGGCAGGTAAAAGAAATTATTATTATTAAAGAAAATGAATATTTTGACCTGTAATGACATCTTTTATGTAATCATATATTTTTAGTTTTGTTAAAAATTGTCTCAAAGAGGTAAAATATTCTCAAAGAACAAACCATTAGTAGGATGACAATGAATTTTAAAAAATATTAAATACAAAGTGGCAGTGGGCGGGGCACATTGCTCGCAGGACTGATGGCCGATGGGGTGAGAAGGTTCTCGAATGGCGTCCGCGGACCGGGAGACGAGCTGTCGGTAGGCCTCCAACAAGATGGAGCGACGACCTGGTTAAGATCGCGGGATCGCGGTGGATGCGGAAAGCACAAGACCGGTCTGAGTGGAGAGCCTTGGGAGAGGCCTATGTCCAGCAGTGGACGTCTTTCGGCTGACATGATGATGATGATTAAATACAAAAAGGAAATACTTGGTTCAGTGTCATTTCGACTTGGGTAATCGTGATCGCCACCGATTAGGTACTGTGCCCTTAGGGGCTGTTTCACCATGCATTGATTAGTGTTAACTGACGGTTAAATGTGATGCCGTCTCTATTTGTTTTGTTCGAATAGACGGAGACGGCATCACATTTAAACGTCAGTTAACACTAATCAATGGATGGTGAAACAGCCCATTAGTGTAAGTTTTCGGTTACACAATACGTCTCGATCGCGTTCGCGTTAAAACCTCAATTTGTATTAGACATGGGTAATCTCGACTCCGCAAAGTGATCTGACTCTCTAAATCCAGCTCCGGTGTCGGTACCGAATCCGCTTATTGAATCCAACTCCTTTATTGACTCCGGTTGTTTCGAGCGATTATTAGTTTATCTATGGTCGATCCGGTCCGGCTCGAATCGGTCGGTACCAAGTTCGGTACTAAACTGAAATAAGTACCCTATTTTTCTGTTTGATTCTTTGAAGCTTGAAAACAGTGTTAAAATGGCATGTTGTGTTGAATATTTCAAATTTTAAATTAAATGCATACGTACACTGGCCTGCATAAGTGGATGGACACCTTACGTTCTATAATCGTTTGAACACGAGAGTTGGCGATTTTGTTAGGTGTTCACAAGAAATGAACTAGATGGCGCTGTTAAACAGTTATTATGATATGATCGATATTTTATCCCCATAACAGCAATGTGCCGATAGCTGAGTTAATCGGCTGCTTACTTAAAATCGTAAATGATCATGAGTTCGTATCCTACATATCAGAATTGTTGTTTTTGGTTCTTAATTTTTTATTATAACTTTCTTTTTAAATTTTGTAGATAACTGAAATGAAATTTAAAAAAATACTCTGAAAAAGGATAACGTTGCAACAGAAATAATACACGGTTTTGAAGTTTGAAACATAAAAAATGTATTCCTAAAACAATATTTATATTCATTAAATATTGACGCAATTATTAATGTTATACTATATAATATTCATTAAATAACTGAAAACCAGAAAGAAGTTTGCTCAGAATCCAGAGTAGAATCGATTACACTATGTTGTAAATCAGGTAGTGTTTGAGTTTTTAAATCCTTTTTTTATTGTGCCCAGTCTAAATATTACGAATGCATACGCCAATTAAATGTTTTAGGGATGTTTCATACCCTTAGATAATTTAATACTGGCCGTTTTGCGTCAGTTTGGCTTTCTTCTAAATCTGGAATTAAAAATTACGACCGTAAAGTTAGAAATGAAGTAGAATGACTGATTACGTAAAACATACAATTATTTAGGAAATAATGAAGATATTCGAAAATAAACGCAAACAACTAACTTAAAATAAAATGAAAAAATATTTTCTGGGTGTCGTGTGAGGTTTTCAGTTATTTAATTAGCACCTGACCAAAAGTTGTATTTTAACATTTTATTGAGGTATTATTAGCTTAAGTATTCATTTCCGATTCTGGAAAGAGGATTGAAGCTGAACCCCAATAAAAAAATAGTATTTGAAAGTAAATTATACCTGAGACCGGGTTATCATAAGACTCGTACGCGTTATAAATTATAATGATTGAAGTTTTCCAGTTTTAAACATTTACTTATCAATAATTGATGGCGTAGATCCACTGTAGTGTGTAATGTGTTACTGACAGTTATAATAAGATTACAGTCATATATTGAACTTTCATACTTATCTCACATAAGTAAACAAAACTATCAAGGTATAATTAAATGTTTTGTTCATAATAATAAAATAATTACTTTTCATAACAAAGTGATACCTACAGGATCACAAATAAAGATAAATATTTTGGTTTATATAATACAGTGTGCTAGAAAATCAGATGCGGATATTTTGAGGATCGATTATTTGCATCGTCGTTAATTGGTTTCAATTAAATTAAATAAAAAAATACAGTTAATGTTAATGCGAGGATGATTATTTTTGGACGGAATGGTATTTTTGTATGAAGCAAAAAAATATTACCACACAATACTTGAATCATTTATGTGTATAATTAATTCTTAGGTTATTAATTACATACCCTGAAAATATCCGCACCTTATATATTTTATTATAACATAATTGTTTAAGTATATAACCCGGTCTACACGTAACTATCAATTTTATTTTAATAACTGGTGTAACCACCATGATTGTCGATAACTGCTTGCAAAAAAAATCGCATCGATGCAACTAGATTTTCACACATATTAGAGCCGAGAATACTGTCCCTTATTATTACACAGTGGGCTTCTAACGTTTCCGGAGTTCGCTTATTTTTGTAATCCCAACTTTGGACATGGTTATACCACCTCATAATTTTTCAATGGGATTTAAATCCGGTGATCTGGCAGGCCAAGGAACGACTTTAATATTATTTTTGTGTTGATCAAACCAGTCTTGCGTAATACGCGACCGGTGTATTGTTATCTTGCACGAACGTTATGCACGGCACTTGTTCTTCTGGATAGACAACTCTAACAGTGGGCCACATCATAGCTGGCGCTGCGGCGCATCTATGAGTCGTGGTCTACCCGATCTTTGACGATGCAGCAAAGATCCTTCGTCTTGATATCGTCGTACCCATAATATAACTGTTTTTATCTGTAACAATATAAATAAACATAAAATAATATAACATAGATATCAATTTAATGAAGAAGTTGGTAGGATGAACGTAAACAAAAAAAAACTCACATTAACTCCAATTTCTCTAGAAATTTCCGTCAATTTTTCCTTCTTCATATAAATTAATAATTTCACACCTTTTAACCATTTCAATATTGCGATGAGAACTCATTTTAAAGAATAATTACGATAATAAGCAGATTCAACTTGAAAGAGACGATCAAACGATGTTGCAAGCAGCTGAACAAGTAGCAAAATCTTTGTAATAAAAACTTAGCCTGGTATTTTGAAGATCTTCAGTCTACCCTCTTTAAGTTTCGTTAAACACGCATGACTTCCGATTAATTTTAAGGCGACCCAATATAGATCCGATTTTCATCGCTTAAGGTAACAGTAATATGGTCAAGTGGTTGTGAACTTCGTTCTTCGTTCGTATGTCACGAGTTCAAATCCCACCAGACGATAATATTGAGTTTGTGTTTTTTGTAAATTTACTGTTAGATTTGGAGATTACTAAAGTTGACACTAATTCGCAACATGGGTCTTCGTAAATAAAGAATTTCATTATCATCAGCATCCCAGCCTATAGATACACGTCCCACTGCTGGTCACAGGCCTCTCTCAGAATAAGAGGGCTTGGGCCGTAGTTCCCACGCGGCCCAGTGCGGATTGGGAACTTCACACACACCAAAGAATTTATCGTTGGAATATTTGAAGGACAAGAAACGATAGTAATGCGAATAATAATATCTCCTTCTCTTACGACAAGTACGAAAGAGACAGAAAATGTCGTTACGCGATTCGCGGTATCACCCCGGTGTCCTACCCAGGCAGGAACATAATTTAGTTACTACGGCAGCGAAATACAAATTTCTAACATGAATATAAATATATTTTTTAAGGTCAGCGCCAGCGCCATCTAGTGAGATCTCAATAAACTAACTAAGTTAGTAAATAAGTAAATACCGCTAATACACTTCAAACACAGATGGCGCCGTTTCTCGCGTCAGACGATTATGTTTTGGAATTGTCCATCGACTTTTGCAGGCCATAGTACATACGTGCTCGCTGGCTTTATAGCGAGCGATGATTTGTTTTGTAGCAGGCTGCCTGCCTATAATTCCGATCCTGCTCCGTCCGGATTGGTACGTTACCGAGGTTCTGAAGTAGTATTCGGAGTAGTAGTAAATAGATTCGTCATAATGACTCTTTTGAATCTGTCCAAACAATATTATGATTTCAATTCTGTGCCATAAGAGCTATTTTACGCTGCAATTTTTGCTTAAAATTTCGTGAAATTAAGCGTCAACTGCTCCGGTCTTATTATATTGTGTTGTGTTGTAATTCTATCTCATGTCTTTCCAATATAACAGAGCGAGTAGTCCGAGTACCGACGTAGATACCGGCTCACTCAGCGCCCGACCAAACATAATAGATCCGATCCAATCCGATCAGAGTGTGAGTGTGACGGCGATCACGAGCCGCTCGATCCGGCCGGACTTGGTCGGAGTTAGTAACGTCGATAAGATTTGAAAGGAGTCATTAAGGGATTGGGATCCGCTTGAGGATCTGACTCTTTTGAATCTTCAGATCCGGATTTACCCATCTCTAATTTGTATGCAAACACGAACAGCGCCTCTAGCGGAACATTTGCGATGTTCCTCTTTCCATACAAATTGAGATTTTAACGCGAACGCGATCGAGACTTTTTTGTAACCGAAAACTTACACTAAGGGTACTGAATTAGAAAAATAGGTTTCTGGTCACCGATTAAAATCATCGTGTATCGTGACGGCCGGGTGGCCAAGTGGTTAGAGAACCTGACTAAACTGGAAGCTTGGGGTCCGGGGGGTTCGATTCCCGGCCAGGCCAGGTATTTTTATGAATAATACGAATGTTTGTTCTGGGGTGTTGGATGTTTAATATGTAATTAAGTATGTGTTTAAAGTGAGTACACGATAAAATCTGGGCGTGCATAATCTGGTGTTACTTTATAATGAATGCAAATTATCAACCAGCATTTTTTTAAGTAATTAATGGTTATGAAACAACATATTAAAAATATAATCAAAATAAAAAGTTAGGGCGTCTATGACTAGCTTTATATATTTCACAGACCGTAAGAAGAAGTACTGAATAATTCAGGCACAGTGAAATACATAACCACACTACTTTAGAAAAAATACTGCTTGAAAATTATCATTTATTGCAAAGTAACACCAGATCATACATGGCCAGATTTTATCGTGTACACACTTTATTTATATATAAGTATGTTTATCGGCTGAATTTTGCTTAAGTAGTTTGGGACTAGGTCAGTGTCCCATGCATGCAAGAAATGCGCGATGCGAATCAAATCAGAAGTTCTTGCGATTAGTCCTGCGAGCTCGCAGATTTTTGCTATGCGATGTGAATGTGAATTCGCAGTTTTATATGAGACCCCTTATAATATCAGCAAAATATTGTTTTTCAAAAATGTAAAAGTTTACTTTCAGGTCTTGGTTTGTGTAGCTTGCTTGCATCCTACGTAGAAAGGAATGAAACTGTCCACGGTGCGGCGGCAACATATACTAACGCATACTACGCGTTCTACGCAGGATGCATGCAAATAAATTACATACATCGATTTAGAATACCTTAGGACACTGTCACCTACAAAATCAAGTCGCAAAAATGTCCCATCGCTAAGACCTTGTCCAGAAGGGGCGAATTCGTCGCGAATAGTATCGCGCGAATTCATATAGTAGCGCGAGTCGAGTCTGGCGTAGTGCACGCGATTTACGCGCGTATTTTGAATTCGCGCGATGCTTGTGGACGCGATGTATTGACGTCTAGTTCCTCGACAACGCGCGTATGAATTCGCGCGATACGATTCGCGACGAATTCGCCCCTTCTGGACAAGGTCTATGTTACAAGTGCGCGCGTCTACTCAGGCAAATCAAAAACACATATTGTACTTAAGAACATTTCAATTTTTGTTAAGCCGGGTCCGCTGCGACGTGTTTTTGTGTTTTTCTAACACCTAACATGTTTTCTAACATAATAGGGGCGTGGTCTAAATGTTTTTGTTAGCAAAAACACTCAAACATGTTTGCCGCGACGGATGGAAAACATCCCCGCGTTCGCCTGCGGAGGGGGGTGCAGCGTTATTTTGTGTTTGCCCTCATACTGTGTCGGTCTCGGTTGTCCTGTCAAAGTGTCAACTGTCATCTTTGAATTAATTTTAATTGATTTGATTGTTGTTCTTTGGATCAGATCCATCACCGCCAACACAGATAAGACGTCCTCTTCGTCGGTATTCATGATAAATTTTGTGCGTGAACAATGTTTGGAACAACAAAAACGTTTTTTAATTAATGTTGCAACGGACGGGCACTTTTACTAACATGTTTGGCTAACATGTTAGACAAACAATGTTTTGTAAAGATTTTCGTCGCAGCGGACCCGGCTTTAGATGCAACCTTATGTCACGAAAATTAAGGTGTTATTTCGAGTGCGCGCGATTGGCGATTATGATTTTACAAAATAAGACCATCGCGCTTTCATCGCGGTATTCTAAATCTATGGTTACATTATAATTATGATAATTATGAAGCTTCACACAAGCGTCAAATAACGATAATAATGCGTACATCTGCAGCAAGCCTAAATTAGTTAGGTATTATGTATGACGTTTTGCTTTGCGCAGCGCCAGACGGTCAATGACTGACTGGGTCCAGACAGAGCTGTCTGGTCTGGAGGTCATTTACGGTCCGAATCGTAAACAAACTAAAAAAAAATCGGTCAAGTGCGAGTGCGAGCGACTCGCACATGAAGGGTTCCGCACCAATGTTTTTATTAACTTGTAATATAATATATTTCAACTTAAATTTGAAGTGGATATCTTCAACCGATTGAGCTGAAATTTTGCATGCATGTATAAATCCGATGACAATGCAATATTATTATGACGTAGAGCTGATCTGATGGTGAAGTTAGATGTTGGCCATAGGAACTGTAATAAAACGACACGACCGCATCGGTTTTAGTCTCATTTGATTCGTCTTGACGACTACCTACTTTGGTAACCAGGGGCAAAAAGTACCGCCAACAAAAAAGCTTGTATTAGTTTTTTTTTACAAAAAAATATTACTGAACTATTTTGTTTTTAAACATTGTACGGAGGTGCGGAACCCTTCATGCGCGAGTCGCTCGCACTCGCACTTGACCGATTTTTTCATATGCGCTAAACGCGCGCTATTTTAAATCGAAAACTTGTGTACGAGCTCATTAGCGCGTGTTTGCTCGTGTTTGTTCTAAAGGACATGTTCGCACTCGCGCTTATACAAGCTTATAATGCGCGTCAACGCTCGAAGAAAACAAATCCGCACCTGCAGGACTACTACGAAATTCGAAAAACGAAGTTCGTATCGTACCGTCCCGCTCACTCTCGTATTAAATAATATAAACGTCGGCGCGACGATACGATACGAACTTCGAGTTTCATAGTGTAGCACTGCTGGCGCGTGTACCTACATGCGCTTTGAAAAACGAGCTTATGCGCGCTCATAAAACGCTAGTCTGTAACCGTCCTAACGTGATAAGTCCCGGGTGGTGTAATAGTTACTTCAAAAGCAGATTCCCAAAGCGCATGTTATTCATTAGCAATTAGTGATGCACTGATGGTTGGAAACAAATTAGAACTTTGAACATCCTAGGGCAAAACAGCAGTCTAAGATAAGAATATCGCTAACTTTAGCGGATGAGAGAAATAAGATTCAGTAAAAAAAATGTTTGCTCACTATAGGTACTTTTTGATGACTGTATTTGCATTGTCATCCAACTTACAAGTTAATCCGACCTCTGGAATTAGGTAAAAAGAACTTGCAAGATTTGACCCAAACAAAAAAACTACTCAAACACCCGAACATAAATCTTTACGCAACTACGCATATTTGATTCATAACATGAACAGATCAATAGATTAATAATTTAATTGGGCCTTTCTGACAACTCTTTATTTCTTCTTCTTTCTCTTTTCTCTTCTTTCTTTCGGTCTTTGAATATTTAGCTACTATGTCCCTAGAAAAGTAATAAATTAACAATTACGTGATCAAGCGTAGCTATATTTTAGACTGCCGCGGTCATTATTACTTTCGTCATAGTGGCCATTAGTGTCCATAACTTATATGTTTATGACCATGCTTACCCGTATTAGTTATGGGTTTCCATAAACTCAAGTTAATACCTCTCTGTTTCCTCCACTCTCTAAAAGCGGCATGTACCTAATAAGGTGAACCGCCAAGTGGGTTCATTGTATCCTAAACCCCATTGAATAAGTTAACTTAAATAAATATTATAATTTCTTTGGTTATATAAAAACCGGATTTGTTTCTTGCCTTGATCTTTCTTTAGGACATCCCCAATCTGGTTGGTCATGAGGACCCAAAACTAGCGAGCATGTATGAAAAGATGAGTGTTGATGTTAAATGTTGATGAGTGTTGATGAAGCGAAAGATGTATCTCAGGATCGTGGTAGGTGGAAACAAACAGTCTGCCTTCCCCTTCGATGGGAAAGAGGCGTGATGTAGACAAAAACCATAATAATTAAAAAAGTTTTTGTTTTTATTGGAACTAAGACCACCGACCGTCCAAGTTTACTTCAAACTGCAGCTGACTCAATGAGCATACTACCTTCAGAAGGTTCCAGCCGTCCGTCTTGCTACGGCTTGGGTCCAATTTCAGCAATAACAGTTAGGCCAGCGCCACACTTGACGGAAATTATTGCATACTACGTGGAACGACCGCACTTCCGCCACAGAATATTATAAAATTATAATAGTACTAACGTACAGAATGGCCACGCTCCGCCCCGCACCGGTTCGAGTTACCCCACCCCTCAAGCGCAGATTGCAGGAAAACCGCAGGAAAGCAGTCGGGAGCGCAACGCGATGTATGTATAAGTATATGTCGGCCGCGCGGCACTAAGTTCGAGAGCAATAATTTCTCGCAATGCGAAATGGTGAAATTATCGCGATTAATACATGAAATAACTACCTACAGAATAATTCGTTTAAGTTTGTAGTCGTATATCAATTTTAATTGAAAATAATATGCTTAAATACACAGACAGACACATTTTAAGCAGGTTTAAATTAATAGATAAGATTTTATTTGCACATATCCAAGCCATACCTACATATAAGTACCTATATATATACATATAATATATGCCATTGGTATTACTTATAGTACCAGTGCCATTAGTGTAAGGTTTCAGTTACAAAATACGTCTCGATTATATCTCAATTTGTATGCAAACACGAACATCGCAAACGTGAATCCATACAAATTGAGATTTTAACTTGAACACGATCGAGAGTTCGAGACGGATTTTGTAACCGAAAACTTACACTAAATGTACAGGGGTTTGGGATAGTCAGCCCTGTGTATCTCACGCACACATCGACGCGTGTATATACGTCGTCGTGCTTATGTAGATTCAAGAACGCGTATTTTGTACGTCGTGGCCGCCATGTGCTTCCGCGTAGTGTGCCCGCTATTTGTAATTTATATGCAATAACATGGCGTTCTGTCGCGGAAGTGTGGCGCCGGCCTTAGTATTAATAAAACTCGCCTTAACAGTAAATAAATAAAAATTCAAGGTAGTTTTATAATTATGATCATTAACAGTACATTGTGCATTAAGGGGCGTAAGAAGGGGATCCCCTTACGGCCCGTGATACACACAATGATTTTCATCACATTGCGAGGAAAAAAGTGCAAAGAATTAAATTATTTTATGTCCAAACACTTCACAGCTCAGCAAAAGCAAGACGCTAAGAAAACAACTGAATAAAATATGGCTACCCGCCAATACAGGGGGCTACCTACTATACAAAACTTGAAAAATCGAAGTTCGTATCGTACCGTCCCTCTCACTCTCGTATTAAATAACATTAAGTAGCGTCAGGAAAACTATATGAACTTCGATTTTCGTATTTCGTGGTAGCCCCCCTGATTGTCACTTTTTTCGAGTCGTCTACCATAGATAATACTAAGAATCGCGTTTAGTTTAGAATTCGAATGGTCTTACGGCCAGATTATTCCAACATGCTAAAAAAATATTTACTAAAATTATTGCAAAACAATTTGTTATAAATTTTAAAATAACTAAGTTTCATGAAGCGTGTCAAATTTTTATGGTGTACAATTAGGTTATAGCTAAGTTTTAAAGATGTAAATAAAACGTTGGCTGACTTTGAAACCTCTTTAGTCTGAAATGACGCACCTACTAACTTTTAAAAACTAAAGTCATAACTGTCTTGGGGAGGAAAACATACGTACCTAAATCCATTATTCCCGCGGGAAAAATTTATGCCATTGTCCTTTAGTATACAGGCATGGAATACCGTCATTGACGAGCAAGTGTGATGAACAATTTATTAATATGTTGTGGGTAGTTTTGTTTGAGGAAAAATATAGGTGAGTACTTAGGGAGTTATAGTGTTCTTACATTGCGGAGGCGGAGGAACTGCATGAACACGCATATCTTGCATAAACTCGCGTATCATATTAAGGTCGCGGGTAAGCAAATAAATTCTTTTAGTTCATTGATATGGACGTGGACCTCCGCAAAGTAACACCTGATTCAATAAATCGTCACTACTTTGAAAAAAGCTGGTATCTCAAAATCGATGATCTTTCAGAGGGAACTTAATGAACATGTTTTAAGGTTCAAATTTGTTGACGTATCGATTTGAGATACAAGATTTTTTCAAAGTGGTGACGAAATGATTCCAGCCGTCGTTAGAGACATGTTTCACCGAATCCAAGACCTTAGACTAGGCTGTTCTTCGTAAAGATATGCCTACTTTCATTTAATTAGCACAGAATATTACATGAAGTCCCCAATCCGCACTGGGCCCGCGTGGGAACTATGGCCCAAGCCCTCTCATTCTGAGGGGAGGCCTGTGCCCTGCAGTGGGACGTATATAGGCTGGGATGATGATGATGATTACATGAAGACCAATAGATATTAGAGGGAATATCATAATCAAATAGAATAACATTAAGAACTAAAACAAATTACAGTACGACAATAGCTGCGGATGTTGATAACACTATCACGACTTCACGGAAATAGAAAATAACCTAAAATCATTTTATGACCACCGGCCACCGGATGGCCAAGTGTTTAGAGAACCTGACTACGTACGATACGAAGCTTGAGGTTCCGGGTTCGATTTCCGACCGGGGCAGATATTTTTATGAATAGGTACTAATACGAATATCTGTTCTCGGGTCTTGTTTGTTTAATATGTATTTAGGTAAATATATCTATACACCGTGTTATTTTTGATATCCGTTGACTTCGGCAGACGACTCAGTTCATTGATATATGAACTACCAGATAATTAACAATAACAATAAACACAAATTTAGAACCTTAATGCTGTTTTACTGCTAATAATTAACTATCTTAACTCTTGGTTATTTTTTAAACAGTAAGAGTTAGACCACAAGTATCTTAGAGAAATTAACTTCATTTGACCTGTAGATTGTCCCCTTAAAGATAACGGATTTTTAAAATAACACGGTGTATAAGTATAAGCATACTAAAATGTAATAAACCAAATAAACTTTTTTGTTGTACCTTTCGTGTTTTTGAATGTGAATTATATATGTACCTTCGCAAAAGCTTTTTCTGTATAATTAGATTATAAATAAAAATCAATGAATAAAACTAAATATTTATAATTATATTAGTAATGCATGAAAATTAAAAGGTATGTAGTAAATGAACAATGTTTCCTCTGTTGTTATTTCATCTCCTCGCAATCGAAGTGAAAAGCAGTGTAAAACTCGAGCATCAAACCGATTTTCCCCTCGACGTGTCTATCTACCCTCGCCATTGAACGTCTCGGGTAAAATGGCTCGTTTTATGCTCTTGTTGTACAATCTACTATTTAATTTTTGCTAGAGTCTACTCCCAAAGTATTGTTTTAGACTAGCCGTTACCCGAGACTCTGTCCGCGCAGAATTAGTTTTTCGCTATTCCGCGGGAACTATGTGATTTTCCGGGATAAAACTATCCTATGTCCTTCTCCGTGACTTAAACTATCTGTATACCGAATTTCATCTAAATCGGTTCAGCGGTTTAGACGCACTTTAGACGTGATGAAGTAACAAACAAACAAACAGACTTACAAACTTTCACATTTATAATATTAGTGGGATTAATGGGATATTATAGGCCTCCAGTATAGAAACTTGATGCAAAGCGGAATTAATACAAGCGTTCACTGAAAAGCGTTACGTTTTGGTGGATTTTGGGGCTTCGAAACCTAAAAAATCATTCATTACCTGTTCTTGGGGCAAGAATTGGTCACTCGCAGCTGCTACCGAGCCTCGCATTCCCACGCTACAGGTTTGATTTATTCATGCTTTTTACTTAAATATTCGTGCCTCATACGATGTTACTAGCAATTTCGTTTGGAGATAAGTCCGAATTGAAATATATTTCAAGTCAGTTTTCAAGTATTCTTTTTTAAATGCAATCTAAATACTGGTTACAAATGGTGGAAGCGACAAGGCGCTCGCCTTAAATACCCAAGGGTCTATCCCTAGAACCTCTAACATCAACATCAAACAAGTTGTATCATTTGACCAGAAATACGACTTGACATTAGATTGGCTTAGCATATATGTATTATAGTGCAAAAAGGTAAGTCAGCTTAGGACAAATTTATAAGTACTAAATGCACCAGGGGAATTGCACTCCTTTGAGTTGCGCAGGCGGGTAAAAAAGAATGAATGAATCAAACCCGTACCGTGGGAATGTAAGGCAGGTAGGAAGCAGGTACGAGTGAGGATTTGTTTGAGCAAAATCAGGTAGTTAATAAAAAATTTTTTAGGTTTTTACCCCCTAAATCCGCCATTTTGACCAGTCAAAAAAAGACTGGGGAATCGGCTAACGCTTACTAGTTACTACTACCAACCAAGTATTGGACGTGCATTACAGAACTACGCAGTTTTGTAATGTTCTCACGTCACTCGTTAAATCAATCAATAGGTAGACTAACAAGATTTAAGAGCCTTTTTGGCACCCTTTGAATAATTAGTTACCAAGCAGCAGATTGTGATTGTGACATCTTTATCATCAATTTATCACCAGAAAAGAATTAATTTAACGTGTACGTGATCAAAGCGTAGCGAGCCTATTTGACATGAATGGTGCCCGCTCATTCATTTCCGTATCTCCAATTTTGATACCCTATTATTAGTTATGGTTTTTCCTTGAGCTAAGTTGAGATTTCCTTGTGCCACTAGCCGAGGGGATTCCATTCTATCCTCCGCCTCACTGTACTAAGAGTAAACTTATTGTAGTTTAGTGGTATATTTTATTCAATCTAAAATCACAGATCAAATTAACTTCAACGATTGCTCTAGGACGCTCTACGAACTTCTGATGGTTCCAGCCACCGATCGAGAGCTATACGTTTCTCCGATTCCCCCACAAACTATATTTAGCTTGCACGCTTTTCACTTTAAAATCATTTATGTTAGAGAAGTGCATGAGAGTAAGGGGGACGCGCCCCCCGCATCGAAAACATTTCCAATCCCTACCAACTGTTTTAGTAGGATAAGGTCAAAAATACATAGTTTGCGACGTCAATAAATCAGTAAATTTTGCTTGGGTAGTTTCAAAGACTTTGTACTCAAGGGCTTATTTTTCTTATTTTTTTATATATATTTTTTTCTTTTTCAGATTTTATGAAAAATATCAACAACTCGACGATGGAAAGTAAGTCACAATACCTGAATAACGTTTTATTTACCTATTTTGATTTATTTTTGTCAGCTTTA
The DNA here is from genome assembly GCF_025370935.1 of Choristoneura fumiferana. Classification (NCBI taxonomy): domain Eukaryota; kingdom Metazoa; phylum Arthropoda; class Insecta; order Lepidoptera; family Tortricidae; genus Choristoneura; species Choristoneura fumiferana. The sequence continues at coordinate 9,543,160 of NC_133488.1, read as the reverse complement.
ACTATAAGTTCTTCACTCTTCAAGCAAATCATGAAGTAACATTGTATAATTGTATATCAATAGAAGTACCAAAAGTAAAATGTTAACCTCATTATAGAAACGATTGTATTGCAGGTAACATTCTGGAACAATTTGCCGCTTTTGATATAAGAGCCAAAATAGAGGTCTCAATATACTTCGAAGACGAAGATGAAGCCAAAGAAATGGCTATCAAAACAGAAAACTTCGCAGACGTCGACAACACGAACAGCCAGGATAGGACTAATTTGCCCCTTAATTGTTCAGAGCCAAAAATAATAATAAAAGAAGAATTACCTGAAACGACTGATAAAAAAATTGATGACGAAGTTACCGGTGATAAACACATTGATGAACAAATTCCGAAAGAGATAACCACACTTGAAACTGAAAACTCACAAAATAAGACTAACAATAGCGATAATGAAAGAAAGCGAAAGCAAAAGCTATTGCAAATCTACAAAAACAAAAGGGTTAAAATAGGGTCACCCCAAGAAAATGTGTCAAATTGTTTATCAAACCAAAATAAAGAAAACGATGTGCAGAAAAGTTTCGTTTCGAATCTTAACTGCACTCATCAGGACGTTGACACTAGTCAACTAAATCTAAACGAAGTGTCATCCGCTGCTGCCATACCGACTTCAAATAAAAATAATGAAGAAAGTGAAAAATATAAAATAAGAACTCGCATATTAAGTTATCTAACTGCTGTGTCAGAAAACATGCGGCTTGTAATGGAAGCATATGCTTACCACAGAGAATACAATACTCCATATGACTGCTTTAAAAAACAAAAAATACACTATTTTAATAATTCTTATAATACTGTTGTGAAAATAATACTTCCAGAAACACATAATAAAGCATTCATTTTAAGTTTTTTACAAATGACTTACCAACACGCTTTGAAGCGACCGACTCTGAACAAGTTCTGTTTACGTGATTATGAAATTCTACTAAAGGAATTATTAAGTTGGGCAAAGAAGAAACAAGATTCGAGCCAGACAACAAAAAATACAACTCAAACTGGTGGTCAACAAGAAAACACTGTACAACCTTCACTTTCTAGTTCAAATTATAGTCAAGCGCCGATTTTAGAAAACTCACATAACAAGCCTGAATTAAATGGCACGACCAAATCAGATACAATATGTATTTTCTCTATAGGATCTCCAGGAAGTGAAATTAGTATTAACGTTGATCCTAAGTTAAGTCCACATCTGCTAACAACTAATAATTTAAAAAAACATGATGCGCAAACTGTAAAACAGTCAAGTATAGACTTTTCACGAGCTCAAATTCCTTTCCAAACGCATCCGGAAACTCGATCAACTAATTTAAATAATAATGAAACTTCAGTGGCGCAAACTACAAGAAAATCAAGTGTAGACTTGCCACAAGCACAAATACCTTTCCAAAAACATCCAGAAACACGACCAAATAATATAAATAACAATGAAGCTTCAGTCGCGCAAACTGCAAGAAAGTCAAGTTTAGACTTGTCACGAGCACAAATTCCTTTCGAAATATATCCGGATACTCGACCAAAAAACATTGAAGCTGCAGTGGCGCAAACTACAAGAAAGTCAAGTTTAGACTTAGCACGAGCAGAAATCCCTTTCCAAACACATCCGGCCACTCGACCAAGTCATACGAAAAACCATGAAGCTTCAGTGGCGCAAAGTACAAGAAAGTCAATTGTAGATTTACCTCGAGCACAAATGCCTTTCCAAACACAACCGGGAACTGAAACAATTAATAAATACACGTATTTGCAGGAACTGTTACATAAACCTCCTTCAATTCCACCTAGCGTCCCGGACATACAAAGTCGACTTTATCCTGAAATGTACAAGTACATGCAAACCACTACCTGTGTCGTCCAAAAGTATTCAGCCAATAACGACAAAATAAATACGAGTACAAGACTACCTCAAAAACCATTAGAAATGCAAAACGGAAACACCATGGTTGGTCAATCACAACATTTACCAGAAAAAACGATGCCACCTCCTTGGATATTAAATCGAAATCAACAAACAGTAAATACAGCTCAGAAGCAGTCGATACTTACACCCCCATCATATGACCAGCTGATTCGTCTGCCACCACCAACTTATGCCTCACCAATATGGAGTCAACAACAAGTACAACCAGAACTTGTAAATTATCAACACATACAGCCTCAATACGATCAGTCAAGGCAAATACAACAATTAAGTCAGCTACAACATAATAGTATGCTTCCACAATATGGGCAATATCAACAAATTCAAAGCCAAATCAGACAATCGCAAAATACACAACCACAAAATGGCCAACCAACGAGACAATCACAATCTATAATGCCACAACATGTATATCCACAAATTCCAGTACAATCACCTGCCCAAACAGAATGTGAAAAACGTCTTCAGGTTGAAGAATGGCATCAAGGCTTAAATGAGCATTACCACCAGGGGCAAATACACCAACAGAATCATAAAAATGCTCCCAGGTCGACCTCTACGGACAGCGGATTCATAAGCCCACTTAACTTCAATGCCGCAGACCAAACGGTACTTCAATATTTTCAGCTTTATTACTATTTAAGTAAATAGCAGACAAATATATATGTATTTGAATGCATGCAGTAGGTAATTAATAGAGGCGGAACCCTATTCGGGCGTGTCCGACACGCTCTTGGCCGGTTTTAGGGTTCCGTAGCCAAAATGGCAAAAACGGAACCCTTATAGTTTCGTCATGTCTGTCTGTCTGTCTGTCCGTCCGCGGCTTTGCTCAGGAACTATCAATGCTAGAAGGCTGTAATTTTGCACGAATATATATGTAAGAAAAAATTCAGGATGGTAGTAAGTATATCAAACTTACAAGGAAAACTATAACGGTTAAGTTTTCTTGAGAATTATTAGTAGTTAGGTATGTACTACATACTACCTACACAAGTAGTGTTGCCGAAAAATCGATAGTTCGATATCTCTTTTCGTGCAATAGTATCGAGAGTATCGATATTATTGCTGTCTAATAATGCAAAACTATCGATACTGTGGTGTGTGTGTGTGTGTGTGTGTGTGTGTGTGTGTGCGTGCGTGTATGCACTCATACGTGTGATGTATATGAGTTCAGAAAACTCCGACCGTCTTAAATTAAATTAAAAGTAAAAAAACATTTTTAAAAACAAGCTTTTATTGAAATAGTCTAAAAAAATAAAATATTTTATACTTTTTGTTTAAGCGTTAACATTTAAATTAAATAGCACAAGCACAGTGTTCCAAACATAACTATTCGATATCATTTATATTCGCTATAAAAGCTTGTCGCGAAATTTCCTAAATACATAATAATATAATTTAATAAAACAAGTAAATGTATTGTAGCGTCAGTAACTTTATTTTATTTTATTTTTCTTAGAATTACTATTTACTTAGGGAGGTGCGCACCTACTATGTATATTAATATTATTATTATCGATTATCTACACAGGTAAATAAATCTTCTTGTCTTCAATTAAAAAATAAAGTTTCTCGATGAGGGCTACAGCATAGATGTCGCTAGTGTCGCTGCTTAAGTGACTAAATAAGAAAACAAACAAGCTGAGATATGTGGTGCATAGGAGAAAGTCGTGTCTGTACCACTGTCCAGCGTTGGTGTAGCGGTATAGCACGCCGCACGGAATGGACCGTGGTTCGATTCCCAGCCTGGGTTCGATTCCCAGCGCTGGTCTTATTTTTCTGGTTTTTCTATGCATCTATATTTCAGTTTGTATTTTCTTCTTGTCTTCACCCATTTATAATATTAGTAGGATTTCAAGTTTTTTAAGGAAATTGGGTTTCAGATTTTAATTACCTATTCTTTTTATGTATTCTGAAGGTGATAAAGATTCTGTAGAATCATTTTTTAGACGTCTCTACCTATAACTTGTATATCTTGTGCGACAGGTGTGTCCGACTGTTGTTGTTTTTCAAAGTAGGCTGTTGTGGCGCATCATGGCGATGGTGCCGTATGAAGTGCGGGACGTGAACTGACGGCCCTTTCTCTTTTTTACTCACTTAGCCAAGAGCAGCCGCCAAGAGCAGCCGCAAGGCAGCCACCGTATCACGTGATATTTTATTTAATTCGGCCGCGGTTAAAATTGTGGATTTTGCATTACACGCATGTTTTTTTTTGGAGTCAGATTTTTATTGATCCATCCCGCAAGGAACATAGACTGCCTAAATTTATTGGGGTTCGGTTCTACGAGTTAAAACGTTTTTTATTTAGAACATTGGCTGTTTTTGCTCTTTTCTCACGCAAAAGCAATCAGTTTTTTTTTTAGAAATGACAATTTATGGATATAGTAGTAGTTGACCATGGGTCGTGAGGATAAAAGGAACATTTATAATTTAAGAAAAAACCGGCAAAGAGCGTGTCGGACACGCCCAAAATAGGGTTCCGTAGTCATTACGAAAAAATTAAGTAATATTTTTCTAAGGATTTCGTATATTTTATACCTTAGGCTGCTATTTACTCTTAAACTACTAATAATTCTCAAGCAAACTTAGCCGTTATAGTTTTCCTTGAAAGTTTGATATACTTACTACCATTCTGAATTTTTTTTAAATTTTCCACCCACTGGTTTAGATTTTAGAGGGGGGGTGCGCTCGATTTTAATGAAAATTTGCACTTTAAAATTGAATTTTTCGCAAGCAAATCACTAAATCGAAAAATCATTTTAGCAACCCCGAAATGGTTCCGGTTGGAGCCTCAGCCCTCAGCTTAAACTATGAAAGCAATTTTGTAAATAAATGAAGAAAATATAAGATTTTTTTTGTAGGTGCCGCCAGTGCCTGAGCATACGGAATCCTCTCAGATTGTAATAACCCACGTTACTTCTCTGAATCCTAATGTACCTTCTATGGCTGAAGGAAGCTGTGTCATGTGCAAGACAACCACGAAGAAAGTCTGCATGGGGTGCATGAAGGTTTATTACTGCACATACGAATGTCAGGTACGAAAAGTTTTTTTACTAAGATTAACTTTAATAATAATTATTAATCAATTTGGTTGTCAGTAGAATTCACAAAACATCTCTTGTTCACGGCCCACCACTTGTATTGTGGCCCACCCGGCCCCCTCTTTATAATTATACGCCTATAGGTAGTCATTCACGATGACGCGTGCCGTGGTTCTTATTACAATGTCATTAATGTCTAATTTTGTCAAAATCACAAAAAGCACCTGCAATAAAAAAATTATGAAGTAATTTTATTTTTTTCTAGCTACAAGACTGGTCCAAGCACGGGCCTAATTGCCACAATAGCGCATCACGGCAACACTGACGAAAGAAACCAACGATCAACTACCGTACCCCAGTATTTTGTAAATAAACTGATTTTTTTACTGAAATATGATTTTTTGACTGAAATAAAGTTATTCTCATATATGCATTTATTAGAAATTGAGAACCTAAAATAACGATTGAATTTGTATGGAAATTTCTTATCCAATATGGTATTTGACAACTCCTAAATTTGCCATGTCTGATATATATTATTATGATAATATAGGTATACAGACAGTGTTTAGCGAAGAGAAAACTTAAATCGGTTGAAAATTGGATTTATAGATTTTTGGAACAATCTATATACCGTCTCTTTCTCAAACGCTTTTCTCTATGCAGAAAGTATGGCGCTACTTGCGCGTGACGTCACATGTAAGTATGTCTTTCTCTGCCTAATCTTGAATTTCAAACCTTTATAACTTTGTTATTTGTAAAGGTAGCTTAAAAATTGTTTCTGTATTCGATAACAGGCATTGTGAAGTTTTAATTTATAAAACATATAAAAAACTAGTCAAATACCGTATTCGGACATGCATAAGCAAGTCTAAGTGTTAATTTAGAAAACAGTACAAAGTAAAAAATAAGACAAACCTACCTGTTTTTTGACTTTTTCTATCTGTATATTTTATAATAATGTAATAAAATGTTATTGATATACCTTCGTGCATAACACGTTGCCAAGCAATTTGCATTAAGTAGTTCATAGTTACAAAGTCGCGCCCTCACACTGTCTGTTCTGTTTTCCTATACCAGTCGCGCGCGGCCACAGAAATGTCACGGCCGCGGCGAACTCAGCGTGATATCGCCAATCGCCATCATAAATAACCTAAGCATACAATTTTCATTTTTAATACAAGCTTTTTTGCTGACTCTACGTGTTGTTGACTTTCCTTGCATTGTCATTCAAACTACATTTGTATACCAAACTTCAAGTCGATGCTATTGACCGTTGAAGAGTTCCGTCCTGCGGAGACGGTCTTGACCGGAGTACCAGGATGTCACTAGTTGATCATTGCATTGTCACGCAATTTACATAAATATTCCTTTCAGGTCAATCTGACTACTGGAACTGGATCTGGTGGTACTGGAAGTTGATCAAATTTAACTTGCAGGTTTCAATACAGACAGACAGACAACGGGACAGGTGAAACTAAATAAAAGCTTGTAAAAATTCGCTCGCGCGCTACTGTGTGTGATAGGCCGTACCTACTGAGCGTTATTTGTGACTGTATTTGATGTGACAAATATATGTATACGTACACGACTGTTACATTATTTTTATAGAGTAAAGGCACTATAAAATGTTAAATGTTCACCCAAACAAAAGCTTTTATATTGTTAAGTAAAAAAGAAACTGAAAATTTAAAAATAAACTTATTTTTGTTAGAAATGAGCCTTTATTTATCAATGTTTACCTTTAAACAAAATTAAAAAAAAACACACTAACCATCTTTTACATATATCTCACCTGATGGTATCACGCGGCATAAAAATCTAAGGCTGCGTATGCGCGAGGAATGATAGATAAATGTTCATCGACCAATGGAAACGCTTCACTTACCTCGCCACGCTCCGCTCAGCTGTTTCCACCGGAAATGCGCTGCACGAGGATAGGTAAATGAAGCGTTTCTATTGGTTCATGAAAAACATTCCTCGCAACACATCCACGCACATCTCCGGTGGAAACGCAACAGCAACCAGGCTATCTCTACTGATAGGGATATATGTGTCGGCGGCCGATCGTAAAATCCGCCAGATCACCAAATTCCTAGGCATATCATGAAATGTAAAAGTTGGCCAGGCATATCACGATGTGCCTGAGAAACAATACGGCAGATCGATTAGAGCAACGCATTCATCGATATTTCTAGCTCTATACCGGGCACATCGTGAAATGCCAAAAAAAATTTTAGGTACGACGAGCGAAGCGAGGAGTGGTTAGTATTAATTGTGACAGCGGCCACAGTGACAGTGCCAGAACCGATATGCCGCCATCATCGACATCTATGTACAGTCAAGGGCAAAGATATCGACACGGCCAAAGTTGCAAAAATATGTATACACGGCTTTAATGTTAAGTGCATAAAGTCGTGTATACATATTTTTGTAACTTTGGCCGTGTCGATATCTTTGCCCTCGACTGTAAGCACCTTACGGCACTAGACTGGCTGTATGGAACAAATCGCGCGGCGCATCAATCATCCATATTACGTCGACATGCCTACGAATTGTACGATATGCCTAGAAATTCGTGATTTGGCGGATTTTACGATCAACCGCCGAATAATAATAGACTGGCCAGCGAAAGCTGTCCACGCATTTTTTACTAAACTTTTATCTGGTATCATTTTTGAGATTGTCAAAATTGTCATATTGTCATTCTAGCCCGGCTTAGATAATTTTGATACTTCTGCTGTAAGAAATAAATAAATTATTTTTTCTTTAATTCAACCTCCTACCATCCTCAAAATGGAAAATGTTGTAAGATTATCTTAGAATTAAAATGTTATAAGATCCAAAAATGTCATGTGTCTGGCTGGACTGTACGTAAATGGGCACAATAATGGTCATAAAATGTACCAAGGGACTACTAAAGTGCATCATCGACTGTCACACATTACCTATTATAATGAATGTTGATGCAGCTTGAAGTCTCCAGTATAATTTAATATATCGAAAATTTAAATAAATATCTAAGTATCAACATCGTTTAATCAGTGTACAGCAAGTGTTGTCAGCCTCATTTTTAGGGTTCCGTAATCAACTAGGAACCCTTATAGTTTCGCCATGTCTGTCCGCCTGTCTGTCTGTCTGTCCGCGGGTAAGCTCAGAGACCGTTAGTACTAGAAAGCTGTAATTTGACATGAATATACATATCAGTCATGCCGACAAAGTGGTAGGTACAATAAAAAAAATAGAAAAATTATCGTACCTCCCATAAACGTAAAGTGGGGGTGATTTTTTTTTTCTCGACTAACCCTATATTATGGGGTATCGTTGCATATTAGTAGTTTTACTCTTAAATAGCAGTCTAAGGTATAAAATATACCTAAACTTGGAAGATTCAGTACACAATACGAAATCCTTAGAAAAATATTATTTGATTTTTACGTAATGGCTACGGAACCCTATCCTGGGCGTGTACAACACGCTCTTGGCCAGTTTTGAGGGTTCCGGAGCCAAAATGGTAAAAAAGGAACCCTTATAGTTTCGCCATGTCTGTCTGTCTGTCTGTCCGTCCGTCCGTCCGCGGCTTTGCTCAGGGACTATCAATGCTAGAAAGCTGTAATTTTGCACGAATATATATGTAAGCTATGCCGACAAAATGGTAGAATAAAAAATAAAAATAATTTTTTTGTAGGGTACCTCCCATAAACGTAAAGGGTATCGTTGGATAGGTCTTTTAAAACTATTAGAGGTTTGCTACGAAGATTTTTCGATTCAGCGATATGTTAGCAATTTTATCCAAATCTTTGACTGTATAACCTGTTGATACCTAAATTGATAACACTATGAAAAGAGGGTATTTTTCTGATTACTTTTTGCCCCTGGTTACCAAAGTACTCGTCAAGATGAATCAAACGAGTCCAAACTCAATGCGATTGTGTCATTTTATTACAGAGTTCGTATGGCCACCTTCTAGCTTCATCACTAGATCAGCTCCAGGTCATATTGCATTGTCATCGGATTTATATATCATTATCATCATCATCAGTAGTGAGGGATACAACGGTTCCAGATCTAAATTTTTTTGGTCCAAAATGGCGATTTTGGGGCGGGTCCAATCCTAAAAAAAAAAAAAAAAAAAAAAAACCCCACTTGGAGCGATTGGACGAGGTCTGAGAACGCTCCGCCCACTCCTTCCTGTACATATGTACTTCACTTCTGGGGCAATAGCAACTCCGAAGCACCTAATCATAAAAGGTTCGACCCGCGAACAATACAAGCCGCGCGAACAATACGCGCACATTGTCCCTTTACCTGCTCTCGGCTCTGGCGCTAGCTCTATTGTTCCACTCACCTGACTACCGTACCTTTTTTTCATTCACTTGTTTCCTTTTACTACCTGGGTTCGCCGCACCTCTGAGTTTTTCGAAATTCATTTGTGGCATTACACTTGAAATTTACCACGTGTTTTACGGTGGAGAAAAAAACATCGTGAGGAAACCTGCTCAAACCTGCGAAGCAATTCAATGGTGTGTGTGAAGTTCCAAATCAATTTAATCATCAAACTTTCCCCTGCCAATTTCGTAACTTTAAGGAATGGCATAAATCTAACCTAACCTAAACCTATCTTTTAGCAATATAATATATACTGAGCGGCAAAAAAATCTGGTCCTCAAATATATGCAATAATAGGTAATTTTGTATGTGGAGTGGGCCAAATCTTGTGCCGCTGAGTATATTAAGATGGAAATTATGAAGTTCGTAAAGTTTGTGGTCGTCAGCTTCACATTAATGCTTTTCATTGGTACTTTATCAAACAAATCGTTATCTTATATTGTTAAAGCACATACATACATACTTACTTTATATTTTGAGTTATACCTACACTTAATGATTTATTTAATTACTCCTCTCTTATTCGTCATACGATACCAGTCTTAAAAATACTGGTTTAAACTTGTACTATAAGCCATCAGCGTCTTTATAACGCACGTTGAAACTTTTAAAATTCTCATCTAAGACATCTCCAAATGCAGGTTTGAACTTGAAGGATCTAAGTGCATACACAGTGAATGATTCATGGTTTCCCTTTTACCAAACCACCCACCGTGCACCGTCTTCTATTGTTAAAATTTAATTACTTCGTTTCTATTGACCATGCGCCGCCTTTCTCAAAAAAATGCTGGTTTGTAAAGGTCCGATCCTCTCCTTTGTTCACCGGCATCCTTTGTGTGTACCCACCTCGGAAATATGCTATGCACAAGTCTAAACTTGCAGGATTTCATTGCGTATAAAAAGAAGTTTAAACCATTCCGCTTCATATCGTCTCAAAGAATTCATACGACAAGATCTCCGTCCAAGCGAGTCGTCGCGTAGTGTAAAAAGTTCAGTGTTTGGTTGATATACCTAGCAGTGTTTCGTTGGTCGAAGCGAGTCGTCGCGAAGTGTAAAAAGTTCAGTGTTTGGTTGATATACCTAGCAGTGTTTCGTTGCTGATATGGATGTAAGTAAGCTCTTGTTTTCATTGTATTTGGACCTGTTTGTTTTAATTTTTGTTTGATTGATAATTTTTTACTATGTATCTCTGTGTTTCCTTAGGTACCATCTAACTCAACTTTGTAGCATTGTTTAAAATATCGTTTTTTTTCATTGTTATAGCTGACTGAAGAAAACACATTTAAGCACTATTATTATCCAGAGAATCACGATGAACTCAGCGATGACGGCGAAGGAACATTAGCTTTCAAAGTAAAGAGGGCAATCGCCAAGAACAAAAGACCTAATAACAGTATTCACGGATTCTTTGAAAAGCGCAAGAAAAAGAAGGTTCCCAAAAACTCTTCAACTGTTAGTCAAGCCACTGCAGATGGTGTTGCTTTTATCAAAGCAAACCAAGACGAATCAGCTTACGCATCACACCTCATTAAAATCGAGGTGTATGATATAGACAAGATTAAGAACATTCCCCCGACAGAACAATGGAAACATGCCGAAGTCCGTGTTAAATATTACGCCCACTCCGAAGAAGATGAACACGTTCAAGTGGTATCGTATGACGAATAAGAGAGGAGTAATTAAATAAATCATTAAGTGTAGGTATAACTCAAAATATAAAGTAAGTATGTATGTATGTGCTTTAACAATATAAGATAACGATTTGTGTGAAAAGCATTAATGTGAAGCCGACGCCCACAAACTTTACGAACTTCATAATTTCCATCTTAATAGTTTACTATTTCTCATATACTCAGCGGCACAAAATTTGGCCCACTCCACATACAAAATTACCTATTATTGCATATATTTGAGGACCAGATTTTTTTGCCGCTCAGTATATATTATATTGCTAAAAGATAGGTTTAGGTTAGGTTAGATTTATGCCATTCCTTAAAGTTACGAAATTGGCAGGGGAAAGTTTGATGATTAAATTGATTTGGAACTTCACACACACCGTTGAATTGCTTCGCAGGTTTGAGCAGGTTTCCTCACGATGTTTTTTCTCCACCGTAAAACACGTGGTAAATTTCAAATGTAATGCCACAAATGAATTTCGAAAAACTCAGAGGTGCGGCGAACCCAGGTAGTAAAAGGAAACAAGTGAATGAAAAAAAGGTACGGTAGTCAGGTGAGTGGAACAATAGAGCTAGCGCCAGAGCCGAGAGCAGGTAAAGGGACAATTTGCGCGTATTGTTCGCGCGGCTTGTATTGTTCGCGGGTCGAACCTTTTATGATTAGGTGCTTCGGAGTTGCTATTGTCCCAGAAGTGAAGTACATATGTACAGGAAGGAGTGGGCGGAGCGTTCTCAGACCTCGTCCAATCGCTCCAAGTGGGGTTTTTTTTTTTTAGGATTGGACCCGCCCCAAAATCGCCATTTTGGACCAAAAAAATTTAGATCTGGAACCGTTTTATCCCTCACTACTATCATCAGCAGCATCATCAGCCTATAGCAGTCCACTGCTGGACATAGGACTCCCCCAATGAGCGCCATTGCGCCCTGTCCTCGGCTGGACGCGTCCAGCTTCTACCACCAGCCTTTCGCAGATCGTCACTCCACCTGGCTAGAGGGCAACCTACACTAAGTTAAAGTTTACATACATTTACAATTAAGATAAAATCAAACTACTATTTGAAATAACGACATTTAAAATGGCAGAGGTCAGAGTTATTCATGAAGGCCTCCGGGAGGTGACACCGCAAAGGTGGCAGTCTTGTATAGGCCACGTCATAAAAGTAGAAGATGAGATGTGCAAACTGGACAGATTAATTACTGGAGTTATGGATAAATTTGTTATTCATGTAACAGAATCAGACTCCGACATTACTAATAGTAATTCGGTCATTAGTGGTGGAAATAAGGAGTTTGAATAAAGAAAAAACTGTTAAAAAAATATTTCATTTAACCTTTTCAAATTCCTTTCCTGTGCTTTATTATGAGGCCTCTTATATCTTGCATAGAGCATTTGTCTCGTATTATGTATGTATGTAAGTGCTAGACTAACTAGAGCGCTGTTTTAAGAGTTCCGCACTCAATGGATAAAACCTATTACTAAGAATCAGTTGTCCGTCTGTAATTAGGCTGTATCTCATAACATAAACCATGGCAGTTGAAATTTTCACAGATAATGTATTCTGTTGCGGCCATAACAACAAATACGAAAAAAACGGAATAAAATAAATATTCAGGACTACACTGTGGTAGAACAACGCAACCTTATCCTGTTTATGTTCCTTAGACCATATTTTAAAAAACTGGGTATCTTGACATTACCATCCCTCTTCGTTTACGAATCAGCTGTGTTTGTCAAAACAAACCCAACACTATTCAGAACAGTTTCTGAGGTCTTGAATAGAAACTCTAGGTATGGCCAAAATCTCCACGGTGTATATGCCAAGACAGCGCTAATGCGGAAAAGCATATTCTGCCTAGCAAGCAAGTTATATAATAAGATCCCGAGTCATATAAAAGCCTTACAAGTTCAACAATTTAAAAATGAGTTATGTAAGTTATTCATTGACAATTGTTGCTATTCAATTCATGATTTCTTGACATGTAAAATAGTATAATGACATTTTCTTTTGATGAGTGACTTATTAAGCTATAATTTAATCCTGTTTTATTAATTAAAATTTGTTATTCAATTTAAGTATTTTTCATAATTTTTTAGGTTCTTATGACTTATAAGAGTAACAATTATTCTAATTTCAATTTAATAATTATTTTTTTCTTGTAGTTTATCTTATATTTTGTTATTTTAATCTCTCTTTTATTTTAAATTATTTTTGTACGCCAATTGGCAAAACATGGTGAGACGATAATATTTTCTTTTACCACTGTATACAGTTATACCTATGTTTAACAAATAAAATACTTTGACTTTGACTTTGACTTTAGAATAAAATTGTCTCAATGTTAGTTGAGAGTTGAAAATAAGTAAACTTACTTAGTAATTTTTTTTTCATAAAATCCTTATTTAATAACAATACAAGGAATCTTATAAAAAAAGGTTATTATTATCCCCCTCAATGGCGGCCTTAAGGCTTGGGCCAATGTCAGTTAAATTAAAGATAAATATATTCTTCTTCACGTTGTACGGTGATTGTAGTTTTTGCAACTTAATAGTAAAATTCCAGAAACCACGCGGAGACAACTTGCGCATTAAAAAATGTCAGACACGAGAGCAATATAGAATTTTGTGATCACTGTTAAAAAAGGTTGGCGGAACCTGAAAAGTTTATTTGACAGTGACAGAAGTGACATTGACAGATTTGATAGTGACATATCTGTCGTAGATTTTTTGGTCTTGAATTCCAGTTTTTAGTATACCTGCGCGCCACCCCTTAAGGCGACCCCTGCATAATATTGATCGTCTAATATCAGAGGAAGTTATGATTAAAGTACTGTAATAGAAGATCCTTGCTTGATTATTTTATCGTAATAAAGTATTTCTTCAATTATTCCGTAATTTTAATACGGCGCAACACGCCACGAAGATCAAAACTGCCCGGGCTTAGCGTCCTTTACCTTGAGGTACGTTCGAAAAAAAAAACCTAACGTCTGTCACTCACTGACTGTCAATGTCATTCACTTCGTTATTAAACACACAACACACGCAAATCGTAATCAAATCACTCTAAATGGTTTATAAAACTCTAATCAACGTGAATATTAGTAATTAAACAAACAGCAAGCAAATGACAATCCAGAAGAAAATGTTACCATCAACACAACATGGCTTTAAGTGATAACAGAACTCAAAAATGATATTGCGAAAACCTAGCTCGCTTGAAGGAGTTTTATATTATTGGCCTATAAAAGCCTTAAGATGTGGTATGCAGCAGTAATTAGGTTTATTAGGAGAAGACTCGTTTTGGGTATTATATTTGCGTCGTCCCTCACTTATTGTATCGTCAGTTTCTTAAGAGAGGTTAGTTGTATTGAAATTTTGTAACATTACTATTAAATTTGTATTACGTACGCGTGCCATTGTAACTGAGTCTCTATAATAACCATAGAAAAGTTACAAATAATAAATAACCAAATAATAATAAATAAAAATTAAATGACTCTTAAATGTTTGAATGTAAAAGTGCCATGCTAAATTCGGTGCATACTTTTTTCTAGGGTGGAAGCAGAAACATGGTATATCAGGACATAATGATAGAAAGAAAACCCTTCGTCTGGAGAACATTGCAAGAGCACAATGATACAAATGACAACATAAGTTGTAGGAACTCTGTGCAGGGCAAACTTATGATAGTTGATGATAGAGGTAGTAAATTAATTATCAAAAAGCACCTTTTAAAGTAAAAATAATCTTTTGACTGTGATATTTTCCATATAAAGAACCCCTTCATTAGATATTCAGGGCTGTCTTTAACCTATAGGGACCCTGAAGTCTATATTCCGAAAGTAAATTTTTGTAGTCACTAGAGGGCCCTAAGGTTGCGAAAGGTAAGGGGGGTTTAAGGTTGCGGGTGAGCAAATAAATTATTTTAGTTCATTGAATTACTAGCTAGAGGGCCCATCGTTTGTGGGTCCCTACATTGTGCCCAGAGTGCCCAAAGTGCCCAGTGGGAAAGAGATTTCTGCAAATAATGATTTTAATGCTTAGTACATACACACAGGCTTTGGAAATTTGGTATGTAAATGCAAATAACTGCATCTGAACCAGCTGAACTCAGCTTGCAACCTGTGGGCCAGTTGTAGCCCACCAACATTCTGTCAAGTGGCCTTTCTAATTCAATAAATCGACTGTGACAACATACAGTATCGACACACAACACAAAGTATGTTATTTATAGGAGGCCAATTTTAAGTTTTATACAATTAATTTGCTTACGAATGGCACAATTAAAAAAAAAAAACGAAAATATTTGCAGATTCGGTACTGTATGTTGCAGCAGTCGAAATATGTAAATAGATATGCAACTGAAAAACAAATAAAATATTTCAACAAATTTAGAACCTATTTTTTAAGTCAATTAAAGAAATATATGTCACTTTCTGTCCATAGTTAAATGACATCTCATGCCTTATTTATGGAAAAAAAAAACATTGAATTTAAAACAATTTACTTCTGTAGACACAAGGAAGGTGGGATGATGATATCAGACAAGTCGTAGGAATATCATGGAGTAGAGTGGCTATAGAAAGATGAGAATGGAGAAGATTGGAGGAGGCCTTTGCCACCTGGCAATCGGACATGCAAAAAATAAGCAAACGAGAAATCTATGAATAAAAGAGAAGGAAAGAAGTGATGAAATACATTTATACATGCTGTCTGATTAAAGGCTTATAATAATAATAATAACTTCTGTAGAAGTTTACCTCAATATAGAAATTACGGCAATCCAATCAAACCTTTTACTCTATTTAATTTCAGGGTATGTGTGCAGGAGGAACCATATGAATAGAAATGGCTGCTGTGATCCTGACGCTGACTCAACGCAAAGATATGGCTGTGAGACCTGCAAAGAGAACCACTGCTGCATAATATATGAGTACTGTGTCTCATGTTGCTTGGACCCTGGCAAGGTAATTGACTTGTGTTCACCATCATTATTTGCAACATGTCCAATGATGAATAAAGACCCACTCTTCAGACTCAATGAACAATTAATTAGCCACCTGCTTCCCCCAGTTATCACTCTTATGGTGCCTTCAGTCTATCTTTTACCTTTCTCCCCTTACAGTGATCTATTCTTTAATAGATGTGCTGTGCCTTGCCTTACCACTAGTCATTTGTTATTACCTCACACTAAATTTGATTATTTTTCAACCAACGAAAAAAACAAGGAGTTTCTAAAGTCGACGTGTATATATTTTTTAACCGACTTTAAAATAGGAGGAGGTTCTATGTTCCAATGTTTGTATTTTTTTATTTTATTTTATGTATATTCACCAATTACTCAGTCAATTGTGAACCGATTTTCAAAATTCTTTTTTTTATTCCAAAGATTACTCTTCTGGTCTATCATCAAATTTTATAGGCACACCTATGGCGATTTTGGCATTTTTAGCATTAAGATGAGCGTTTAATTTCAAAAGTATCATTTGGTAAATGGGACCTGATGAAGAAGACCGTAGATGACCAATGGAACTCGTCCAAGCTGAGTAACGCTTGCTCGTCTATAAACGATCATGATTAATATAAAACTATTGTGAGACTCACTCATATTAAATGATATTATTACGGATAACTCACGTCTTAAACCGAGTTTAGGTCGACATGTTTCGGGCTATTTCGTAGCCCTTCCTCTCAGGAGCACGCGACTCGGCGGCTGCCGCAACACGCACACTGTGTGTCAACAAACATGGCATTACATTTATTTGTCACATACAATTTATATAGCTGGTAAAAAGCCCTTTAAGAAATAAATTAATGTAAAACTAATCTATTCCGTTTCCAGAGAGACATGTTGGAGCTTGTGCTGTCAAAACTTTCGGCAGAAGAGAATGTTTTATTCAGATCCCTGACCGATGACTATGAATTGTGCTTAACAAAATGTCGTACAAGTTCGCACAGCGTTCAACACGAAAACTCTTACAAGGACCCAACACATAAACACTGCTTTGGGGATGAACCACCCGGTACAAAGTCACCTGGCTAACGAAAGCCTAATATTATTGTTGTTTTGTTATTTAAAATAGACATAATATTATTACTGTTATAACTTATAAGTTTACCCAGTGGCAAAGTAAGGCAAATTTGGTATGGTGCAAGTAAACCTTGTGAGACATTTGACATTACATTGCAGCGCTTGAATGATCAGATTGTAGCTTGTTAGCGCTATGGCGCTGCTATGTAATAATAGTACGATACGATCCTTCCTGCGTTGTGTCAAATAGGCATAAAATAGGTTCTAAAACACAAACTGAATGTATTTAAACAGCCTATATGTAAATACTAGCTGTTGCCCGCGACTTTGCCGCGAAGGCATTCAAGAAGATCTATTAACTTCGTCTGCAATCAATATGATGTCGTACGTTGTGCTTCAAAAATGTTGTGACCTTTTTTTAAGCCAAGCTCTGACATTGTAAATATTTCTGGGGAGTGTATTTCCAACGCGGGCAAAGTCACTGATTAAGACTTGTCTTAAATAATGACTAGGTAGTCATATAGTGCATATTTTATGCATAATAACCGAATATTCTATATCATTTGCCGACAATTCGCCGCCTATAAATGTGTTCGAATAGTCGAATTACCCGACCAGTCCGTACATCTCTAATTTACATCGATACTATCGATGATTCCGAGACCAATGTCGAAGTTGAAGACTTGTATGATTTAAATTTTAAATCATAAAATTAGTAATGAAATGACCGTGATAGTCTAAAACATTGTGTTCTATGATTTATTTTGTTAGCCGTTGTTCAAAAGCTTCGGCGCGCGGTATTCAGAATCGATATGCCAATTAATTATATCCTTTTTATCCTTGCCAAAGTGGGACTGTGAGCTAGTTTCAACTTAATCTAAACTATAGCATTTAAGATTTACGTCCAGAAATTAAACCATCTGTCCAATGAACTTAAATACGGTAATTGACACCTTTTGTCCGCTGGCGAACGCAAAGCGTCACATTTAATTTTTTGACGATAGTCTTTTTTTTATCCGATTTACGACAGAGTAAGAGTCAATCAACTTTTTAGTGCAGTTGGTTGCCATGGTAACGTCTCCCGGGTCACTTCATAAACTTATGATTTTATGGGGTAGGTACTAAAAGTTAGGATTTGTGACAGTTTTAAGGCAATTCCTTATGGCTCACCTCCTAAGCATGCTTTTAGTATAATGTGCAAAACAATTTTCTAAGCATGCTATCAGTGATGTCTCCTGAGTTACGGGGACAGAATAACAACACTAAAAAGTTGATTGACCCTTAAACATTATTTCAAGGTGCAACTTTAATAAAAAAAAACATTTGTTTTAGTCCTGAAAACCTTATTATTATACAAGTAGGTAACTGTAACATTTGGTGTTTATTTCCTTACTACTATGGAGAAACTTCTTTTGACAGCTCATTAAAAGTACGTCAATTGATTGATGGTGTCAAATATATAATAATAATAATATAGCCTTTCTGTTCCGAACTGGTAGTTTTCTATTTTTGTCATAAAATAGTGTCAAATACCCTATTTTAATTTGATATTTAGTGAGATAAGTTTTATATAATATTCACGACAAAAACCTAACAGACACAAATGATGCAATGCAAGCTTATTTGGTTGCACCTATAATCTATCTAATTACGACACTTGGCTACAGAAGTGAACTTTTCTGAAATTAGCCTCAAACTGCATTCGGCGCAAGTTTCCGCGCGATTGCCTCTCGTTGACAGATTGAACCGTTGGTCAATCAACCTTTTAGCAGCGGCGGCCTTACCCATTGCGGGGCTCCGGGCGGCAGGTCTTTACGAGGCCCTTTTGTCCTTCGTGAAAAGTATAATGTGATGCGAAAATTTAGTTGAGACCCCAGTAAGCGATTGCCCTGTTTGCCGCCCCCTCAGGCCGCCGCTTGTCGTTAAAATTATGATTTTATGGGGTACAAATCCAGTAAAAGTTAAGAGTTGTTCATGGCTCACTCATCTCCTAAGCATGCTAATAGTATAATTAATACATTTCAAACATTTTTCTAATAAAGTTATTAAGTGTATCACTGATGTATCCTGAGTTGCGGGACAGAATAACATGAGTACTTTAAATACTTAGTTGATTTTGACGGACCCAAATTTATTTGTTACGAATTGTATTGAATTTTCCATGAAATAAAAAAATATAAATTTTTATACTAATTTTTGATCGCCATTTAACAGGTTTTAATGGAAGCACAATTTTACTTAATTTATTTTAATCGCTTGAAGTCTACTTATATTTATGTAAAATTAGTAAGTTATTTTAATGTACAGTCGACTACAAAGAGATCGATACAGCTAAAGTTACAGAAATATGTATGTTGTGCTTTGTAGTCAACAGAAGAGGACACCAAATAAATCACCGTAGTAAATATAAATATATAATATCACTACTTTGAAAAAATCTCGTATCTAAAATCAATATGTCAACAAAATTTAACCTTGATATAATGTTCATAAAGTTCACTCAGTAAAATTATCTATTTTGAGGTAGAGTTTTTTTAAAGTAGTGACAAATTTGAAATGCTCTACCTAAATATTAATAATAAATATTTAGATGATTATTTATAGCTACCTTATTAGGTATTGTCAGAATAACTAGGTAAAGTTGATTTTAACCAACCTAAAAAAGGAGAATTCAGAGTTCTCGATTGTTTTTACCATGTTTGTAACTTTAGAACTCCATGAATGTTCCATTTTATGTAATCGTTTTACATTTTATCAAAATCAGTTCAGTAATTATGTTCAATTACACCAGAGGTAGCTACACTATTTGTACTGTAAATAATTGATAAACAGTTTTATAATAAGTTATTGTAAGATTAAATGATATTAACTTGTTAATCAGAGCTTGTATTACTTACCTATTTTATACTAACATTGCCAACTTATAAGCAATAAGGTATATATGTTATGGACCAAGTGATTAATAATAACAAGCTATACCGGGCCAAGTGATAATTATTGTAAATTTCATTATTTATCACATTGTTCGGTCATTATGAATATTGCTACATGATCGTTGGGCAATTTGTTTAGGTAGGTACAACTGATATTTGGGTAGGTAACTGAAATCTGATTCATTCAATCGGAAAGTTAGGTGCGACGACGAGTACGCCGAGGAGGAGCGTAGTGTCTAAGACGCGATCCAGACGGAGCTTTTTGAGTGCGAGGGCACTCGCGCGTAGACAGTCACGCGTTCCCGAGCTACTAGAACTACATACACCCCGCCCAGATGCCCTCGCGCGCTTCCACAGCGAGAGCATCTGGACGGGGTGTATGTAGTTCTAGTAGCTCGGGAACGCGCGATTGCCCTCGCGCGCAAAATGCTCCGTCTAGACAGGGTATAATCTGACACAGTCAGCGTTTATATCCCGACCACGCTAAGAGCCTATGTCCAGATGGGGCATTCTGCGTGCGAGGGCACTCGCGCGTATAGACACTCGCGCGTTCCCGCGGTACTAGAGCTAAGACCTTTTGTATTGACTGTGTTCTGGCAATACAAATATTTGTATTTTGTACATACACCCCGTCCAGATGCGCGATGGAAGCGAGCGAAGAGTGCCCTCGCGCGCAAACCGCTCCGACTAGATAGGCTCTATGTTCTGACCTCTCTGGAATGCGATATCCCGCCCGCTTCCCAGCTCACCTTCCCGCGATCGCCCTGTCGCATCTTGGTCGCCGATACCCGTCTTACGAATTTTGGTCTCCTATTTCTTGAATTTTAAATTTTTGAACTGTTCAAGACGCGAGGTACAAACTTAGCGTGGTCGAGTAGTAGCTAGGTACATTAGTCTCGCTCGTGATTTTAGCCGCGGTCGTCGCAATATGGCTGAAACGTGGGGATGAATAAATAAACATGTAAACAACAGACCTATTTTTTGGAACATGGTAAAAGTTAAATGTTTTCAGAAGGCTTGATCTTCAAATTTCCGTAAGAACTACTACTACAGCATACTATATATACTATAGCATCCCTATGCTCCCCTGAGCGATTTTTGAAATGAAATCTTTCGAATTACCAGGGTTGATTCTAGAGGATGGGGAGCAAACCTGCAATGGGCGCCCGCCTCGAGCAGTAAAACAGCGTGGGCTGCTAAGCCAGGGCACCCAATTTTAATTTTACCCCAGTTCGAAAAATTCGCATTTCCGACTAGTTGACGAAATTAAATTAATTTGACCTGTAATTTTCAACCTACTCTGATCGAATTTAAAATTCAGAACTATTTTTCACCATATTCGAATTTTTATTTTTAAAAAACGCTACCCTGATACATTTTACGTGCGAATTCAATTTGACGCTGTTGTGCTAGGTACTACTTAGTGTTAAACTATTAAAGACTACCCAAATAAAAAGCCTACTGTACTTTTATTATCGCAGTGAGTGAATAACATCTACAAGTTATTCTGTTTTACTTACTTAGGTACATAGACTCAACAACGCCTGTTACAAATGGCATAGCAAGTCTAGACTGAGTCGCAAAATGAGGGCTATCGCGTATGAATTCGCCACTAGAGGCGCTAGTCTAGCGTGAGGTCTCCGAAATGTCAAATCTCATAGTTTTTGGGTGAGCTACGCGGGTTTATTTATAACTAGATGAAAACCCGGCTTCGCTCGGGTAAAATGTAGACTCATAATGATAATTATATTATACGGTACGAAATTATTAATATAGATTAGAATAATTAATTATGGCAAATATGCGTTCCGGGGCAATGAATGTCTGTGTTTTGAGACAGTTTTGTCTTTCGGAAACCTTTGTCCTCCCTTTTTTCCGAACAAAACGGGGACTATGCAACACTGTGGCATGCTCGATATATTAATTATGGTACGGTTTTAAGGTGTATTAAATATGATAAAAAATAGCCAAGTGCGAGTCGGACTGACGCGTAGAGTACCTATAAAGAGTTCCGTACAGTATACTCATAATATGTATCATCATCATCATCATCCCAGCCTATATACGTCCCACTGATGGGCACAGGCCTCCTCTCAGAACAAGAGGGCTTGGGCCGTAGTTCCCACGCGGGCCCAGTGCGGATTGGGCACTTCACACGCACCATTGAATTGTTTCGCAGGTTTGTGCAGGTTTCCTCACGATGTTTTCCTTCACCGCAAAGCTCGTGGTAAATTTCAAATGTAATTTCGAAAAACTCAGAGGTGCGAGCCGGGGTTTGAACCCACGACCCTCTGCTTGAGAGGCGATAGGTCAAACCACTAGGCCACCACGGCTCATGATATGTATAATTTATACATATTACAGTATATAACATAACGAACAGCGGATGCTTATTATTAGGGTCTCGTTGCCACCTTTTGTACGAATCGCATACACTTCGCGGCGATCGCGGCACACCTGAAAATATACGCGGCACAGCTATGCCCAATATTTTTCTTAAAGACTTAGTTAAGAGGTTTTTTGTTCAAATTCGAAGAAATTACTTAGTTCACACGAGGTTCAAGCAAAATGCGTCAAGCAAGCTTCTAAAATAAGATAGTTTCTTCAAAACCGGCCAAGTGCGAGTAGACTCGCGCACGAAGGGTTCCGTACCATTATCTAATCTATACAACATTACACATTAGCAAAAAAAACACGTTTGTTGTATGGGAGCCCCCCTCAAATATTTATTTTATTCTGTTTTTAGTATTTGTTGTTATGGCGACAACAGAATACAATCTGTGAAAATTTCAACTGTCTAGCTATAACGGTTCAAGAGATACAGCCTGGTGACAGATGGACGGACGGACAGCGCAGTCATAGTAATAGGGTCCCGTTTTTACCCTTTGGGCACGGAACCCTAAAATGAATTAGATAGTTTATTTGGTATTAAATGTTGAATAGACGTTTTAAACTTTCAAATTTTACCACAACTGTTCAAAGGCTATTATAACTAAATGTAACTAAGTATTATCTATTTCACATTGTAGCACCTATTCCGTTTGAGAAACAGTGTCCGTGCGCGCATAATATATTATGATCGCACTAGCCTGAGATCCCGCCGTAAAATTCAGCATCTAAATTATTTTTGTATTTTTTTATGGTATAGGGGGCAAACGGGCAGACGGATCGCCTGACGGTAAGCGGTTACCGTCGCCCATGGACACCTGCAACACCAGAAGAGTCACAAGTGCGTGCCTTTAAGGTAGGAGTACGCTCCTACATTCGCTTTTCATTTTATGAAAATGTGTATAACTTAGTAGGTAAATGAAAGACTACATGCGGCATTGAATTTGCAGGGTTACCTGGGAAAAATCGTGCTACAAGGTACCTGTGTTTTACTAGCTTATATTTTTTTAAGATTTCATTTAACGTATACCCTGTCAGGACAATTATAATGTATTAACTAATTTGTTGAATTTTTATTCGTATTATATATTTTTTAACAAAAAAGTTGTGGTCGCGCATTAACTGGGCTTGAAACTAACTAATTTTGTATCGTGTTAAAAATTTCACACTATTTATATAATTATTTTGATAGGTAGGTACAGTCAAAGAAACTGAATGACCTACCAGGGTGGAACCTTTATGCTACTGATGTCGTATTGACATTCCATACGTCTGCAAAAATATCATACTGAAATTGATTATGAAAAGGTCTAAAAGGCTGTACTTTAACTTTAGAAATGCGCTAATTTGTTTGAAAGGTAAATTAAGTGACATACTTAGTCAGATTGTCACCACTCTGTCTGCCGCAACCTTAGTAGTTACCTTACAAATCTTGCAATGCGTAATTTATCATTTAAGTTTCACAGAATATTAGGTACAGCAGGATCTCACAATATACACGTCATATGAATAATTAGAAATTACTAAACAATTCAACTCAACAAATTATTAAAAACAAGTGCACGTTCAATAAAAACTACTTAATCATCAAATTCCCATAAAGATAGCGCGGATTAACTTCAGATATCAATACAATCGAAGGTTTTATCTAGCAGTTATGCATCACTAATTTGTTGAGATCTTGCTCAAACTAGTGCGATAGTGGCGACTGGCCTACGCTTGCCTCAGTTTGATTGCTGCGGCTCGCGGCGCCTGACGTTATAGCACAATGGTTAGGTGAGATCTAATACCACCTTTATCTGTTTTATTTTTGTGTGTTCGCAATTGTGTATTGTGATCGGGATTGAATCGAAATGTTTTTTAACGTTTACGATTATTTTCAATGATTTTTCCGGTAATATGTAGAGTTAAGGTAGACGTTTGTTGGATTTTAGGTTTGCGTTTGTCATTGCAAATGCAGTTAAATCTTTAATGCTAATAGTAAACCTATTTGAATGTTTAAACTGTTGGAAATGTGTTAGAAATCGCGCAATAAAGATAGTCGTCATTGTATTTTATATAGGTGCGAGTTAACTAGAAGAAGATAAACCAAAGATACCCAAACTTTCCCCAAGAAACCCAAAGTTATAGGCAGACCCTAATTTTCTCAATTAAAGCAAAAATCAATTTCAAATTTACCTTTTTTTCTTACTTTGACCTTTGACCTCTTACTACTTGTCCACTAAGGGTTCAAATAGACCACTTTGAGTAATTTATCCATCATGAGTCGAAGAAACATTTTTTTTTTATTTTAGTACAATTTTGACACTATTCTGCATAATAAAAAATTTTTTGAAAATTCTTAAAGAAAACAAATGTTTGTTAATGAGATTTAAGAAATTAATTACCTAAACATTGTTATAATTGCAACACCCTTACTGGGTTGTACTTCTGTAACATGTATGAACTGTGCAATTTCATTAAATAAATAAATAATAAATATAACACGCAAATTAAGCATTACATTAGGTACTTAATTAAAATTAAAAATATTGTTACTTCATTTTAACAGTAATTTTAAAGTATTTCAAATGTAAATTCCATCAAAATGGCTTTAAATAAATAAATTCAAATTCAAATGATTTATTCAGTAAATAGGCCGCAATGGGCACTTTTACACGTCATTTTTTGAAACTACCAGCGCTTCCGGAAAGACCATCATTGCCAAGAAGAATGCGCCGCAAGAAACTTGGCAGAAAGTAATTTTTTCATAATAATAAAATTACAAATAAAATACTTAAAAACTATATTATACAATTAAAGAACTGTCTGTCCGTCCGCGGCTTTGCTCAGGGACTATCAATGCTAGAAAGCTGTAATTTTGCACGAATATATATGTAAACTATGCCGATAAAATGGTACAATAAAAAATTCAAAATCTATTTTTTTAGAGTACCTCCCATAGACGTAAAGAGGGGGTATTTTTTTTCTCATCCAATACATTTGTAGCTTTGCGGTAGGCGTTTGCAAAACCTGCGAAACAATTTGAGGGGTGAAGCAACGACGCGGTGGAGGCGAATGCGGGGCGCCTCGCGTCTGTCACGCCCGTTGACGGCCTTATTCTAGGTTAATTGAAACAATACGATCGTAGGTATAGGTAAAAAAAAACCGGCCAAGAGCGTGTCGGACACGCCCAAAATAGGGTTCCGTAGCCATTACGAAATAATTAAATAATATTTTTCTAAAGATTTCGTATTTTATACGGAATCTTCCAAGTTTAGGTATATTTTATACCTTAGGCTGCTATTTAAGAGTAAGGTGCTGTTTCACCACCCATTGATTAGTGTTAACTGACGGTTAAGTGTGATACCGTCTCTATCTGTTTTGTTCGAATAGACGGAGACGGCATCACATTTAACCGTCAGTTAACACTAATCAATGGATGATAAAACAGCCCCTTAAACTACTAATAATTCTCAAGCAAACTTAGCCGTTATAGTTTTCCTTGTAAATTTGATATATTTACTACGATTCTGAATTTTTCCAAATTTTTCCACCCAACAGTTTAGATTTTAGAGGGGGGGGGGACTTTAAAGTTGCATATTTCGCAAACAGATCACTGAATAGAAAAATTGTCTTAGCAACCCCCCAATGATTTTATAAGACCTATCCAACGATACCCAACAATATAGGGTTCGTCGAAAACAAATCACCCCTACTTCGTCTATGGGTGATACCCTAAAAAAAATTTTACTTTTTTATTGTACCACTGTCGGCGTGACTGATATGTATATTCATGTAAATTACAGCTTTCTAGTACTAACGGTCACTGAGCTTACCCGCGGACAGACATAGCGAAACTATAAGTGTTCCTAGTTGACTACGGAACCCTAAAAAGTTGCCCAAAATCACTGCCAGGTGGTAAGGTGCCAAGAAGGCTGGCAGCATTACCACGCTGTATGGCAATGCTTATTCTTTGTGCTAAGAAAAAGCCAGCCCTCTGGTCACCCGAAGCCGCAATTAATTTGGACGACAGAATTAGTATAATTTCGATTAAACAACGATGCAATAGCATAGGTCATCTGTATTGACTCGTTAGCATATTTGAGTGAACAATTTGCAGTGTGAATTTTGTGATTTTTGAATTCTGATATCTCATGATGAACCATGAATACTTAGATAGTCTACTCGTTGTGATAATCATATCAGTATCGTCGTCAGCCTGTTATTTATTCTATTGTCATTTTTGTAGAACTTATATATCTTTGTTTGTTTACGTGACAATTGCTAAAATAACCGTTTTGCATGCTGGTACGTTGTTTACATAATAGTTATTGTTTATGACCTAAGGCAGGTGCTGAAATGGAAATATAAAGGCATTCCTGATTGATTCAAGCTTACTTTGCGGAGGTCCGTATAAATGAACTATGTACGATTTTTACACCTTATCAAAGAAAGGTAAAAATATCAATATGTAAAAGGAGAGAGACAGTCTTAATATATGTATTGTTTTAGAGACAGCCTTTTGTGGTGTCAGATACCCTAATTTTACGATGGGATCTTAGGCTATTATGACAATTCCCCCAATGAAAAAATGATGAAATAATTCAAAGGATTATTCTTCATAGTCTTGTTGTCTATTATGTGTGTAATGTAACTTTTTGCCAATCGTCTCTAACGGTTTATAATCAGAAATTATTATAATATGAATGTCACAAAAGTAATCTATAACAGTTAGTTGGAAATATTAAATTAATGACATTCTTATCACTATTCCGTTTAAAAGAATCAAGATAAAGTTTTACGATTACAACTATTTGAATATTTAAAGTCAGTAGACTAAAAATGCGCGTAATTTCTTTACTCCTTTTATTGGCGACATATATATATTTATCAAGTCTTTACAACTACGTGTCTAAAGCACTTAGGAAGCATGCTATCTAAATCTTTGGCAAGACTACTCAAATACACTTACAGGATCCAATTATATCTGAGCTTACATTAATTATGTTTGTGAAACTAATTACAATGTGTATGTAAATAACTGAGACGTGCTGTTTAGGAATGACTTTGCTAGACGTAAGCCTTTTCTATAGCGTTGGCTGTATGTTGCATCTCTAGTGCATTTATTACGTCGATTTGGTATTCTTAATGCAGCTACGCAGTCCACTAGGCCTAGCATTATAGTGTTCGCGCATAGACAAAATTAGTGTTGGTTCTACTCCTTGGTTCACTCCTACATAATGAATACACATTACACAAAACATTGAAACATTTAATATTCTGTAAATTTTTTCGTCAAGTAGAGAAAATTCTGTTTCAGACTTGATTTTTCGTTCCTTACTACTACTATCGTTCCTTATAATTAACCTCTTAACGCAAACTGCGGATCCGATTTAGATGAAATTTAAAACGGAGAGTGTTTGAGACATTTCAATGTTAAATTATGTAATTGGTAGCATAAAATAAATAATAGCATGCAATCGACATGGCGATTTACAAATCTTATCTCAACAAGTCTTACAATGGTCTTACAGTATTAAGAAGTGTATTACGGTTACGACGGAGGATTAAAAATAACAATGAAATAAAACGACTAAGTATTAAACTTTATTCTAACTAGCTGTTGCCCGCGCCTCCATCCACGTAGAATTCGTTTATCGCTATCCCACTATGCAAATCTCCGGGATAAAAACTATCTGTATACCGAATTTCATCTAAATCGGCTCAGCGGTTTAGACGTGAAGAGGTAACAAACAATCAAACAGACTTACAAACTTTCGCATTTATAAAATTGGTGGGATTTCAATTAACTATTTATTTCAAAACACAATTTAATTGTTTTAACTAATATTAAAGAGACCTGTACCACTACCATGAGTTTACAGTGACCGTACTTCGATAGTGACGGCGTAAATTATTTGTAGAGGCTCAGTGCCCTTAGTGTAATTTTCGGTTACAAAATACGTCACGATCGCGTACGCGTAAGTTAAAATCTCAATTTGTATGGAAACGCGAACATCGCAACGTTCCGCTAGAGGCGCTCTTCGTGTTTCCATATAAATTGAGATTTTAACGCGAACGCGATCGAGACGTATTTTGTAACCGAAAAATTACACTAAGGGCACTGTACGACTCTTCATACACATAATTGACGCCGTCGCTATAGAGTACGGTCACTGTAAACTCATGGTAGTGGTAAGTACTGTACAACTCTCCATACAAATAATTTACGCCGTCGCTATCGAGTACGATCACTGTAATGTAAACTCATGGTAGTGGTACTGTAAAACTCTCCATACAAATAATTTACGCCGTCGCTATCGAGTACGGTCACTGCAATGTAAATTCATGGTAGTGGTACTGTAGCTTTCGAGACACACGCACGTTTTACGAATAGAATAGCGCAAGTAAAAAACCCACGTACGTAACATTGAAGTGATGTGCATAGGCAGGAGCAATGCTTGTTCAAGAGCGGTTTTCGACGATAAAAATCACTGACATGGCATGTTGCGTTACACTGCCATGTTTGATCAATATCTTATGGACTTATTGCCAAGTGGCCCCGTAATGTTTTGACGACCAGATGGCCTAATGGTTAGAGAACCTGACTACGAAGCTTGAGGTCCCGGGTTCGATTCCCGCGTCGGGGCAGATATTTGTATGAAAAATACGAATGTTTGTTCTCGGTCTGTGTTTAATATGTATTTAAGTATGTATCTATCCATATAAATTTATGTTGCTTAGTACCCATAACACAAGCTTTGCTAAGCTTACTTTGGGACTCATTGTGAATTGGCCGTGTAATGTAACGTAACGTCCACGGTAATTCTCGTTACTTGTGATGTAGGTGCGAGTAGGTATGTACTCTTGATATGGTTATGTTATGCAAGATAGAGAGGTAATTGGCATCCAAAACTCAAATTTTCTTATTCCGGTCGCAACAACTAGGCCCGCAATAATAGGTTAAGGTTGCATTTCCATCAAAGACGTGCAAGGACGCATTACGAATGTGTTTGTCAAGAACCGATATGAACGCTTCTTTTACCTATCCTCGCTCAGCGCAGCTCTTAATGGTAACAAACAGCGAAGCGAGGTTTTTAAAAGGGGGGGTTATATGTTTGACCACTATGTGTGTCAATGCGTCTGTCTGTCTGCCTGTGTGTCTGTCTGTGGCACTGTAGCTGTTAAACGGGTGAAACGATTCGAATGCGGTTTTTTTATTTGAAAGCAGGTTTTCTAGCGATGGTTCTTATAAATCGGTTCAGCCGTTTTTGAGATATTGAACTTTGAAGTGACAATGTCTGGGCATTTCCAACTTTTTGTTGGATAGATTATACCGGGTATGGCCTGTAATATGAGCAAATAATTAAAACATAGATCATACTCGTCAAAATGAACAACATTAGTTCAGCGACTCTTAAAAATAATTCGTTTTGTAATTTTTATTACACTTTAAAGTTTATTCGAAGAAGCAATGTAAAGCAAAATGCTTGATGTTTGTAGCGTGACAGGCGACGTCAGATGTGTTCTAGGATGGCGAGAGATGGAGAACTGGAAAAATCGTGCGAGTGGCTTTACATTGCGGGGCGGTAAAGCGACTGAGCATGAAGTGGATAATCGAGCGCCGCTATGTAACTTGCACGAGTTTTCTTGCAAGTGGCTTCAAGCTTATCACAGATCTTAATTCCATCTTTATTAGTTTTAATCTTTTTTTGCTGATGGAAGATGATGCTATTTGTAGTGTTACATGTGGTGTCGGGTTAGAATTACACCTCCCCATTTCTTCCGTGGATGTCGTAAGAGGCGACTGAGGATATAGGTTTAGGTATACCGTAGGCGACAGGCTAGCAACCTGTCACTGTTGCACCGTTTTTGTCAAAATTTAAGATCTAAAATTGCTGAAAGTGGCTCCGAAGCGGTAACGTTTCGTGTGCTCTATGCCTACCCCATTTGGGAATACAGGCGTGATGTTTGTGTGTATATGTGTATAATAGGTATTTTTGGTCCCGCAAAATCACAATAGACAGACAATTGACCCTGATTTACTATGCGTAGGTTTTGGCGAGCATTTTAATTAGTTTCATGTCAATTTAGATCAAGGTTACATGTTAATTTGACCGGAATGATGTAAACAAACCCCAACTCATTAAACTTACTCGCCAAACCGTGAACTATCGACTTACTGTTGCATAAATTACAGCTTTTATTCTGACACGTTGATTTTTACTCTTAGCTTTTGTACAGGATGCTTTAATATAATTAAAGATACATTACAACGCATAAAACAGCGACCAAAAAATCCCTGCTTCATTAAGGTATTCTCGACTGTGAATTTATTAAAATTGATCGATGCGATTGAGTGAGTACACTACATCTGTCTGTCTAACATCTGGTAGCATGGTGACGGTTGCGTTGCTCTGACTGAAGGCGAGCTCTGGTTGAGTTCGAAACGCGTCAGTGTAGTGTGGTGGTGGTGGTGATATATGGGTTTGTGTAATTTGTGTGTGTTCTTACAGTGTGGAGGTGGAGGAACTGGATGAACGCACATTTCTTACATAAACGTTACAAGTATCTAGCAAAAAAGTATAAGTAAGTACATGAAACAAAAAACTTATTAATTGTGAACCTCCTCTTCTCGACTGTCCCGTATAATTCCAATTTTACAGATAAAAATATACATAAATAGAAAAAGGTAGCCTAAATTTTGTACGGAAATTTGCGAAAAAGCGACGAGAGGAAAGTAGGGATGGTGAAGGGGCGGTTCGGGAGCAAAATATTGCGTCTCGCGACAAAATAGTAAAACAAAATAAATAAAGTGAGTTTCTTGCCGGATTCCTCTCAACAGAGGTTTTTTCGAACCGGTGGTAGATTTTTTTTTGACATTCATAAGTGCTTGTTATAGCTTAAATTGAATAAAGATATTTTGACTTTGACTTTGACTTTGAAAGCACGCGAAAGAATGGCTACTGTCAAAAGCTCTCACCTGAGAACTCCTCGCCTGCTGTGGGGCGGGATCTTAGGGCGTTGGTAACGGGCACCGTTGGCTCGAAGTCTTCAGCTCCTCCGGAATCACTGTCAACTTAGCCTTTAGATCAGAGCAGGGGTGCAAGGAGTCTTCAGCAGCAGCACTGACTGAGCTTACGTTAAATTTAAATTACAGTCGAAGGAAAGCTGGTAAATTCTTAGTTGATAATAAAAAAAAAATAAAAAAAGACGAGAGAAAAGAAAATTAGAGAATTTTTATGTGTAATACAAACTTAACATAGAACTTAAGATAGACCATAATCTGGAGAGGGCCATAGTTATGAAAAAGTTTCCGTGAGATATCGATAGCCTCATTTTATACAGACAAAGTTGCGGGCAGCGCCTGGTATTAATTAAAGCTTTCCTTTTGTGGCTACACAGCTAACTTCAGACAATATTTGTACATTATATTTAAATAAAATAAATAAATAAAAAACATTTATTGCCACAACATAATTACCACATAGTTACATGCTTAGTTGAGTTGAGTATGAAAATTTTACATCATTTCATGGATTTACCAGATGGGCTCTGTAACAGGAGCAAAACATTAAGCATTATAGTTTAAAGTTATTGGACAAGCAATGTATTGCGAAATCCGTCATTTTGTTACGTGATCGGCCAACCGGCCATTTAATTTGTTCGAAATAGACAATAACGATAAAATTACTTAATTTTTGAAATTTGCAGAACTAAAGTAGTTTCATTTGAGTAACTGAACCTGTGTTTTAATTTTTTGCTCCCGTTACAGGGGGTATACGTATGCACCACAGACAAAAAGATACAGACTCTATATGTACCTAAGAAACAAACCTATTTACACCCTAGACATTTGCATTGCAACCATTTAATTTGACAGCAAAAAATAAACATCTTGCTTCTTCCGTCACAAATTATAATATAAATCAGCTGATTGTAAATTTTAGTCATTGTTACCCCTTGAGTAAAATTTCAAACGTAATGCAGTTAAAAATTCTGAGCAGTTGACCTGAAAGAACTTCCGAAACCATACTTGAGGAGAGGGGTAAGTAATTGCAAGAGTTAGCGAAGTCACAAGTCTGTTTTAAAATTTGCCAACAATTATATTACATATAAACAGGGATACTATGAAATATCATTGTTTGCCAACCATTTTTCACTCTTTTGTTGGTATATCAGATTGAGCTGAGCTTTACTTTACGTAAGTTCGGAGACCAAGTATGTGATAATCTGATACTTAGTGAAATTCTGGTAGTTTGGATGGATCGCCGTAGCACGAAGGAACACTTCCACAGTTAATGGACTGGAAACTTCAATTATAATGTTTAATATAGTAAGTTAAAATAATAATCTGGATTTTAATTAACTTACGATGTTTGTACCTACACGTCATTTGCGTTCAAATATTGCAAGTCGAATTTGACCCACTTTCAATGATCGAAAGGACTTGAAAGAAGCGAATTTGGAGTTTCGATGACAATGCAAGTAATCGACAAAAAGTAGGTACTGCAGCAAAAAAATATGTATTTTTTATCGAAATTTTGTATCTAATCTAATACTTTCAAACAAGCAATTCTTGTATATTTATTTATTTCGAAGGCATCGTAAGCACTTTTAATAATGCTGATTTGAATCAAAATTGCTATGTGGGGGTTTTACATCGACTAAACTTGCTGTTATCTCTGCAAAAACGCAGGTTTTCCAGTTTATCTAAACAAACATTTTTAATTTACAAAAATAAAACAATAAATGGCAAATGTTATGGCTCTATCTAACATAAACAAATTTTATTATTATTAAACATAAGCCCTTTCCTGTAGGTGGACAATGACTAACTAACTGAGTCAAGTTGAATTAAATTACGAGCGTCATGGGTTGTCCCTATTTTGGTTATTTGAACATATTTACCCGAGGAAATCGGAAAAAAACCGGTTGATTGAAGTATCTAATAATAATAGGAATATAAATGTTATCGTGTGTTCCTTTCAGCATCAACGTCGCCACTTTCTGCTATTAATTGCGCACGTATTTTTATGTTTTCATGAGTTTTAATTAAATTACGGCAATCGCAATCTCAATCAAAATCTCAATCTTTGCAATCAATAATCCAATATTTGATTTTTTCTACAAACTGAGTTGAGGAAACAAATATTATGGCTTTCTTCCGGCCGTATCTTCTACGTTTGTTATGAAATTTCATTTCATTTTCCATTTATTTCCATAACAATTTAGATTGTATCGGATACTCGTATCAATAAAAGCTATGACCACAGACCAGGGATCTCTATGACGCACGTTAATAAAACATCAGCAAGTTGAATATTATTCACGCTTTATTAAGTCATGACAATGTAACCTACCTACATAATTTGTTATAAGAACTAAGACAGATAAATCAATATTGAACAAAAACAATAGTATGTTTGTTTAAATTAAAACTTTCAAGTCTACACGTCACGCCATGCTAAAAAGTGTCACACGGCGTAACTTCACGTGGAACTTTAACTCGCTATCCTATCTTATATATCCTACGAGTACTTATATTCTAAATGCGAAAGTTTGTGAGTGAGTGAGTGAGTGATTGAGTACTCCTTAGTAGTAGTTTGTTACTCCTTCACGCTGAAACAGCTGGACAGATTTGGATCGAATTTGGTATGTAGATAGCTGGACATCTGGAATAAAACATAGGCTACTTTTTATTCCGATATTCCCACGGGATAGGGATAAAATCTCGAAATAACAACCGCTGGACTTAGTCATGAAATTTGACAATTGTTTTGAATGTAACGTCAATGAAAATCACGATTTAATTTTCGGGAATTCCCACGGGAACTTTTAAAAATCCCGAAATTTGAATTCAGTTGCTAGATCTATTGATTTACGTGTGCGAAGCCGCGGGTAAACACTAGTATCTTCATATTTTTTGTTTAATTGACAAAAGAACTTACACTTATACTTACACTTACTTATACTTGTACAACTATATCTGTCATTTACTGTAACCTGAATTCCACACACAATAAACGATTATTATGATTATTAAAGAAAACATACGGTCCAATACTTTCTGATGATCTAACTGACAGACTAATTTTATTTAAAGAAATTACCCCCCGTTTCACCATCCATTGATTAAATTTATTTGACGGATAAATGTTATGCCGTCTCTGTTTGTTTTGTTGGAATAGACGGAAACGGCATTGACATTTATCCGTCAAATAAAATTAATCAATGGGTGGTGAAACAGCCCCTTAATACGTGTAGAGTAAGTTCCCTCGTTTTTACTCAATAAAACTCAGATTATTTAAATTAACAGTCCTCGATTCAAAAATAATCGTAGCCACGTCTTACCAGTTAACATTTTTCTTTGGGGAAATTATAAGCCAAATTATTGTTTTCATCCATTATACTTGCCTTTTTCGGCTTTGAAGCCATATACTGGGACCAAAATTACCAAAAATTATAATATGGACCACTTAGTCATAATATGGACTATTTAGATGTAACCTCCATGAAAGAATGACTGTGACAAGACACACTACTACATAATATTTTACTTCCATCATGAGACGTATGCGCAAGGAAATCCCACCAGTTGACAAATACTTAGGATTTAAATCCTGAATAATTGAAATAATATTAACACCGCACCTAAGTAAGCTCATGAGTTATTGAGAATAAAAAGACATTTAGTCAGTTAACGAAGCCAGTGTCTCAGCGGTCGGTCGCCGGAAGACTTGTTTTTGTGAAGTAACAAGGTTTTGTGCCAGGGATTTTAAGTTCGTGTAGTTAAATAGTGTTAGGTGCCATATCGATAAGCTGCAATGACTAAAATAATCCTCAAAAATCAAAGCAGGTAAATAAAAGTCAACTTTTTTATGTACTTAATCCTAATTATAAAAGTTTAGTTGGTACATTTGTGGGTGTATGTGTGTACCTATCATACAAATTGAGGCTTGGTTGCTTATGAGATATAACCGGTCTTTCCCTCAATAAGATGATTCGCAAACTTTAGTTTCTTCATAGGCAGGTACAGAATATGTTTGGTCAATCCACAGCTGTATTTTAAAGGTAGGTAAGGCATAGGTACCTGAGATGTAGGGTGTGATTACCTAACACTAACAATAAGCATTTAAACCCTGAATGAAGAATAAAAAAATGTGATGTGTGATTTAGAATCGTTGAAGTATCTTAATGCACCTTAATGTTTTTCTGCGTTTAAAATCTTAATTCTGTGTTCACATATCACGTCACGACACGATATATGTACTTATGTAAGTACTTACTGATAAAAATTTCACGAAAAATTTAAAAATGAATTGCATTTGTACAAAGATATTTATAACGCAGTATTTTTAATTTCCGTTAACTTTAAGGGAACATTCAACAGGATAAATTAAGTAATTTCTACACGACACTGCGGCCTAATTTAACTCTTACTATTGAAGAGATAATCGAGAATTATGATAGTATAAATTATGCGTTGTAAAACAGCGTAATATTCTTCATTTATGACGTTTTTTAAAGTTCGTAACGGAAATGTTTTAATTCATGAATGTGAATAGGTATAATATTTACTCAAGAAAGTTAATAAATGAGTTTTTAGCAAAACAGCTCGTATATAAGTAGGACAGGGTGTGTCATGTTCTTTGCAATTGTCAATGTTTGTAAATGTTTGTTCGGTTTGGCCAAAAAGGTTATAATATTAAGGTGGAGGTACCTAAATTACTGTCAATGAACTGAGCAAATCAAGAAAAATACGGTGTACACATATCTACAGGTATTTCTGTGTATTTCTTTAGAAACTATGTAACAGTACCTATGGAGAGATGAGCTAATCGGGGATATCACCGCTTAGCTCGCCGCTCTCGATTGTACACTATGCAGTACCCTTAGTGTAAGTTTTCGGTTACAAAATACGTCTCGATCGCGATCGCAAACGTTCTACTAAGGGCGCTGTTCGTGTTTCCATACAAATTGAGATTTTAACGCGAACGCGATCGAGACGTATTTTGTAACCGAAAACTTACACTAAGGGCACAGAGATTTTAACAAATTCCATGGAACCGGTTGCACGCTCATGACATGTGTGGCACGTGTGGCACCATATTGAGTATGACATTGTGAAGGCTTGGCACTTTCTACAATCTAACTAGTTATTGTAGGTTTCATGATGAAGATCGTATAATACGTACTTAACTACAACAAGTATGCACAGTTTTATGCAAAACGCGGCTTTTTACCCGAGAAGCTATTCAAGATGAGCCGTAGGCGAGGGTTGACAGTTCAGTCGAGGGTAAAGTAGTTTTATGAACAATTTGTACAGTCAACGTCATAAATAAGTGATCACTTTTGTACCTTGTCATTTTAACGGCATGTTTAAAAGCCATTTATTTATGACGTTGACTGTAGACTCTACTTACACTCTGATTTTCACTTCAATTACGAGAAAACTAAACTGCAACAGTAAAAATAAATGTTTATTAACGCTAGGCAGTACCTAAATTTATTTTTATGTCTTTTATTCTCCCATTGTTGCAATTTAATTCCCTCCCAATCGAAATGAGAAACAGAGTGTAAAACTCGAGCATTAAACCCATTTTCCCCTCGACGTGTCTATCCACCATAGTTATATGAACGGCGCGTGTGAAATGGCTCGTTTTATGCTCTTGTTGCACAATCTACTATTGATCGTTGGCGCCGCTTATTGCCTTGGTTATAGATGATGATACTTTATGCGTAATTTGCGAGCTCTTTTGCCTCCAGTTGTTGGAGGCCGCGGCTGTTGATAGGCGTCGTGTTCGCGGCGGTGGTAGTGGCCACTCTGGTGGCCGTGCTGGTGGTGCAGCCGTGGGCGGACCGCGACCCGCCGGACCGCGCGCCGCCGCGGTACGCGCGCGCCGCCGTCGCCGCCAATGGATACGAATGCGCCTCTATCGGCCGGTACGTACTTTATAGGGAATGAATACAACCCATTTGAATGACATTATATTTAAAACTTATACTTAACATACAAAATTCATCGTTTTACCTAGGGGTTCCCGAATATTGTGCCGCGGTGCCCTGGGGCGCCATAGTAAGTACACAAAGGTGCCGCGAGAAGCTTCTGTTAACCCGAAAACTTCGGCAATCTGGTGGAAATTGAATTGTTACGAAACCCGCCATTGCTAGTTGTACCTACCCTATTCGAATCACCTAGGCTCCCTAGCTTTAAAGGCATCGTGACAAAATACGAAGCCTATAAGTGGAATGATTCAGTCGCAATTCATTATTGTAACTGCAGCGGCGTTTTTACTAGCAAGAAAATGTCAAAAGTAGCGATTCGCAATATAATAGAAAATAAAAAGAAAGAAAGAAAATAAGTACAAACATAAAACATCAAAATCACAGAATAAATGAAACAAGAAGTTGGAAGAAACATGAGACTTATAAGACGCTAAATAGGACTCCACTTGGCATACCTAATGCCGCGGCAAGCCGTGACGCTTATTTAAAGTGAGGGCCCTACCTAAAACTAACGAGTGATACATGATAACACTGTATTTTAATTGCCCCTTAACTTCCTATTATTTTTCATCACACTTGCTCGTAAACAATGTCGTAACATGCAGATTACCTTGGTTGCAAACCCGCAAATAAAACCCTCGACCTTAATGTGCTTGTCTTGAAACCCGTGGTCGGTAAATGAGTCATTGCCCGTACTAATTTTCTTGTCATGGAGCCCAAGGTCGGTAAATGAGTTTGGTGCTGCTCGTGCTGGCGTGCTGGTCGGGCACATGCTGCCAAGAGCGCAGTCAGCAGTATCGGCAATTTTTGAAAAAATATTAGTTTTTCTTTTACAAATATACAATTTTACTCGCAAATGTGATGAAAAACATTGTATGTCGCACGGGCGGTACTAGAATTACGAACATCGACTCATTAAAGCCCTCAGTCTTCGACTTCGGGCTTCTAATAGACTCTCGTTCGTAATTCCTGATTTACCGCCCTTAAGACACAATGTACTATTCCAGCTCGATCCTGGAGAAAAACGGCAGCGCGGTCGATGCGGCGATCGCGACGCTCTTCTGTGAGGGCATCGGGTGCGCGCAATGCATGGGGCTGGGCGGGGGCTTCCTAGCGACGGTGTACGACGCGAGCTCGCGGCGCGTGCGCGTGCTCAACGCGCGGGAGCGCGCGCCGGCAGCGACCACCACCAGCATGTACGACGCCGCGTCCTCCACAGTCGGCGGTCTCGCGATCGCCGTGCCCGGAGAGCTCAGAGGGTAACTACACATACCTACAGCCATTAGACCTGCCAGCCATTATTATACCCATTGGGTCAATAGCAGGGATGCACAGACCGCGGCCCGCGGGCCACATAAGGCCTGCTATAGATGTACATACGGCCCGCCAGTGACCTAAATAAATAGAAATAGCGAAAATTATGATAATTTCAGTTGTGTTTATTTGCCTTAGCGCATAATCTGTCCGAGTTGCCCCTGGTCCTGATATGTCTGTGTATCCCTGGTCAATATTACGCAAATCTCTGCAAAGCACAAACCGTAAACAAACAAGCATGCAGCGTCAGCTCCTTGGGTCAGTTCTCTTTAAAGTTTACTTGACGCCATGACGGATCATGACATATTTATTATTTATTAGTGACAAAATAACATGATATTTACATCGATAGTAGCGATAGAACTATATTTACAAAAAAATATATTAAAATAAATTTTATGGTAGGTATCCTAAATTTAAAAGGCATTTACTTATGACATTCAAAAAACTGTTTACGGTTTGTGCTAGTGCTGCATTCTGGCGGCAGAAAATTGGAGTAATATTCCCTATTTTAGGGTAGACAGCGCCTTGTGCTGCCTATATCCTGCTGTGAAGGGTACCCGCGTGGTGCTGCGGCGCAAACTAGCGCTGCTTACCGTGGAATTGACCCAATGTACGCTTATGCAGGTATTGCGGGAGACTGTTCAATGCGCGGGGCATGTGTAAACGCTGATTGGCGTGACTGTCACATAAAGTAGCGATCACCGCTACAGTTACGTGCCATGTGCTATATTTACCAGTCAGGGCTGAATTTAGAGGACTGAAACCCTTAGGTTAATGAAGGAGTAAGTAGCCAGGAGAGGCTTCTAACGCGATAAAAAGACTGGAGCTGAAAAATTACTGACTCGTCGAAATTTGAATATTTTTAAACCTCGATTATGAGAAACCCTCGCTTGTGCAGGATCCAGAGCTAAGGTTTTCAATACCGTTCCATAAATCTAGCCCTGCACACACACAACACACAACTCGATTCCAAACGGATGATGATAAGTATCTATGGCAAAGGTACTATGCACATCAAGGATCAGTTGCCTCAAGTTACTATAACGATAACCAATATTAAAGCAGCCATTCAATCTTGGGTGAAATAAACTTTGGCTTACAAGTTAACTAACGGGATGTTAACTCACGCTCACATCAGCTTCTCTTACTCTCCAAGTTACCTAGGCCCTGGTTTCTCTGACCACCCGCCGCCTGAAACTGTCGACACCGCCGGTGAGGTTTCAGGGAAACCACCCTCAAACATTCCCGAACAAAATATTCGAACGTCGTCGGTCGCGGATACGCGTCCGTCACCGGTCGCCGGCGGCGGGTGGTCAGCGAAATCAGGGCCTAACGGAAGTGGTCACTCCACGCCACTGATACCTACCACAGAACTATGTTTGTATACTTTCCGTTTGGTCTCATTTAAATTTGAAAAAAAAAAACATACCTACCATCCCTTCTTCTTTTGGGTCGCTACACTATTGACATAGTATA
Organism: Choristoneura fumiferana; assembly: GCF_025370935.1. Classification (NCBI taxonomy): domain Eukaryota; kingdom Metazoa; phylum Arthropoda; class Insecta; order Lepidoptera; family Tortricidae; genus Choristoneura; species Choristoneura fumiferana. The sequence goes on along the minus strand of NC_133488.1, from coordinate 9,502,953 downwards.
TAGTCGTGTTTGGCATTTGAGGATCAATAGTGCACCCTCATAACTCATAACGATTTTCTTGGGAAAAAAGTGTGATACCATCCCTAGGAAAGCTCTTTAAAGTCGGTTTTTTTGTTGAAAGTTGCTGTCTCTTTACATCACAATACGTAATATTTGGTTGCGGATATTCAATCCCAGCCTATATACGTCCCATTGCTGGGCACAGGCCTCCTCTCAGAACTACAGGGCTACGGATATATTATGTACGCCTCAGTGAGTACAAAAATGTGTATTGTCTCAAAAATAAGGTCTGTACCTTAAAATAAATTATAATAAGTGTTTCTAATTTAGACACAAAAGGTGTTTGTTACAGTGCCTTTGCATGTTGAATTCATATTAAGGTTATCATCATCATCATCCCAGCCTATATACGTCCCACTGCTGGGCACAGGCCTCCTCTCAGAACAAGAGGGCTTGAGCCCCCACGCGGGCCCAGTGCGGATTGGGAACTTCACACGCACCATTGAATTGCTTCGCAGGTTATGCAGGTTTCCTCACGATGTTTTCCTTCACCGCAAAGCTCGTGGTAAATTTCAAATGTAATTCCACACATGAATTTCGAAAAACTCAGAGGTGCGAGCCGGGGTTTGAACCCACGACCCTCTGCTTAAGAGGCGATAGGTCAAACCACTAGGCCACCACGGCTGCTGTTAAGGTTATATCTTATTATTATGTAAAATTAATGGTTTTCTTGTTTCTTTTATAAAAAAATTGCTTGGAAAATTGCTTCATAAAACTTGAATCCGAGTCGGCTGTATTTTATATTATTTTTACACGGGTGGTATCTGAAACCTTTTTAACAAACGACCTATTGTTATAAACAAAAGCCATTCACCGTTATTGTTGGTGGTTAGCCAACGCAAACGCTTCATACAAGAAAACATAATGAAACTCCTCGTTGAATTACTTGTCGTCTTCTAATCAACAGAGGTTTTTCCGAACCGGTGGTACAATGAGTGCTTATAATTGAAGAGAAATATTTTGACTTTGACTGAAAATATCTTCGGGGTTTGTTGATTAGATAGAGTCAAGGAAACTGAATCACGTACCAGGGTGGAACTTTTGTGCTACTAATGTCACGTTGACATCCTATCCTATAGATAAATTTACCAGAGAAATCATAGCGACGTTTATTATGAAATGGTTCCACTCCTCCCTGGTACGTGATTCAGTTTCTGCGACTGTACCCGAGTAAGCAAGTTTTTTTTTTTATTTAAAGCAGACTAGCGGTGTACTTCTATCTCACTTCTGATGGAGTGCAGATAGCAAAGATGTTGTAGCTCATTTGGTTCAGTAGCAGCCTATTCACCTTGAATATCCTGGAAGAATCTTATGTTTACTTTTTGTTCCGTCCACTCGCACTACGTCGTCCAATATCTACTGCTGTTCTTCTGTGTTATTTAACCTAGTACATTTCCAGGTATGGGGCATTATACCAAGAGTACGGCCGCTTGCCCTGGGCGGAGCTGGTCCGTCCGACGGCGGACCTGTGCCGGAAAGGGCACCGCGTTACCGAATACATGGGGCGCGTGCTCGGCACCCACAGCGACCGGATCAAGGCCGAGCCTTCTATGAGGTAAGCTCAGGCCTTGTTGTCTACGCACTTGGAATCATAATCGTTTGTACCGTTTCATTCTGGCACACGGTATTTGACGAGGGTAGAAAGAGATGGTGGATGGAACGGCAGCAGTCTGGTTTGTGCTATAAATGTTAAAAATTGTATTCAATGCGAGGTCATAAAGAGAACAACTTAGAAGCAGTTAAACGAGCTCAGTAATGCTACTTGCACGAATTTTCTAGCAGGTCTATATTGGGCTTTTGCAGTGCATTGATTGGAGACAGCTCGGTAGACTAGGATTGGCTATTGGAACCACTTTAGGATAATATACGCGCTGGTTTACGTGATGTTTGAATCGATCAGTTATTTCATAGTTGTATAGTCTTAACCTTAAAGATTTGTTTAGACATATGTTCACAGAAACTTCTATAAGAAACTGTCCATACATTCCTAATACAAATCGAAGTCCGATGGGCAAGGTAACAACATATTCCGCTGCCATCAGCGTCTCCATAAATAGACTAATGTAGGTATAACTCTTTGAAATTACACTCTCCGAGTTAAGTGTGTGACAATTACATATGTATGACGCCGTCGTCGTCAATCGTCTCTATTTAAAATAGATGGCATTATATATTTCTTTCACATAAGTTAACAAGAATTTCACGGAGTTGTGAAAATTTCGCGGACAGGGATTTCACAGAGTTATGTCTGAAACATGCAGGGAGTAAATCTTGGATGGCCACCTTGTGACACCCCGATTGGTTGTGGTTGTTCTCAGCGAGTTGTACGTGAATCCAGCGACGAACGAAGTGTGGAAGGAGGGGGATATGATAGTGGAGCCGACGCTGGCCGCTACCCTGGACATCATAGCGGCGGAGGGCCCGGAGGCGATGCACAACGGCTCCCTCACCGCCGCGCTCGTGCGCGACATCGAACGATTCGGCGGCATCATCACAGAAGAGGATCTCCGGAATTTCAAGTAAAAATCCTTTAGTCCCTTACAGTATACCTAATGTCTACTAGCCCTTAAATTCTTTCACAACACGGCAAAGTCAGTGGGACATTTTGCAAGTGACATAGGTAGTTAGATATTGAAAAATATCCGACGTTACAGTAGAGTCATTTAATGATGATGATTTTTGTGACTTATGTATGACAATGGCTCTCAAAGTTATTTTTTTGTAGGAGAATCATCGTTCAAGTAACTATACTATAAATAAAAGTGATACGACCACATTGCAAGGAAAACGTTGTGATTATGAGAATTTTAACCACTCCCACAGTTTTCTAAATGTCCTAAAACCGTCAGTGCGATATTTAGCACATTTCAAGTCGAAACGATTCTTGCCTGGTACAGGGAACAGAGATACTCTAAGGTCATAGATCTAATTCACGCTCTACTAAACATCATCACTATTCAGGGTCGAATGGCAAGAGCCAATCAAGGTGCCGCTTTCGGAGCAGCACACTCTCTACTCGGTGCCGCTGCCTGGGACGGGGTCGGTGCTGGCCTTCATCCTGAACATGCTGATTGGCTGGGTTGGGGGGCAGGACGCGCAGCCCGGTTCCGACCTCTACTGGCATCGCGTCATCGAAACCTTCAAATACGGCTACGCCAAGCGTACGGGTCTCGGGGACGCTTCACGGAATGATCTGCCCTACTCTATCACTGAGGTATGATTGGATTTTTGAGATAAAAGCTCCTACCTATTCTAACCTACACTAGACTGCCAGGACTGTTATCATTATTATCAATATGCTGCGTCAAAAAATTACTAAATTAACTACATATAGAGATATATCTTTTCAATCTTATTCACACCACAGTTTTACTATATTTTGAATGTAGAAATATATTGTTTCCCGCGCATAACCTTTATTTCTGAGACTAGCACTGCCCGCGACTTCGTCCACGTGGAATTCGGTTATCGCGCGCTGTTCCTTCGAGAACTGTGCATTTTTCCGGGATAAAATGTAGCCTATCAAAGTCAAGTCAAAGTCAAAATATCTTTATTCAATTTAGGCTATAACAATGACTTATGAATGACGAAATGACGAAAAACTTATGAATGTCGAAAAAAAAATCTACCACCGGTTCGGAAAAGCCTCTGTTGAGATGAATCCGGCAAGAAACTCAACGAGGTATTTTTTTTAAACAGATTTACAATATTATTAAATGATATCTATACATCACAACACAAGTATTTAGCACAACTTTATTTTAGCACAGTAGGTTCGCTATTTGAAGGGATCGCCAATGCGGATCGGAATTATTTCCAAATGAAGGGTCCACGGAAAGAACGTGTCTAGTCACCTAAGCAACTTTTTGAGTTATAGCGGTTTGAAAGTTAGTCATGACGAACAATTACTATGGTTACCATTTATTTAAAAAATAAAAAAATGATTTTATATTGTTTTCAGATTATTTAATTCAGTGGTAAGTCATAGTACTTTGTGAGCTCTACATTTTGAGATTAAAATCTCAATTTTAAAAAAGGTGACTAGGCATGTTCTTTCCGTGGACCCTTCAAATATCCCTGTCCATGATATAATCATTAACTTTATAATACGCCTTAGATATTAATGTCTTCTTGACAATAGATCTGAATTTTGTTTCGGTTTCATTTGTAATATTTTTGGAATTTTATTATTAAAACGTATGCAACTTCCCAGAAACGACTTTTTGGTTTTAGCCAGTCTGTAAGATGGAACTTTAAGCTTCCCTGTGTTGTTCTTCCTAACATACATGAAATAATGGATACCTGTTTCCTTAAAAAAATATCTTAAAAATTCACGCGTCTTCAAATTATAAATTGCTCTAATTGTTCTCTTTTGTAAGATAAAAAATGACTAAATGTCTGCAGCAGATCCCTATAAAATAAAGCCGTATGAAATAATGCCGTTGCGACATCGGTTAGCTGACGTATTTTCCAAACTGCAAAAGCAGCAGAGCTCAATCTACCCGCGATTGCTGTGACGTGTGGTCCCCATTGTAGTTTAGAATCGAGCGTTATTCCTAAAAATACTGTTAATTTTACAAATTCAATAGTTTGACCATTTAACTTTATATTAGAAACTGAATTGGAGCTAGATGAATTATTTATCAACGAGAATTTAATACATTTAGTTTTCTTAGGATTTGGTAACAAATTATTGGCAGCAAACCATGCGGATATCATGGACAGGGTTTTATTGCGCTTGGTCAGCAAACATAACTATGCCCGACTTTTGGCTTGCCATATAAGTTAGGTCATTTACATAAATAAGATACAATGTCACTCTCTGGCCCATAAACTATATCTATGCCAAAAATCACGTCAATCCGTCGCTCCCTTTCGACGTGAAAGACGGACAAACATACAAACACACACACTTTCACATTTATAATATTAGTATGGATGACATCGACAAAATTTCATCATTTAAATATACACTTTACTCTTTGACGATAACGATGCGGTAGTATAATAGGTAAGCGAAATCTGAACAACAACACTTCAAGCTGACCATCTTCAAGAGGCTTTACCTATGCCATTATATTGATTCCAGCTGGAGCGCAACCTCTCCAACTCGGAATGGGCGAAGGAGTTCCGTGATCTGGTGTACGACAACCAAACCTTTAACGATTGGAGGCACTACGGGGCGCTGTTCGAAGGGGCGGACGACCATGGTACAGCGCACATCATCGTCATGGCGCCGGACGGAAGCGTGGTGTCTGCTACTAGCACTATTAATTACATGTAAGTAGAATTACTTTGACTTGGCTGTTGCTGGACAACAATTTATGTTGCTTGGACCACTGTGTAGCGGCACGGATTGCTTAACTAGTCATTCTGCACTACAAGGTAGTCTTCAATGGCACTAGTGCCGTATTAAGACTATTTGATGCCCTATAAGCAACCCACGCCTGTATAACCTAGTACCGATTTTTTTAAAAGTTTAAGGTATTTAATACGAGTAAAACTACATATACAAAATAGATAACGATACGATATACGTACCTTTGAAAGACGATAAAGATGGGAGTTTTATTTTATTATATACAATAAAAATCTAAGCATTTTTATTTATTATTGAAATGTGACTTGCGTCTTTTACGGTTATTAAATTCGCGGGAAATAGTTTTTAAGCCCAACGTTTTAGTATTTTTTTTGTGCTGTTTAGGTGCCCCCTAAGACGTGATGCCAAAAGAAATTGCTTAATTTTCTAATTGGCTAATCCGATACTGATTGGAACAACCTTAAAGAACCCAGTTAAGATTTCCAATAAGTGTATTCAATGCTTACCATGCCTAATCGTCTTCTTATTATAAATAAATAATAAGGAAAGAAAAAGTAAGAGGAGAAGAAGAAGCCGTGGTGGCCTAGTAGTTTGACCTATCGCCTCTCAAGCAGAGGGTCGTGGGTTCGAACCCCGGCTCGCACCTCTGAGTTTTTCGAAATTCATGTGCGGAATTTCATTTGAATTTGACTTTAATACGTTGCTTATATCATCTACAGATGGGGATCCCAACGTCGATCAACGAGCCTGGGCATAATGTTGAACAATGAGATGGACGACTTTGCAATCCCGAATCGCGAGTCTTCCTACGGCATGCCTCCATCTCCCGCCAATATGCTGGCTCCGGGGAAACAGCCTCTTAGTTCCATGGTGCCCAGTATAGTTATTAATAACAATGGCGCCGTCGACTTGGTGTTAGGAGCTGCGGGTGGGACGAAGATCACCACTCAAGTTGCTGTGGTAAGGTTTCCTGTTATAGGTACCATACTAGTAGCAAGGAGTGCACATTTTTGTATAAGGCAATCTGGAGAGTGAGAGAAGCTTAAGTCAGGTTTGTCGTTGGATGTAATAACCTCGCAGTTAGTGTACACACCTTTGCCATATTTGTCTTCGCTGCCATCATCATCACTGGCCGCACGATAACCAACCCGGCAGGAATCGAGCTGTTATGGTTTCACGCCACTGTATCTCACTAGGTTCAATCGACAGAAACCATACTGGCATGATTTTTGCAGGTTTTAAATACTTTTTCTTCCAACTATGCTTTAATTTCATCATAACTGCACTAAATACCCAGGACAAAGCGACACTTTTTTGCTCTAGAGCAGGATTTTTTTATGAAAATCCTTTATTAGCAAACACATTTTTTAAGAGTGTGACATATCTTTCCTGTTGATTGTTTAGCATGAGTTTTTTTTTCGTCTACTATTCCTGTAATAGTTGAAAGAAAAGCAGATTATGCACCTCGCATTAAGTAATTTATATTGCCCTCGTGCTTTTTAAAGCCCTCGCTAACGCTCGGGCTCCAAATCGCCACGTGCAATAATAAATAACTTTCTGCTTGGTGCAACATTACCAACATTTGATAAAATAGTAGATACTATTTTATCAAATGTTGGTAATATTTATCACATATATATATAAATCTATGTGATAAAGTGATATATCATATATGATAGGTAATGTTAACAACTCCTTAGTTAGGTATTAGTACTATGAGGCTGCCGTTTTTCTGTATTTTTTTGTATTACCTAATTGACTTAACAGAAATTCAAGGCATTTCTAGCATTCTTTGATAAGTATCGCACTTATGTCACTTGTCATTGGAAACAACAATTGTATGTATTTATTTGTAGACGGTGATGAACACAATCCTCGAAGGCAGTTCGCTGCCCGATGTGATGCACCGACCGCGCGTCCATCACCAGCTAATGCCTATGGAACTGGAATATGAATCTGACTTTAATGCGGTAAGATACTTCAAGTCTACGAATGCAATAAGCTTACACACATGGGAAACGTTAAGGTACACGAACTGACACATTCCTTGCTAAACTGTATAAACCCAACATAAGTTTTACATAAGCCGAAGTGTTATTTATTATAATACGAGTACCTATCTTGTCTATCTCCAAAACCGAACATGTTTATCAGTGTACCTACTAACGTTGGCATTCCAGAAAAGTCTTATTCCCAAAGTGCCTCCAATCATAGTATTCAAATTTCATCTAAATCGCTTCAGCAGTTTAGGCGTGAAAGAGTAACAGACAGACAGACTGAGTTACTTTCGCATTTATAAGCATTGATTTTAGTAAAAAATTCAACTACGAAAATCCCTTCGTTCGGGTACGAAACCGTCATTAATGTTATCTTAAATGCCAGTAATTTTATATTAGGTATAGATATTTATGTTATCAAATCAAAGAGTAAGTATGCAAGCAACCTTTTACATTTAGAACATTGATTTGAGAATAAAACAGACATTATGGGAAAACAAACATAACAAGACTATAGCCTATTTAAAAAAGTGAACATAACGGGAAAGCAGAAATTATGGTAATGCTAATATTATTGGAATGTTAACATTATGAATAGACGACAACTTACCTGAGATTGTACACGTTTTAAATAGCAGACATTTTGAGAAAGCTGACAAAATAGAGGTGCTAACATTGTGAAAACGCAGACGTTTTGAGAATTGTACATTTTAGGAAAACAGACATTTCAGCCTGAGCCGTATTTTCTAATGGTTTCCTAGAACACAGTAGGTTCAGGTTTGTTTTATGAAAGTTTCGAAAAAAATATGGTTTCTGAGGAAATCGAGCCTTGGGAAATAAAACACTTTGGAAAATGAAATATTTGGGAATAATATTTCACAGAAAAGACAGAGAATCGTTATATAGGTATTTTGGGTTAGGATATACCTACCTACTACATGTGATTATACAGGTAGGTACAAAACAAATCTTACGAATGGGTTTCATCGAGCACTTCACGGTCAATCGAATCGCAAAAATCAAGGCTGTAGGTACACGGCGTGACTTTAATTCTTAATCTTTTTAAGCAAGTAGGCCTGGGTCGTGACCTTCAAACGTCCGTCAAGGCCCATTCAGTCCCACCCAATGCTAGTGCGATGAAACAGGTTTGACACACTCAATGTACCTACCTATGGTTCGTCCTGCAATGTGACCTTATCTTTTAAACGTCAGGACTCGGGAGTTTAGGAACACAAACTCGTCGTCGTGTGTCGGGGGTTAAAAAGGAGCTTCTGATATTTTTACAGAAACTGGTACGTATAATTGAATATATATTCAGATGCGCTCTGTTTACCTATTGATTTCGAATAAGAATGCATTTAACTCTACCAAAAAAAGGCCCAGAGCATGTCGGACACCCCTGACCTTTTACTTTTAAACTATGATGTACTAATAATTCTCAAGCAAACTTAGCCGTAATTAATTTCCTTGTTAATCTCATACGACATGTGTATCTATTTACTCCCATAATGTTTTTCGTTCAAAATTTTCAAACCAACAGTTTAGCTTTTAGAGGTAATATTTCGAAAACGAATCACTGTATCGAAATATTGTCTAAAGAATTTTTTGTCTAGTGTGATTTGATTACACTACAAATTCAAAATTAAACTTAGGTAAGTATAAGCATAGTTTTGTTTTTAATTTTAGTTCTTAATTTTTCTAATATCATTAAAAGAATACAAGAAACTATGATTAAAAAATTGATATTGAACATCGTATAGCTGAATCGCCCAACTGCAGATAGTAGCTATTGCAACAGGACATAAGTGTATAATCACCGGTAGTTTGTGTATTATAATAGACGTCTAGTATACCATCATATTATAGCTATGTGGTGCGTGACAACGGTTTGCGATAACAACAATGAGGGACCTATTGTTATGGTTTCAATAAAAACCGGTTGCGGCTCATACTTTGCTTTGAAATTAATGGAACACGCTTATTGGGATTATTTGTGATAATGAACAATCGAGTATTAAAACGGTCAAGCCGTTTAATGGCGCCAGATTGTTGATTTTCTCGCTCTCTTTCCAGCATCTTAAGCCATGTAGTCTGACCACCTGGCCAGCCAGTCCTGGCACAATCAATGTAAAACAATGGCAATCCTAAAAATAAATCCGGCAAACAGCAATGACAAAATTGAAAATAACGAAGGAATTGAATTGTGAGTCACAATTTGTGACAAATGTAAAGAAAGATAGGTCATGCATATTCGTACGTACCTTTAGTACGCGAACCAACAAGCCATTGAAAGATAACATTTTCGAACTAACTACTTAGACCAGTCTTTCCCAAATTGGGCGATAACGCCCCCTTGTGGGCGCTGGAGGCCTGGAGGGGGGCGGTAAGGGGCCCAGAAAAAATCTTCACCTTTGTGCCTTCATTAGGCGAGACTAATATGTTATTGAGCTTTTAAGGTGAAAAAAAATTGGGGGGCGCTACAAAATAACTGATTTTCAAAGTGGGCGTTAGACGAAATAAGTTTGGGAACCTCTGACTTAGACAAACTGCACGTAACTAGACTACTCACCCTGTAGGCAATTGACTCACTGAGCGACAAGTGACGAAACCTCCTGGCACAGGTATCTTTATACTTAAAAGGAGGTGTTACTATGTGAACTAAAAACGAAATAAACATTTTTAATTTTCATTTAAAATTGTAGAATATACCTACGTATGAAAACATAATGTAAACCTATTTTTTTTTTACTTGCTTCTTATTATTTCTTAATTAAACATTGTATTATTATAATGCTTCCAGAATGTAATCAAGAGCCTCCGAGCGAAGGGTCACGCGACAACGGAGCGCGGTCCGACGGCAGGCTTCGCCGCTATGGTGGCGGCGGAACGTGATACCGACGGCATGCTCGTGCCACAAACGGATCGGCGACGAGTCGGCAGCACCGACGGATTCTAATTAAATACTTACACAAGGTGGCAGCACAGAAACTGATATCAAACAATAGTGCTGGCTTTGCTTGCTAGGTTTTGTCGAAGACAAAGTTTATATCCCATTCTGGTACATAAGCGAGCATAGTATTGGTGTTATACTACAATAAATAATAGTTTACTACGTACATGGCCGTATGGATGAGTAGTTAGCCCATCCCTAGATTTTTTTGGAAATTATGGCTTGGCTTTAAGCCAAGGTCTTTATCTAAGAACCTATTCCTAGAGGTTGTTATAAAGTGCTATTTTGGCGAAGGTGTAGTCAGAGCAGCTTCTGGTCTAGCCCTCATAAGACAAATCTTGCACAGTTACAGCTATAATCTGTCCTTTTCACACAATCTATTTGTATTGAAAAGGACATTATGGTGTATGGCTTCGGTAAAGTAAGTGTGCTCCTAATTTAGTTCAGTGTTTAAAGATTTATATATTTTTAACTATTTTAACTTCGTACCTACTGGTGTTCTGGTGCAGTGTTGTAAAGGAGCTAAATAAATAGGTGCCGAAATGAAATGTTTCATCTCAGATTATATTTAATGTACCTATCTCTAAAATTAATGTCAAAATTGGATTCATGATTGATTACATGAAATTCCTCGATATGGCACAAGCACTCTCAATCAATTGATTGTAAAATTGTATTTTATTTCGCTTTGAAATAAATTATTGGTACCTAGGTATAATTATTATTCACAAATAATAGGTTTCCTTATTTGCTGTGTTAGTTATAATTATAAATTAACATTTCATAGTCGTTATCACTCACTAAATTAATTTCTTAATAATTTTACCTACGTACCTACTGTGTTTTATATACCTATAATGCGTAATGATATGTAATACATATCCGTACATATACCTTTATATACATGTCAATACGGGTATATACAATCCTTTCAAAATTTTAATGATTTCCAGCAAAATTCATGACGACATTTGTACAAAATTGTCACCTACTTGATTGATCTTTCGTAAAATTATGAGACTTGCTTATGAACCTAAGTTTGAATATTGTAGGAAGGTAATTTAATTTTACTGTCATTTATGATTTTACTTAACAATCTGAAAAAAAAAACTATTAGGTAGGTACTTATCTATCATATATACTGAGCGGCGAAAAATCTGGCCCATAAATGTAGGTATGCACTAATTTTGTATGCAGAGTGGCCAAATTTTGTGCCGACGAGTATATTTATCATCATTTAGATTTCGACATTATTCATGACTCGTATGTATGTACAGTCGAGCTCATAAACTTGTGAGCAAAAATTTGATCAAAAATATCTGAATACGACTCTATTGTTAGCGTGTTCAGATATTTTTGATCAAATTTTTGCTCACAAGTTTATGAACTCGACTGTTCATAATATCAAGGTTAACTACTTGTCTAATTAAAATTTATTTTTGATCTCTATTTCGATTAACTTCCAATGTCCCTAGTGAGGTCCCCATTATGTAACGCAACCCTATATTACGTCTGCAACAAATACGAGCTTCCTAGGCCGTAGTCCGTGCCCATGGTGCTAAATTTTTAATACCGGAAACGTGTTAGTCGCTTTCGGCTTAACGTCTCAATTTCTATCGGCAAATGGGCAGCGCCTCTAGCGTGGTGATTTAGCAACAAACCGTTCTCTTATATTTCACAATTTTAACGCGAACTCGTTGGTTAGTTTTGTTACGAGATACGACAAAAAATTACACTGACATTTATGAGTGCTTGATACAATAAGGAGCTTGTGTTTATTGTTATGTACCTACAGATTATGTTTTTGTTACAAAATTGCAAGGCCCTTATACCCAACTGGCTCTATGAGTATACTCAGGTTGGAAACTTATACCGAATTGGTTGGGTATTTGTTCCTTACAAGAATTTTGTTCTACTTACGTTTTTAAAGGTGCAAAAAGCGCATAATACAATGTTGTACGTTGTTATATCATTGGTTCTAGAATACCTGCGTATTTCATATTTAGATAGTTGTGTACCTATTTAAGTTACTGTGATGTGGTTTTAATTGATGCCTATAATTAAAGTAATAGTTTTTGTTAACAATGCATTTTTTTTTTCGCAACTACTTACCATTTACGATTGATGCTAGAGTGAGATTTAAGTGCTTTCACGACGTAAAATAAATATAAAAGAAGAACAGAAATTAAAGGAAAGGGATGGATTTTATTCTTAAAATATTGATTCTATTCAATTTCTAAAAGAATTGAACCATGGTCAACATGTAACTCAATAAATTCCAAGTATGTTAGGTATATTCATAAGAAATTATCCAAGTTTCTCTATATTGATCGTGCGAATGTGAACGACCTAGCATTGCAGTATTTGCAGTTAGCAATTAATTTTAATTTTGCAACCCTAAAAATCAGTTCGGCAAGACTCATTTTTAGGATTACCAGAACGAGAGATTTGCCGTAGAATACTTAAAACGGGACTGGTTACGCTCTATCACGGCTCTACATAATAATATTCGCGCCAAAAGAGTCTATAGGGATGAATGAATGATTTGTATAACACAATAAATCCTAACATATTAATTATTATATATTATTATATTATACTTGTTGGGATCCCTAAGTAGTTATTTTGATTAGTAAAATAAGTTTTGCTCACTAAATCACTATACGTTTGGTGGCTTCGAAGCGGTAACGTTTCGTGTGCTCTGTCTACCCCATTTGGGAATACAGGCGTGATGTTAGTGTGTGTGTGTGTGTGTAAAATAAACTAAGTATACTGCAGTTTGCGACTTACGAGTACCTTACAGTACAAGTAGTACAACCTAAAATGGGGGGGGCAAGGGGGGGGGCTAGCGCTGTATAACTTTTTAGTGTTGTTGTTTTTTTAGAAAAATATGGCGCTGTCCATTGGAGGACAATTTTGCCAGTGTCTAGTAGGTTTTCCCGTTAAACGGTAAAAAAATTCTAGAAAACGAAATATGAGACGTAATGGTGGATGAACGATGATAGCGCGAAATCCATCAAAAAACTCAACTTTTTAGTGATATTTCGAAAAGGTTAGTAGACGTCACAGGGGACTAGGGGACCGAAGAACTGGCAGCCTTTCTGGCAGCTTCCTCGGACAAAGAGCAAAGAATTATCTTGGCTATTCAAAGAGGAAACTCTGCCACTTTGCCAACGATTTGTTTTAGTTTTAGGTTTTATTACCCGACTGCAAGGAGAGGTATTGTTTTTTTTATGTAAGTATTTTAAGTTCAAGATGTATAGTTTTAATAATTAAATGCTTATTGTTATATTATGACTGTAATTGGTTATAGTATTAATAAATTCCACTATGTAGATGGTAATGTCACTTGGGACTCGCCCATTTTGGTTTTATTCGTTTTCCTGAAGATTGATATGAAAAAGAAAAAGAAAATCAATTTTCTGTATCGAATCGAAGCGTTTTTTCTGCAAGAAGGCCGTAAAGTAAAAAACCATTTCTATAGTGGCTGTATGGACGACATTCCTTTGTTTATCACTCGATATGTAAAAAAATATAGCCTGACGTACGTGACGTTTGGATTTGACGTTTATTGACATGAAGAGAATAGAATATATTCCATATATAGAGAATCGACGAAAAACGGCGCGAATTTGCAGCGAAGGCAGCCGGTTGTGTTTTTGACAAATAATTAAGGCTAATAATTATCTAGTTGGTTTTTGAAATCCAATTTACGTGCTGTATCCAAATCAAATGTTGATTATTTAATCGGTAAATAAAATCGGTAGTACTTTTTTTACTACGTACAGCGATTACTTGCTCAGTGCTACGTACGAGGTTGCGGTTCACTCAACATCAAAGATGAGCAGCCAACTGTCGCAGGGCTCCCTCGAAGTAAGTATGGAAAAACTAAATAAAATAGAAAACAAATCAATTGGTACAATTATACCATATTCTTCACGTTTCCTTTTAGATTATTATGAATGGCGGTCATTATGACAAGCCAATAATGCAAGTTTTGGGCAGCAAAAAAATCCAAGGAAGTGGTGCAAATGAGCGGTTTAGGCTGCTGGTGTCCGATGGCAAACATTCTCACAGCTTCGCCATGCTGGCGACGCAGCTTAACGACAAGCTGATCACCGGGGAACTGTCTGATTACTCTGTTGTACAGATTGACAGATTTGTTACTTCTCTATTGAAAAACACAGGGAAAGGTGAAAAGTAAGTACTTTTATTCACAATTACACAAGTAATGGCTTACAAGATTTCATGGCTGAATTATTAATTTGGTTTATGTCACAGTAGGTATGTTGTGGTTCCTCTGTTCTCTACCTGTCAAGTCAAGACAGGTCTAAACAAGATGAAAACTCATTTCGATAATTTGCATGCAAGATGAGAAGAGAATGCTTAAATAAATTAAATCCACCTTCTATTATAATTTCTATTTCACTTTTAGACATACCCACTGTGTTAAAGAGATCAATCAAAGACTCAATTAACATTTAAAATAATCCATTTGATTTCAGGCGAGTAATGATTATCTTAGACATTACAATAATTAAACCAGGGTCCGAAGTAGGCAAGAAGCTGGGCAACCCACAGACCTGGACAGAGGAGACTGCGGCATCAGCCCCTGCGCAGACAACCATGCAGCCTGCACCAAAAGTTGCAGCTTTACCAACTCAATCAGCAAACCAAGTGACGTCCATGGATACCAGCTCATTGGCATCACAAATGACTCATCCTATAGCAAGCCTTAGCCCATATCAAAATAAGTAAATATGTGTAATTATATTATCCTTACTAATCCTTATTAATATTATAAATGCAAAAGTATGTCTGTGATTACTGCTTCACACTAATACTGCTGAACCAATTAAAATGAAATTTGGAATGGAGGTTGTTTGAGACCCTGGGAAGAGCATAGAGTACTTTTTATTCTGCAGAATTGCATGATTGCCATAGAATCTCGATGAACCAAGTCTTCTTAACCAATTTGCACACAACAGCACAGCTATTTTTATTTATGCTGACTGATGTACGGAAGCTTAATAACAGACCACTGTTAATGATTACTTTCATTATAGATGGGTCATTAAGGCGCGCGTGATGAGCAAGTCTCCACTCCGGACATGGAGCAATGCAAAAGGTGAAGGCAAGCTATTTAGCATGGACCTGTGTGATGAGAGCGGGGAAATCCGGGCCACTGCCTTCCGGAATGAGTGTGACAAATTCTTTGATATGATTCAGGTGAGGCTAAAAAACTTATGGTTCAAAACTATCAACACCAACCTTATTGTTAGTTCACAGGAGCTGTGTATAAAATTATTTCTAAATATACACTGATGAACAAGAATAATACTAGCTTTTCAAACTTTTTATGAAAGATGTACAATTACCCATATGTAGATATTGTATGCGCATAGAATACATTACTATTTTATGTTATGTAGTTGTAAAGATTTCTTAAATTTTAAATTTTATGCGCAACTTTCTTAATTCTTTATTTGTGTAAAGAACTACAACAGTTTTATGAAATTTTAAAAAAGATGATTAGGAGAATTGGTACAGTCATACTCGAGTGAAATAGGGATTGATTTTGTATGGATAATGGGTCCATTTCAGCATCTTCAATACTGTTCCGTGTATCAACCTATAACTATTTTACTAGTGTTACTTTTTATGCTAAATCCTAAGGCGAAAGCTACACAGAAAAGACGTTGGACGGAGGCGCGTCGCAGACGGCGCGAGGGTGTCTCCGCCTCGTCTCTGCTGTTTCCTTTGGATCGCGATGTTACTATACATTTAGTATGAAAACAGATTCAAAGGGTGCCGCAACTGCGATCAGCCCCCGTCCCACGTCTCTTCTGGGTGGCATGCGCCTAACCAGACCTTTTGCATTTAGGTTGATAAAGTATACTACATCAGTCGCTGCCAGCTTAAAACCGCTAACAAGCAGTTCACCAGTTTGAAAAATGATTATGAAATGACATTCAACGCTGACACAGTCGTGTCCGAGTGCCAGGATGATGCTTCGTCTGTGCCTACAATAAAGTACGATTTTGTTCCAATCAATGAAATTGCGGATAAAGCCACAGATTCGTTACTTGGTAAGTATGAAGAGAATACTAGTTTAATTTTAATTAGTTCCGTGGCTAATTGGCAAGCATTTACACAGTCTAAACCAGAAATTTTATATTTTATGGATGCAGCACCGCAAACAAGCTAAATAAATGTAATGTGTTATTTCGAGAACAGCTCTGGCTTAAAAAGATCTTCCTAGATTACATGCATTCTTATAGTTGAGTTACATTATTTTAGTTTACTATGGCATATTTTGAGATTATTTATTTATTTTTCAAATAATTACACAGTGTAACAGTAGGTATAACTGAAGCATTGTGATGTGAACTACAAGACAATCCTACTTTATATTATAAATGCGAAAGATTGTGTGTGTGTAGGTTTGTTACTCCTTCGCGCAAAAAAGGCTGGACGGATTTATATAGATGAAATTTGGTATGTAGGTAGCTGGAATAACGCATAGACTACTTTTTATCCTGATATTCCCACGGGATAGGGATAAAATAACGAAATAACAACTGTTGGGCTTAGAGTCATGAAATTTGAGATGATTGTTTTTAATGCAACATCAATGAAAAACACGGTGTTATTTTCGGGAATTTTGCAATATCCCGGAATTTCAAGTCAACTTTGCTTTGCTTAGTTTGGGACTAGGTCCCTAAGTGTCCCATGATATTTATGATATTTATTTATTATTTATTAGTGAACCCACCACAACATCCCTGCTTGACACATTGACACTGAGTGAGAGAGAGAGAGAGAGAGAAATATTACAGTAAGTGAATGTTGATGTTGTACTGTTGCAGACGTGATTGGAGTGTGTCGGGCTGCCGCCGACGTCCAAGAGCTGACCGCGCGGAGCACCGGAAAGCTTCTCAAGAAGAGAGAGGTCACGGTGGTAGATTCCACTGGTGGCGCGGTAAGATACACTTATTTTTAGAAAATACTAAGCAATATTTTTTTACTTAAAACTTAATTGCTCCTCACGTGGTGATAAGTTGAGGGCAAAGGTGTACAGTCGAGGAAACCGAATCCCGTGCCAGGGTGGAACCTTGTCATAATCAATTTCACTATGATTTCTTTGACAAATGTATGGGATGTAAATAAATAAATCTCAACAGTAACACAAAGGTTCCACCCCGGTACGTGATTCAGTTTCCTTGACTGTATGTATCTCATGGAGGCACTTTCTCCTAAATTTGAATTGAATTGACTGTATCTCACTGGTTCAGTAACAGCCTATTCAGTCTAGCCTTGAAGAGCCCTAGGCTGTATCTACCTATCTGGAGATACAGACGACCTAGTACGGTATTTAACTATTAGTACCTGGGCGACCGAGCTTTGCTCGGGCTCAAACTCGGTAACAATGGTTTCCCAGAGATAAGACCAAGGTAGATCGATTTATTCATCCCCGAAAACCCCTACATAGCGAATGTCATCGAAATCGTTGGAGCCGTTTTCGAGATCCCCGAAATATATTTATATATATACAAGAATTGCTTGTTTAAAGGTATTAGATTTACTTGTTTTATGAAACAAACTGCTAGGAATCAAAACCTATAGGGTACTTCCAGTTGTCCTAAAATCTAAATTTTTTATGTCTTCTTTCTATGTCACATCACACTTCTATAATACGTAGGTATAAATTTGTACGGAACCCTGTGTACGGCCCTTTTTTCTTCGCCATCAGTGGTTGTGTAGCTATATTTTCATAGAATATATAAGATATGGCCATGGCTCATAATCATAATGGCAAAAAAAAAACAAATTATATGGTTTCATTGATATCTGAGCTAAAAGCTTATCTCTTAAATTTTCTGTCACAGGTGAGCCTGACACTGTGGGGCAATGAAGCTGAGAATTTTGATGGCTCTACCAACCCTGTGGTTGCAGCGAAGGTAAATACCTTACAAATCTAAATCCAACACAAGAAGAAATCTCTCTCCAGGCGGATGTCATGCCGACCTGTGTTGCTACACCGTTTCCAAAATAAAAGTTTGCTTAAGTGATTCCCAATTCAAACATTTATACAGGGCGCTCGTCTAACCGAGTTCAACGGCAGTAAGTCGCTCTCCTGTCTGGCTTCGACCATGATCCGCCTAAACCCGGACTTGCCTGAAGCACACAAACTGCGCGGCTGGTACGACAACGGGGGCGACAAAATGGACGTCGTTAACATCTCTGCGAGGTACACCGTCAGACTGAAAACCTTAGTATACCTCTTAATCTTCTATATAATCTATATAAATAAAAAAAATCGTAAAATGTAACAATCCGTGGCAAAAGGGTCCTTATGGCAGGCCATACATTGTCACAAATGTTTGCTAAGCGCAAAACTCGGGAACGGGTGGACCGATTTCGCTAATTCATTTTTTGCTGTGTTCGTTATTGTCAGGAGAAGGTTTTTATGGAAGAAAATTTAGAAAAATTACAACGGGGGCGAAGCCGCGGGAAACAGCTAGTCATCAATAACTAGTTCACGGCTGCAGCCCCCATGGCAAAACTCCCCCCTCACCAATAGAAATTTACTCCAGAGAGTTGGGGATGTGTAGTCGGGTTTTTAGCTGGTTAGAATCCGGCACTGTCTAGGTGCTCCCTTCCCAGTCGTCCATAATGGATTTTTCACGACTGCAGGACTGTTTCCTATAAAGCACCTAGTATAAATTATTATTATTATTTTCCTCTGATATTTTAACGAGGCTTTAGCACACCAAATGTGACAATGTCAGCCTCATTGGGAGCCTCAGATATATACACCACACTACAGACAGATATTACACTCTCCCTTGCACTGAAACCACGTATCTGGATGCAAATGCCCGTCTAATGAATCTGTAAATTCGCGTCGCTTCTTCTGAAAGCGGTCGACTGAGAATTACATTTACACCTCCATTGAACAAGCCCATACCATCCAAATACCTGACTCTGATGTCCTTATTCTGATCACATTCCACAAGAAAGTGAATAAGCTAAGTCTTATTACATCCCATACACAAAGGTGATTGCACAACTCTCATCAAATGCAAAAAACAATTAAGTGGAATGTGACGAGATCGAACACATAGTGCTGACACAAGAAGGCCCCTGGAAAGGCCGGCACAATCAAACCAGGGAACTTTAAATATCTTATTCTGCATGGTACCATACCAAATGCCCTTTGTCAACGATGCTGTACTAAAAAGTTCCTGCCATTTGGAAAAGCACTCCTCCTTAGTCAATTGCACTAATTCAGTACCATATGGCTTAGAAACACGATCAATCCCCCCTGTGACAGCCAGGCTAGCCTAGTATACATTTAAAAAACAAGTAAATTAAAAGCAAAGACTTTGTATCTTTGACCCTTAAGGCGACTCAATCCCAACCCGTGGCTATATATTTTTTTTATGTATTTTCACCGATTACTCAGTCAATTGTGGACCAATTTTCAATAGTAGATTGTACAACAAGAGCATAAAACGAGCCATTTTACCCAAGACGTTCATATAGCCACCCGAGCCGGTACGGCGAGGGTGATAGACACGTCGAGAGGAAAATGGGTTTAATGCTCGAGTTTTACACTCTGCTTTTCACTTAGATTGCGAGGAAATGAAATGGCAACAGTGGAAACAATAATTCACATTCTATGTAACTTTTATTTTTTATGCATTATTATAATAATTATATATTTTTTAATTTTACTGACTAATTATGATTGGTTTGATTGATTTTTAGTTTTATAGAAATTAAAAATTATTTAAAAAATATGTACAAACTTTTTTGTTTGTGGCTGTTGGCACCTGATTACCTTGGTCTTAAGTTGGTCTAAAGTATTTTTATGTCGCCTAGATACAGCATAAACACGAACTTTTCGAGCATGAGAAGTGAAAAATTCTTTTTTTATTTGAAAGAGTATTCTTCTGAAGTGGTCAGGTTATCACCAAGTCAAGATCTGATGATGGGATCCTAGGGAAATCGAGGGCAAACCTCAAATTTTATAGACACACCTATGGCGATTTTGGGATTTTGAGCATTAAGATTTACATTCAGAAAGTATCAGTTGGTAACCTGGACCTGATGAAGAAGACCGTAGATGACCAATGGAACTCATCAAAGCTTAGTAATGCTCGCTCGTCTATAAACGATCATGATTAATATACCTAGATAAGCGACTAAGAAGAAGCTTTAAGTTAATAATTCTTTCGAACTGATCTGATGCTGAAGCCAGAAGGTAGGCAACGGAACTCTGTTATAAAAGAACGTAACTAAGTCGTGATTGGGCTTAATGGAATCGTTGTGAGATGTACTTTGGCTACGAATCACTAAAAAGTGATAAATAAATAAAAAAAATAACAAAAAAGTAAAACCGACTCCAAAAAAATAAAATAAATAACAAAAAATTTAACTGACTACAAAACCCTTGAAAATATTTCTCTAGGTACGTACTAGCTCGAAGTCGGTGACTAAGCACGACCCAACAGGAGGGATTGAAACCCATAGTATGTAGGTGAGGTAGACGACTATTGTCCCACTCTTGCTGGCTCGTGCTGAGGCACCGACTTCGAGCTAGTACTTACGTACCTAGAAAAATATTTTCAAGGGTTTTGTAGTCGGTTCAATTTTTTGTTATTTTTTTTTTTGGAGTCGGTTTTACTTCTTTTTTTTTTAAGTTACCTATTTTCACTACCTTTGACCGTAAAACAGTGTTTCCACCAGAGATGTGCGAGGATTTGTTTTTCATTAACCCATACAAACGCCTCATTTACCTCGCCTCGCTCCGCTCAGCTGTTTCCACCAGAGATGTGCTGTGCGAGGATGTGTAAATGAAGAGCTTCTATTGGTTAATGAAAAACATCCCTCGCAACACATCCTCACACATAATTGGTGGAAACGCTGCTTAAGAGTGGGATGCGTTTTGACTTGAAGTGGTCTTTAATGGCTTCCATTACGTACCATGAGTTTAAAGTTCTACTGTCAAGAGCTAAGTCGACGTCTTCAATACATATTCTTTGTCCACAGAACCGGTACCTACGGCGGCGGCAGCAACGAATGGATCACATTCTCCGAAGCAGAGGCCAAACAACTCGGCTCCGGGGATAAGGGCGATTACTACAGCATGCTGGGAGTGCTAACATTCACGTTTACCGACAATGCAGTGTATAAAGCATGCCCTCAAGAGCAGTGCAACAAGAAACTGGTTGATCAGGAGAATGGGCTGTTCAGATGCGAGAAGTGTAACAGGGAATACCCTAATTTCAAGTATCGACTGCTGCTAGGGGTGAGTCAATTTCTTATATAAGAAACTGCCAAAGTAATTCGTAGTTTTATGATATGGTGTAATCTAGTAAGATACGAGTACATACGTAGTAAACGCGAAGCAAGGCTCAGCTATACTCTCAAATCTAGCCAAGGCAGCTCATACCTATTTATAGGACCGTCATCGTCATGCCAAATACGACGAAGTTTAAATCAGCAAACAAGTATACTGTTTCATTAGTATACTTAAACTAGTTTGCATCGCCTTTTGAAACTCGAACTTTTGTCTCATTTGAATCTTCGGGAAAATGAAGAAAACCGACGAATCCCGAGCGATATTAACATTATAGTTGTAATATACCATTAGCCAAATAAGTGGTCTATCAATTTTTTAACAAGTTCCTATCAAATGAATATCGTCACTACTTTTAAAAAAGCTCGTAGCTCAAAATAGATAATTTTTCTGAGTGAACTTTATAGGCATTACATCAAGATTCAATTTTGTTGACATATTGATTTTAGATACGAGATTTTTTCAAAGTAGTGACGATATGTCGTTACAGTCGGGCTTTCAAGTTGACAGACACGTCTATTAGCATTATTGTTTTGTAATATGCAAACAATTATCAACTTTAGGGTGGTAGACCACATATTTGGCTGATGGTTAACTCTACGGGTATACTCGCAAACGATTTGATGAAATATTTTCACATAATTCATTCTGACCACCTTGTATTTAGCCATTCAACTTAATTTTAAGCCGCGGTTTTGAACGCAGCGGGAAGAGAGTGAAGGTGACAGGAAACTACCAACAGTGTGTTTCCCTGAACCCCACACAAATAAATTCAAATCATTTATTCAGTAAATAGGCCGCAATGGGCACTTTTACACGTCATTTTCAACTACCAGCGCTTTCGGAAAGACCATCATTGCCAAGAAGAATGCGCCGCAAGAAACTTGGCAGAAAGTATTATTTTCAAAATAAAATACTTAAAAACTACAGTATAAAATTAAAGAAAAAATTCCAAGAAAAGAATATCCCCAGTGTGCCAGCTGCATATCGTAAGTGGTCTGGTACACTCAAATACCATGTAACAATATTCCAGGCTAACGTATCTGACCCGACTGGCGACCAACGCATCACGGCGTTCAACGAATCTGCCGAAGCTATGATCGGCAAGTCCTCGGCCGACATTGGACGTATGTTCGAGTACGACAAGACTGGATACACGGCTTTATTCGAGGACATCAAGTTCAGGACTTTCGTGTTCAAGTTCAGAACAAAGATGGAGACTTATAGCGTAAGTTGAAGCCTAAATCAGATGTAGCTCGAGCCTTCATCACGGACAAATATAACCTGTAGAATTTACAGTGTAGGTTGTGCGATACAAATGCACGCATTATAGCCGGAATACATTCTAGTAAGCTGTTATCATGATCACCATGTCAGGCGTAGGACGTCCATTATTGGACATAGGCCTCCC
Source organism: Choristoneura fumiferana (assembly GCF_025370935.1). Classification (NCBI taxonomy): domain Eukaryota; kingdom Metazoa; phylum Arthropoda; class Insecta; order Lepidoptera; family Tortricidae; genus Choristoneura; species Choristoneura fumiferana. The sequence continues at coordinate 9,479,847 of NC_133488.1, read as the reverse complement.
CCATAGATCTCCAGTTGCTTTGGTTGGAAGCACTTGGAAGCACTTGCATGCACCATAAACCCGCGGCTAAGCTGTAGGTAGTCGTTTTTTTTCTTCACATAGGTTGAGGCATAAGGGCTTACCCCCAGATTTCCACTTCAATCCAAGAGAATCTTACAAACAGATTACCACCCCAAGGCGGGTTCACAGTTGTCTCAGGACGAAAGCGTAGTAAAGAAGTGCCTTTATGTTCCTACTTTGATGTTAATTTTCTGACTAACCTATAAAAAAACTCGACGTAGAAATAAATTAGATTTGCCTTTATTTCAGGATGAAGCACGTTTGAAGACCATTGTTGTAAGCGCTCAACCAGTCGACTACAAAGATGGGAACGCCCGGCTACTAAAGAGCATTAAAGCTGTAACTGGAGTTGAAGTTTAAATTAAGTTTAGAAGTTATCATGTTAATCTGATTAAATTTTTAAGTTACAAATAGACCAACAAATACTGTGGCAACAAAAAAAATAGCTCAAAACACTGATCAGTCGCCATATTCCTAGTATCTTTGGTACAGATTGGCACGGTCGCGATTTAAATTGCTTAGATTAGAGTGTAGAATGTTGCCTTACCATTTTCTTAGAATTTTTCGTTTAAAAATGTTTTAAGCACTGTATTAAACAAGAGTTGATGTATGTGAAGTTAAATAATGTATACGAGTATTTTTTACCAATGCTGGCATTACTATTTAAATGCAAGTGATGATTTACCTACTATTCCACTGTGTCCAAATAAACATTATGATGTAAAATTTCGCAGTTTTACTTGATAATATCCTGTCACTGAACCCAGGAGACAGATTTCTGCAAATAGTGGGAACATTGCTTTTATGCGAAGTCCTGTATCCCACTAATATGATAAATGCGAAAGTTTGCAAGTCCGTTTGTTTGTTTGTAACTTCATCACGTCTAACCCATTGAACCGATTTAGATGAAATTCGGTATACAGATAGTAGAGTCCGGAGAAGGACATAGGATAGTTTTTATCCCGGAAAGTTGCATATTTCCCGCAGGATAGTGATAAACGAATTCTACGCGGGCGTAGTTGCGGGTAACGGCCTGAACCTGAGACCTTATTGTCTGAGACACTTGAAATCACAATCGTTTTCACCACTTTCTGTCACGCAGTATAAGACGAGTTAGAAAGAGATGGTGAATGCGATCGCGGACAGCGCGTTAGACAATACAGCATCTGGATGTAATTTGTTGAATGATAACAGAGAAAGTATCTGAATCGCAGTGAAGTTGAAATAAAAACCCAATTCTTCACTAGGTACTTTATTCAATCTCATTGATATGACTCGTAATTTGGCTAAGAAAATGGACATTTTATTATTGGTATACTTGGGCAATTTTAACATAGATTCAATTTGTACCAAAAAAGTCTTAACCTGTCCTCTCCCAGAGGCACAAATTTGTGCCCAAATTCCTTTGATCCTGTTATCCTGGGAGATGACAGATTAACTTGTGTTATGTTGAACTATAGCATTTTGTTATTTTATAACCCATTTCTTGCCAGATAATATATCAAGCGCATCAAGGCGAAACAAGTGCCAGCTCTCCTGCGCTGCAAGCAAAGTAATTAATACTCATTACTCAGCAATTAATGGGTTTAAAATAATCGAATTATTACAAAGTAAATTTTTCAAAGTATTAATAAACATAAACTTATCCAAGACATCCTTTCAAATATGCCATTCTAGAACAATTGACTAGTGATCCTAGTAAATTGCCCAAGTACGAGGTGCATAAAAACAAGTAGTTTAGTCACTTGACGTTAAAAGGGGATTAGGTTTACCATATTATGTAAAATGTACACTTACAGTAAATACAATAATTTATCACACTAATATAATTAAAATGACTCGGGGATAAAAAGTAAACAGTCGAATGGCAGTGTGGAATGAAAAATTTCAAGTAATTCGATTGAGTGTTGGAACAAAAAATAGCTTATTACACTAAGTAAAAAATACATTAAATTTAATTCGCCTTATACAAAATAATATAAATAAGATTCATCTTAGACTAATACTGAAATAAAAAGCGAATTTTCAAAGGGTCATTTCTTACGTCATAGTCATAGATTCCACGTTAAGAGGCCCTAAAAAAACTACCAAAATGATCACAAAAACAATAGTTTATTTTATGGAATTAAAGCCACAACCAAGAACTACAAAATAAATAAGTATAATTGAGTGATTTATAGTCTACGCTGTGTCTATTAAGTTCATTGTCAGATTTAATAAATGGTTAGCACTGAATAATCAGATACAACACTAACAATGCTCTTACACTAATCTTAATCTTAACAATTAGATTACACTTACACATAAATGTTACAGTAATTATAAATAAACACGTTTTAATTAGATGCATTTTGATAATTATGTCGTTAAACATTTTCTCCTATATAAATATGAATAAAAAAATATTGTTTTTATAAATAATTTTCAATTCCAAAAAAGTTTTTACAAATACTGTGAAGTCAGATCCAAACATAATTAATCGAGATTCTTTTGTTAAAGATCGAAATGCGTGCAAGACAAATGAATCGGTAAATCATTGTGATACCGTACAATCAGTAGAATATATATAAACATTAATAAAATAGATTTTACACAACAGCGAGTATACCGTACGAAAAGGTAACTATAATCAAAACATACATTTAATTCCTTTAGGTACAATAGCTGCATTCTAGCCAGATAATATCTGTAGCCCAGTTCAATGTTAGCAACGTAGAACCTCGCACCGTTTAGACGACTCTAGCTTTAAGAGACGCTAACAATTTTCACAAATTCAAATCTCATCGTAAGAGGCAATAGCTTCACGCGAGGCGTAGAACTAGGCATTAGTCGCGATACGGTATACGGTTACACAAACCCGCAATAAATTCCTGAAGTCAAAATCACTGTTCGGTCCACTAGAGTTAACACTTCACTACACTAGTTGTGCACTAACACTAAAATTACAAGTCCGTATTACAAAAACATAGTAAGTGTTACAATACTAGTTTTGAGCGAGCGCTAGTCCCTTTGGGGTCGCCTGCCCTGCCGCCGCCGGCCGCCTCCGCCGCACGCATCGAGTACACACACACACGCAACAAGCGTACACTAACACGCGCCACAGACTAAACAAACCGTAACTAAACCTTAAAATATTTACAATGAGAACTAAGGACGAATTAATAAATTAAAGCCAAATAAATAATAGTGAACGCTCTTTGGAACGGATTACATTCGAGGTACTGGCGTACAGACAGGTCTGAATGTTCCGCCCCTCGCGGGATGCGCCGAGGTAGCAGCCGAAACCGCGGGTTAAAGCAAACGGCGACTTCGAACCAACAAAACAACCTTACAACTAAATATGGCTACAATACTTAAATTATAAATATTCTCACTCGTTAAGATTTTAAAAAGTTCCAACATAAAAAAAAACAAAGGAATATTGTAGCTGCGGACTTAAAAAATAACAGGACTACTAATCAAATCCAATTAAATGTTGATAGAAATAAAAGGAATTACAAATAATAGCAAACTTATAAAAACATAGCACTTACACTGAATATGGTCCAGAATAGCTTAAGCTTACGAATTTTCGAGATTCATTGCAATAATATCATTATTCCGATAATTGAGATTCGATACAGATACTAAATACTTAAATATAATTTTGTATCAGCGCAAGTACTACGAAATGACTCTACAACAAAATATGACGCGAGTCATCGAGGGCTACCAATGCAGTGTTAGAATAGGCCTCGCCACAAGACGTGAGGCCTATATCTGCATGATAGTTCATTTATTCTGGTGAACACTTCTATACTGTTTAAATTTATCGAGCCACATTAAACACTTCGTGCATAAACTACTAATATTACGTTCATCGTTAAATTCACAACTTTAATTCAGAATTAAGTATTCATTGCAAACGCACACTTAAATTCCGTAAGAAATAGTTTGAGTTGATTCAGTCTGGTCAATGTGGTCAATAAATTTAACACAATGCCCGTAATAATTATGTCGAAAATAGATTTTCATGCAAGATAATTTACTACTTACAAAATTGTTGTAAAAAAATCACAGTTGTTAGTAAAATCTTTAAGTCCATATTCGTTTTTGGTGATTACTTAAATACCTATTTTCGTCCATATTATTACGGTTTTAATTGACAATAAACTTGGCTCCTGTAATAACTGTTTCTGCATGCGAGTTTTTTTTTTCTAATATGGATATGTCACGTACAAGCTGAAGTCACAATTCAGTACGAAATATCTCAAATTACATCGATATCCTTCTCAAATTTCATACGTTATACGCCAACGCGTAGGTTGTTTGTTATTCTTAGCTGTAATTTATTTATTTTTTGTTGTGCCAAAGTTTAGTAAATAAATTTACTCTCAACAGGCTTTATAGGCACTCCGAAGTGCCGGCTCGCTCACGCTAACAATTATTTTAATTAATAGGTAGGTAAGGACGGTATATGCGGTCTGATACTACTTTCTCAATAAGATGAAGTAGGAGATTATTTCGTGACATATACAATACATAGAATCATATACCTCATCTTGCTTTTACTTTCCTTTTACCTACATGAAACCCGTTTATTAAAAGGGACGCAAATAACAATTATAGCATTATTATACAATTTCTCATTTTTCGCAACCCTTCTAAACGGATAATCCAATTCCCAACAGAAGTCACCCAACAATCAAAGTCAGTGGATGTGCATCTGCTGAAAAGTTACACCCGGTTTTCAGGATAACAAAAGTACGATTGCAGAAACAGTAAAGGTGCGTACATTATTACTATTAAAACCCGACGCCACGCCACGCTTGCGACACACCATCCAACGCGTGTCAGTGCTAATCAGTCCCATATATTTATTATGTTCAGTTGCAGATAGAAACTTGCGTCGGACAACGTGGCGTGGCTTAGCGTTTTATTAGTATGTTGCCGCGTTTAATGTGAGCTCAAGTTACACCAGCAGTGTGTAGTATAGAAGTGTTACCTACGTGTGCGCATCAAACCCATCGAGCGTGCGTCGGGGCGCGGCTAGCGAGGCGGTGCTCACGGCACCAGGTCGGGCAGGCGGGAGCGGCCCTAGGGGCGCCCGCCGCCTTCTGTGCTTACCACCTGAAATTAAAAATAACTAGGTTTAAAATTTTACAAATTTGTCACACTAGCCCAATAAGGAAAAACATAAAATAACAAGAAAAAATATATATTCACATAATAGATGTTAACTATATCCCTCCCTCTCACACCAGCCAACCTGAATAGCATCAACGCCTTGTCTGAAGACGACTAAGCTAAAACAATAATAATGTTGAGACGATTAATTACAGATAGGTATTGGACAGAACTGCCAAATGTATCTAAATCGCTGGGGCGAAATTATCACAGATATTTTTCTTTTTTGGTTTGGTCATCTTAAATTAAGGGCCAAAGACAAGTGCTTGTTTTTATTTTCTTAATTTTAGTTTTAAATTTTATACGAGGTGCTTTATAGGAGATGACGGCGTGCAGTTGGGAAAAATCCATTATGGACGACTGGGAAGGGAGGGCGGCCCAGACAGTGCCGGACTCTCACCGGCTAAAAAACACGTACACGGCCCCAATTCACTGGAGCTTTCTCATAGCTTTCTTATCACAGAATCTGTGAGTTCTATACGAGGGGTACAGAAGCAAAGGCAGATGGTCAGAGAGATAGCGGGAGGACTTCGGGATTTAGACTTTCATTAAAAAGTATCCCGCTCTGAATGTTTCTTCTCATTTTCAATTTAGAAATTTCGAGATCATAGCCATTGACAAGTTAAAGGCCTTACTTTTCGTTCCTTGTAGTAGAGCTCCTCACTCTCCTTGTCGCACAATAGCAGCACCACGGCGCCGAATAAGAAGATGGCGGCGCCCCAGCCCACGCCATAGGCCCAGCCGAACTCCCACACCGACCTGTTGCCTGTAAACCGGTAAAATTGTGAGCAGGGGCCATCTATAAAGTACACTCAAGGAAATTGAATCACGTACCAAGGTCATGTTGACATCCAATACATTTGCCAAAGAAATCATAGGGAAATTGGTCAAGAAAAGATTACACCCTAGTACGTGATTCAGTTTCCTTAACTAACGTATACATCTATTACTTTATTAACACTGATTTATATTAGCTTCACTTGTAACTATGCAATATTGTTGAATAATATTTAAACTCGATTTTTATCTACTTTTGTTGTTGTATTGACACGAAAGCAATTGTAGCAACGATGCGTAGTTCTGATTACAATACAATAATCTAATACCATCGAGCTGATCTGATGAGTCGGAAGCTAGGCACTGGAACAGCAAGACAGAATAACGTAACCTAGCCATGTTTGAGCTTGTTAGAATAGTCTTATACTTCGTTTTTTTTAGCATTAGAAAAACTGTAAACAATTCTGGAGTCTTTTTATTGAAAAACGTTTTAAAATATCAGTAATTATTACTTATGATACTAAAAGCATGTAAGTGATCATTATGTCCTTGCTATTTTTTACTACGCTGTGACTTATTTTTAACCCCCGACGCAAAAAGAGGGGTGTTATAAGTTTAACTGCTATGTGTGTCTGTCTACCCATTTTGGACCTATAACCTTAGGTTTACATCACAAAAAGGTTGAGTAAACGTCGTATATAGGTTTTAGCGGTGACTACCCGTTGTATAAAAGCGTTTGGTAACACGTTCTAAGCTTAAATAGCCAAATTATTCTATTGGCTGTTGATGTAAAGGTTTATATAACCATTTTATATAGCCGTTATAGTCAAGTGCTATAAAACCTCAAATATAGACAGTACAGAGCAATATTACTGTATAAAAGTGCTTGAAATCACTACTATATCTAGTTTGTGCTACAAGGTTTCCCTGATAACCGCTATAGATATTGCGTTTTAGCTGTGGTGAACACTTAACAATACAAGGATTTTACGATATTGTGGTTCCACAAATCACTGCTATAGTACATGATACTTTAATAGTGATAACAACGCCGTAATAGAGCGGTTTTACTTTAAAATCGATTTTCAGGACATTTTTATAGCAGTTAAAAGTATTTAAATTGTTTTTGAATCCGTATTATAGTCTCATTGCGGCAGACGTCGCTATGACTTTTATATGGCCGAAGCTTTCTGTAATGGTTTTGGTTGTTCTTTTAAAACACAACAGCGCACGTGGCTGACTTTTTAACTCCTTTATAGGATAAATAAGGCACATAAAGGAAAAAAACTGCTACTTTTAAATTATAATTTTGGCCTGTAAAGGCGTCGTTGTACCTTGCTTACAACGTATCAACATGGAAATGGCCTAACCTAAAAAGTGCATTGAATATTGTATATTAAGTGCGATAAACGACACGTTGGATAAAATCATAAGCATAAAATCGTCACGCTCTTCAGAAATTTATCAATGTCCATTATTAGGGACATTTTTCTTATACCGACACTGAAAAAGAAAACAACACTAATGACTACCTATTTCATAAATCTTCCCTGGATATCAAAATGTATTTCTATTTGAAGAGTTTGTGTGACCCATCTAAAGTTTTATAGAACCCTAATTTTACGATGATGGCGGCAAAAACTTTGTCACGAGTGCTATAGTCTATAGTTAGCGGGTAAGAGCCACGAATTTACTTCTTGGCTATAAAGTAAAAACTAAGGCGAATTTAATTTTATATGATTCATATATTTTATTCAAAGCTCGATCGGGGGCGCATTAAAAATACTAAGTAAACCTAATACTATTCTATCGGTAAAACTTTGGTCGCACGTGCTTTATGCAGTATTGATCGAATTAATCAATGTCTAAATAAAACAGTAGGTTTATTTATTTTTCTTCTGATTACAAGAATTCATCAATAATAGGTTCACTTCACACAACAAAATCACTCACCACACCATCCTGGCCGAGAAAATGTTTCGAGTTGAGACTGCGTTGTATAGGATTCGCAGACTAGGCGCTGTTTCACCATCCATTGATTAGCGTTAACCGACGGTTAAATGTGATGCCATCTCCGTCTATTCGAACAAAACAAATAGAGACGGCATCACACCTAACCGCCAGTTAACACTAATCAATGGATGGTGAAACAGCCCCTAAGTATTAGAGATTAAAATAGCACTAAAATGGAATCATAAACGTTACTACAGTATAAAAAACACTAAGGGGCTGTTTCACCATCCATTGATTAGTTTTAACTGGCGGTTAGGTGTGATGTCGTCTCTATTTGTTTTGTTCGAATAGACGGAGACGGCATCACATTTAACCGTCGGTTAACGCTAATCAATGGATGTTGAAACAGCCCCTAAGTATAATAGCGTTAATGTGCCCCGTATGTCAATAAATTGTCATACGAGTCACCTTGGAGTCACCATTACATCAAGTTTTTAGACCTAAAATGTCACAACTAACACTGCTACGGTTCCACTAATAAATGGAGATATTATAACTCAATTATAACTGCGCCAAATCGGCTTCTTTGGTCTTTTATAAGACCAATGGTGGTGTTTGGGATACGTTCTATGGACTGCTATAGAATAAGAAATTGTTATTTGGGTGTGGCACCGTAGCTCTTAAACGGGTGAACCGATATGAATGCAGTTTTTTTTTTATTTGAAAGCATGTTTTCTAGCAATGGCTTACCTTCTTTCTAATTCTAAAAAAACGAAGTATATATAAGACCACGTTTGTTCTAGTAAGTTTTATATAAAAGTATATACATTCAGTATCTATGTGTAATGTGTATTGTACAAAATAAACAAAATTTCTACTACAAAGACAGACTTATCCCTTAAAGGGATCTCTGCAGTCAACCGTTGAGTCATCCTGTAATTTTTTGAAACTATCATATTTATATATGATTGAAAGGTGTTGTAGCTCAAATCGTTTATATAAGCTGGTGTAATATCGATGGCCTGAGTTAAATGGTTAGATTAAAAGGTTTATTTAAGTTAAATACCTAAATGATCGCAGAAGTTTGTTGGGTAGTACTTTCGCCATTTCGTCATGTCGATGTTTGTGATGGTGTCGTACTTATTTTATAGTTGCGTATTATATATTCTATATGTAGTACTTACCCGTCATTATACTTTTTATATTTGGATTATTTATCATAAAAAAAACATTGAGTGACTGTATGTACGTCAATCTTGTACAAGTTGCATTATAATTTTAAGTATTTTTTATTGCTGGGCGAGTAGAATCGGGAGATATAATAAGAAAAACAGAGGTACAAAACAAAATAGAAACTTTTATTCAACTCAAACACTCACTGGAAACGGAACTGGAATGTTCTTCACATTTATAATTTTCGTTCACAGAACTTAAACCTAAATCTTCGTAATTTACGTTTCATAAAGTATAAACCACAATACAATTTAACTTTTCTCCTCACTTCCCTCCACTTGCTTCTTCACTGGACCAGTTTGTACGATGGGAACAATTCTTTCATTCGAAGCTTTTGGTGGAGTTTTCAAAGGAGCAGTGATTGTAAGGACGCCATCCGACGACAGTTTGGAGATCACCGAATCGGCTTCAATACCTTCAGGAAGAGGATACCTTCTTGAGAAGCTTCTAGAAATAAAGCCATGCTCGTCCTGTTTCTCCTCATGTTTTGCTTCGACAACCAGATATCCGTCGACGGTCTTCACAGAAATTTCTTCAGGGGCGAAGTGTTGGACGTCCAAATTGACTTGGAACTTGTTCTTATCTTCCTTTATAGTTGAGCCGATGTCTTGAGAAGCAGATAGAAGGTTTCTCCACGGCCTGTAGTATTCCTTGTTTTGAGGGAGAGCGACAATCGTAAGACAATCTTTAGGAGTTATGCCCAAGCCGAAGTGCTGGTCCGGGAGCTGACGCGGGCGTCGGGGACGATCGTATTCCAAGTAGAATGGATAAAAAGACATTTTTTCGCTTATAAGTTTGGAAAATCTTCACCCACAATACCGCAGATCTTGATAATCACTGATAGCTCCACACGCGTATACCGCTCAGAATCGTTTGACGAACTGACGTTTGACAATAAACCGGCTCGAACTTTATACACCGCTAAAGCGCCATCTAGTAGCCACTGGAAGTTTCCAGAGCATGCGCGTTTCTAGAAACAGCTGCGCGGTCTACTTTGTTCAGAGGTTGTAAACCTTTGGAGGACAAGTTATTGATCTTAATATTTTACGATTCACGATATTTTATTTAAAGGTATTTTGTTATTTAAAAGTTTGGATCAAGAAATACTCGTAATAAATAAATGGTAACTTTTAAACAAGCAGGGATGGGCCGAAATTCGTTTCACATCAGGTTTAACCGAATTTCGGCAGTTTGAGCTGAATACGGCATTCGGCCGAAATTCGGTTTAAGTACCGAACATTCGGCACTAGAAAAAAACCTACTTGTAATATTTTGACTGAAATTAATAGCTTGTCTATCATATCAGTAAAATATGCAACAAAAAATAAATAAACTTAGTATTTTACTTACCTATTCTTTGAATAAACATTTTGACTACTATTCGTAGATTTAATAAAAAAAAACTGATTTTAGTTTACAATTTTCACAAAGTAACTATTAAAATAGAATAGAATTAAATTTATTTAGAGGTAGCACTTGTACGTATTGAGAAACATAAGGTATTTTAATTATTTTTTCAACAATAAAATTTAACAATCTCTTCTTATCTATCTACTCGTATTTAAAATTTACTTAAGGCAGGTTACTAAAGCGAATTTCAGCCGAAATTAAGCAGTTTTTTTTATTTTTACCGAATGTTCGGCCGAAGTTTGTATTCGGTTCACGCCACATTCGGCCCATCTCTAAAAACTAATAAAACTACAATAGTATTGAGACAACATAAAATTCTATTTTTTGGTGAAAAAAAAACTTCACACAATCCAACAAATACAACACAAAGTCAACTAATATGAGTACTGAAAACCTTAAATAACCGGATGTCAATGTACAAAATAATATATTAAATGATATTGTAACGGATAACTCACGGTAGTTTCATGTTCGAAATTACAAAATAATATATTGAAATTATTTATTTTAACATTCAAATGTCAGAAATATTAAACTTAAACGATTTTAGGACCTTTTAAGTTCAAAAAAACTCTTATCGAGTCTGAACCAGAATGCTTTAAAAACTCCCGATAGTGTAGCTTAGTATTTAATACAAACATTTTGTAACTGTTACTTATAATAATAGTGTTTCCAATTGTTTACGAGCACTGCATCATGACGCAAAGCTTAGGCTACTCGCCACTAGATGGCGCAAACACCAGTTTCAGTTCTCGAGAAAGTTCCCGAATTTATCATAGGTATGTACAAACATCATTGTGTTTTAGTACGGATCCCTATCCCTAGTTATATCTTGTACATCAAAAGTGTATTTTTTTAACTGACTTCATAAAAGGTTAAGGTTAAGTTGGTCTGTACATATTTAATATTACCACGCTAAAAATTGCTAGCTAGATTTTAAGTTTTACAAACGAAATAAAAGTTAAATTTAGGTACAATTCGTACGTTACGTACTTACGTACCTATTCATTTTAGAAAAATTTGTACAGTCAACGGTAAGGACCAAATAATATGACAAATCTGTATTAGGTATGTATTTTATGTACGATTTATACACCGGTACTGTGCGGACGGAAACCTGTGTCTGTGAGCCTAACTTACATTTTTTATTTATTTATTTAAAGCCCTTTCATTCAGTAGAAAATGTTCGGAGCAGGGCCCAATGAGGGCTATCGCGAATGAATTCGCCGCTAGAGGCGCTAGTGTAGCGTGAGGTCTCCGAAATGTCAAATCTCATAGCTTTTGGGTGAGCTACGCGGGTTTATTTATAATAAGATTTTTTTTGTGAATATTTGGCATAACCTGAAATTAATTATGGCAATTATGCGTTACGGGGCAATGAATGTCTGTTTTGAGACAGTTTTGTCTTTCGGAAACTTTTGTCCTCCCTTTTTTTCCGAACAAAACGGGACTTAGCAACACTGTGGTTGCTGGATATTTTTATGGTACGGTTTTAAGGTGTTTTAAATATGATTTTAATCTAAACTTTGTTTTAACGCCCGTAATAACAGACTCTGAAAGCCACACTTAAAAACCTCACGCAACAGTGCGCCATCTAGTGAGACAAAAAACGATAGCCCTCATTGTATAACAAATTACAAGCAAATAGTATGTATGTATGTAAACTCTTCAAAGTATGTATTTATGAAAAAGTCGTGGTGGCAGAGTGGTTTGACCTATGGCCTCTCAAGCAGAGGATCGTGGGTTCAAACCCCGGCTCGCACCTCTTGAGTTTTGCAATTTACCACGAGCTTTACGGTGAAGGTAAACATCGTGAGGAAACCTGCAAAACCTGCGAAGCAATTCAATGGTGTGTGTGAAGTTCCCAATCCGCACTGGGCCCGCGTGGAACCTACTGCCCAAGCCTTCTCATTTTGAGGGGAGGCCTGTGCCCTGCAGTGGGACGTATATAGGCTGGGATGATGATGTAAACTCTTTATTGTAAGTACAAAAGAAAATGAACAAAATACAATCAACAATAAATCAATCATAGTATTAGTGAATTTCAATTCAAAATCGCTAATACAACTATTAGCTTGTAATTTTTTATGCAATTGGGCCCAGGTGGTTATTCAACGCTCGCATCCAGAAAATTCATGTTATGGCAATAAAAATTGCATTGAATTTACAATAATAATGGCGGGGCTACACTACAATGTGCGACTGAAGTTCGGTCTCGACTCGGCGAACGTTTAGATTTGCATTGCGTGTTGCCTATTATACGCTATCAGTGAAGAGTCCCGACCGTGTATGTAATGTATAGATAATTCTCTCGCTGCTACGAGCACAGTATAGGTAGTATGTTTTTCTTCCAACTATGCTTTAATTTCATCATAACGGCACTAAATACCCAGCACAAAGAGAGACTTTTCTGATTTAGAGCAGAAAAAATGTATGAAAATCCTTTTTGCATTGTTTTAGATTTTTTTTAATTGCACGACCAAAAAGGTAACACAAGGTTTTTTGCTATAAAAATAGCCTGCATAGTGTAAAAAAATCTAGTGTTAGGTTGGTCAACCTGTCGGTCTTATGAAATTAGACAGATTGCGTACAAAATATTGTTGCTTCCAATCCTACCAAAAATAGTAAGTAGCCGTATATTTAAAAAAAACTGTGTGTTTGGTTGGCCAACCTGGCGCCCATCAGAAATTTGACAGATCGCGGGTAAAGATATCTGTTATATATACTAACTCTGCCAAAAGAAAGTAAGAAATAATAAAAAAAAAAAACAACAAATTGGCGGAATTTTCCGTGGTCATTTTTTGAGATTGCGAATGTAAACTTACAAAAATGGAATCATCGAGTGCTAGTGTCATTTCTTTCCTATTAATTGTTTAACATGAGTTTTTTTTCGTCTACTATTCCTGTAATAGTTGAAAGAAAAGCAGATGATGCACCTCGCATGAAGTAATTTATATTGCCCTCGTGCTTTTTAAAGCCCTCGCTCACGCTCGGGCTCCAAATCGGCACTCGGTGCAGTAATAAATAACTTTATGCTTGGTGCAACAATCTACTATTGCAGCTGAATAGCTATGGATAATATCCGGCGGGGAGGGCGACAATGTTCATTCCTACTCTTACAATGCATAATGCAATCCCACTTCTTCTATCGTAATATCCAATTGTCAAAATCTGTATCTTTTAGGGTCCCGTACCTCAAAAGAAAAACGAAACCCTTATAAGATCGCTTTTTTGTCCGTCCGTCTGTCTGTTTGTCAGTTTATCAAGAAACTTTTTCTTAGGAACGCGTGGAGTTACCAAGCTGAAATTAATATCGAATAGTCAGGTCTGCTACCTTAAAACAGTGAAAAAATCAAACGTTTAGGTCAACGCAATCAAAAGATACCGTCATTAAATAAGGTGTTTCCATACAAAAGCCGTAACCTAAAAGCGCATTACTTCCGGTTGTGCCCAGTTCACATTATTCCAGTAAAATCGTGCCAGTAGCGATACATTGCGGGGTCACAATCCAAACGAGTTACACAAGATCGATCGAGCACCGCAGTGTCTTGCTACTGGAACGGTTTTACTGGAATAATGTGAACCGGGCATTGCACTAGGAACTTTAAATTTGGTATGACGATAGCGTTACCGTGTTTTTATAGGTACATAATTTTTTTGTGTACTTGAGTAATGATTTGATCCTTGGGTATCTAATGATATATATAATATATTTACCATAGGTTTTTTCTGTAAATACCTAAAGAAACTGTCATTAATTACCATGGCATGTCAAGGTCCAGGTTCTAATATCTATTGTACACAGGCAAAATAGCTATAAAAGTGATATCGTAACTAAGTCTATCCCTATCGACCAAACCAACCATAGCAGAGGTTCCGATTTATGTGTCAGTTCTGAGGCCTATTATTGTCTAACACACTTGGAATCACAATCGGTCTTCAACATTTCTTTCTGTCACACGGTGTAAGACGAGGATAGAAAGAGATGGTGAATGTGATCGTAAACGTTAGCGCATTGGACAATACGGCCTCAGCGGGCTACTACGAAATTCGAAAATCGCAGTTCCTGTCATTCCGTCCCTGACACTTATTTCATTTATTACGAGAGTGAGGGGCGGTACGATACTAACTTCGATTTTCGAATTTCGGAGTAGGCCCTCTGGTCGTCTCGTTACAAATTTAAAAATAATCAACCAGTATTGTGTTGTGTATTGCTGGATGACAATAATGGTACTATTTTCACAACATAGTTTAGAACCGCACATTGCAAACGAATTCTCGTGAGCGATCAATTAGGGATTGGTTTACATTTCGCAAGTACCATTATTGACATGTGAAGTCACAACAACAACTCATACTGAAAAATATCCAGGCATCAAATGTGTGTATGTATGCATAACAGGTACATTTTTTGTGCACATTTTACTTTACAAGCTTTTATTGAATACTAGCGTTTATTCGCCTAGCGTTTAGCCTATGTGTTATTTCAGATGTTATTTAGAGAGCCCAGCAGTTAAGATTGGTTTGTTGGAATCTTTTTTTGTATTTTTTATTTCACTTCAAAATTTTTACTTTTACGGTCATCCCGTAAAACCTAAATTGAAAATACAAACTGAAATATAGATGCACAGGAAAACCAGAAAAATAAGACCAACACTGGGAATCGAACTCAGGTCCTCGGTATTCCGTACCGCGTGCTATACCGCTACACCACTGTTGGTCAACGGCACAACACGAATTTCCCCTATGCACCACATATCTCAGCTTGTTTGTTTCTTATTTAGCCACTTAAGCAGTGACGCTAGCGACATCTATGCCGTAGCCCTCATCGAGAAACTTTGGGTTTGGGTGAGCGGTTAGTTCCAATGGAATGCCGAAAGTTTCTCGATGAGGGCTACGGCATAGATGTCGCTAGCGTCACTGCTTAAGTGGCTAAATAAGAAACAAACAAGCTGAGATATGTGGTGCATAGGGGAAATTCGTTTTGTGCCGTTGACCAACAGTGGTGTAGCGGTATAGCACGCGGTACGGAATACCGAGGACCTGGGTTCAATTCCCAATGTTGGCCCAGCAGTTGTTATTTAGAGATTTTATCCCTATCCTATGTTTTAATCCAGGTTATAAACTAACTTTTTGCCAAATTTCATCCAAATCCGTCCAGCCGTTTCAGCGTGAAGAAGTAACAAACATACTCACTCACTCACAAACTTCACTCACAAACTTTCACATGTATAATATTATATAGTAGGATTCATTTGTAAGTTTCAAATCTTGTAAGATAATTTGATCCACTTCTAGCGGTTGCGTTGCCTAGAAATTAGGTATACATGTGTACCTTGGATGACAATGCAATTATTGTCAACAAAAAGTAGACAGAAATAAAAGCTTTTTTTATATTTTTTCTCAAATAACTTATTTAAATTAGATATTAACTACCTACTCGTAACAATCCAATTAACTGAATAAGACTTCTCACAATCCGACACCCCAATAAAACCCAGTACCAAATATATTTTTTCTTACTTTGTAAGAGTAAACGTAACAATTATATTTTTAATAACGGGTCGGATCGAAATAAGCAGTTCTTATGAAATCGCTACAAGTATTTATATTTTGAATCATGTAATTAGGAGCTGATTTCTGAAATCATATACATGTATTAAAATAACATTCTTATATGGAGTAAATGTGTAAAGCTAAAGCTCAACCCAGCTTTCCTCCACTTTCGAACGGTACTTTCGCAGATATTATTTAAAAAATAGACCTCTAGAATATCTTTTCCCAAAACGACAAATATAAATAAAGACGCTATGAAATAATTTCATGATAACGATTGTCGGTATAAGGGTGTAATGCACGCCAAGATAATTTTAGAATACAATCGCCGAGATGTTTCTATCACGGCATATTTTGCTCACTGAAATGAATTGTTACCTATTGTTAGTATTTTTAGTACAATAAATTTTAATATCACTGATTAAGTATATAATGTCGCTTTTAATTGTGAGGGTACTTGTTTACTGTGAATTAAAATTAATTATGAAGGGTTTATTTATTGCGGATTGCGCATGCATAAGAATTTTCTCGAAAGGATACGAAAATACTTTAATTTCGCAAATTTAGGCAATTTATAAACGTTTGTAGAATATTATATCCCTGCTGTAATCAATTAATCTAAAATTAATATGAACCAAGTGTAAAGTAAGTAGGTGGTACACAATTTAACTACTTTAACGAGTTTTATCATGGATTCCAAGACGCACAGCAAAAAAAACACATTTGCAACGAGTTTATTAGTTTATTGTATTACAGATAAAATAATATATTATTTAAAATAATTCAGTCTTAAAAAAAATATTTATTAGAACAGCACCTATTCCGGAGATCCGATTTGCTTCTGTACAGGTCCAGTGTGGGTTATTGGCACAATCCTCTCACCAGTTGATGGCAATGCCAGAACCTTCGGAGCGGTCACCGTGAGCACCCCATCGGATGACAGGTTTGACTGTACGGTGTCAGGCAAGCAGCCTTCGGGTAAAGCATATCGCCTCACAAATTGCCTGGACACATAACCGTGCTCATCCTGCTTCTCTTCATGCTTACCCTCAACAATGACGTGTTTATCGATCACTTTGACACTGACTTCTTCTGGACGAAAATGCTGAACATCGACGTTAATTTGGAATTTCTCGTTGTCTGAAGTAATCGAGCCTTCGTTCAATGCCAACTGGTTCATTGCAGAAGATAGCTGTTCCATAGGTCTCATCAGTTGCTCGAAGTGCCGCATCATATCCCAGGGTCTGAAGGCAGGACTGAAGAAATTGCGGGGCATCATTCTTCCAACCGGGAAATCAAAGTAAGGATCCCTGAAGAAATCTCTTTCAATCGTCCGAAGGGGACGTTCCAAATCGTAGAGGTATGGAGTGATCGACATTTTGAGAAAACTTCGAAGATTGTTTTTGTTTTCACTTGAGATCGCGCTCGCGAGATTGCTTCAATTCAACTGATGGCTTGCTGGCACAACACGGTATTTATAGGTGGCGAGTTACAACGCCACCTAGTTGAAACGACTTGAAAGTGCCAGATCGTTCTCGTTCAAGAGTTGTTGCTATTACCCGCCCGCGTCGAGAACATACGAGAATGGTTAATAGGTAGAACATAGCGCGCCTTCTCGAACATGCCGTACTAAGCCTGTTTTGTGTTAAGCGCTATCTAGCGGCGGATAGCGGAACTTTGGTAGAGATTGTCTGGGAGTTCGAGAAATTTCACAACTGGTGAGAGTGATTCCGCAAATGATTCCACAGCTTGGTGGGTGGTGGCGCTAGTGTTGCGCTAATGTCGTGATAAACATGTTATCTTCAGTGCGTAAATCAGATGCACCAATGTAATTTAAATTTTTGTATCTTTAAAATAATATGCTTACGTATTTTTAATTATTTTTTTAACTTTTATTTTTTAATATTATAAATGCGAAGGCGAAAGTGTGTGTGTTTGTATGTATGTCCGTCTTTTTTGGCATAGAGATAGTTTATGGGCCAGAGAGTGACATAGGCTACTTTTTATCCCGGGAAAATGCACAGTTCCCAAGGGAACAGCGCGCGATAACCAAATACCACGCGGGCGAAGCCGCGGGCAAAAGCTAGTATTTACTAAATTATTTCAGACACTTCGCTAAATTTCGTATTAGACTATAGTCGCCAAATTCCCTCTTCCTACTCTAGCGCCACTCTGGAGGGATTTGGAACTGTCACCGCTTAAAGCAGGACACATGCAACTTTTCCATCGTAATCGTAAGAGATTGTCATCCATCTCTCCTCTATTAACTGCCGTGCAATATTTACGCCGTACTAAAGGTTTATTTTGATTTTTAGAGACAACTTTGTTTTTTTTTTCTATTGAACGAAGTACAAAAGCCAGGCGCACTGAATCAGAACAGTGAGGCAGTAATGTTCTATTTACTGTTTTGCCACACTGTTCTGCCTTTGTATGAATGAAACAAGCTTAGCTACAAGTCAAGCTAATACCCGTGGTGTCGGGTTAGAATTGTACCTCTCCATTTCTTCCGTGGATGTCGTAAGAGGCGACTAAGGATATAGGTTAAGGTATACCGTAGGCGGAAGGCTAGCAACCTGTCACTATTGTACCATTTTTGTCAAACTTTAAACCTAAAATTGCTAAAAATTGCTTCGAAGCGGTAACGTTTCGTGTGCTCTGCCTACGAATACTGGTAATACAGGCGTGATGTTTGTGTGTGCAAGCTAATAAAAGTGTGCTACTAATGTTTAACTTGTGAAAGAAACACTTACCTAAATTCAGTTCTGCGGCGAAGCACACCGGATAGATGACTAGGGCTATTAAGATGCACATCACTGTAAAGATATTAAGATCATTATTTTTTTTTTTCACGTATAACCTGTCGTCATTATTATACCTATGTACATATCAAAAGTCGTTGTTGAAGATATCAAAACTAAAAAAAAATTGCTGGAGCGGTAAATGCTCCAGCAATGTTACATATATACATACATATTCCATTATAGGTAGTCTAATTAACATAGATTTAACAACTCGAAAATAATTAAAAACATCAATATACAATGAAGGCACAAGTTTTTAAAATATACACAAAATTAAAATATAAATAATACGGCGTTTTTATGTACTGTTGTTATATTCTCTGCGTGAAACTACTTACTAAACCCTAATATTATAGCGCAGAAAAGAATTCTAGCACTAAATGGGAATCAAATCTACAATATATCACGATTTTTAGTTAGCGTCAATAGTTCTGAACCACTAATCAGAACCAGTGCCAAGAAGTCCGAACAATAGGGCAGTCAAAAAACAGGTAAAACTAAGTGGACTAATAGCAATAAGTTGAATTAAGGCCGGGACCAAATGAGCGGAAAACCCATTTTCAATGTTAAAAAATGGCATGCATTTTGTTCTGCAGCGCTAAAAGCAAAGACAAGTAGTCAAGCTAAGTTTGTACCTCGCTAGAATGCGAAATCCCGCCCGCTTCCCAGTTCACCTTCCCGCGATCGGCCTGTCGCGTCACTACGGTTAGCATCTTGGTCGCCGATACGCGTCTTAGGAATTTTCATCTACTATTTGTTCAATTTTAAATTTGTGAACTGTTTTTGTTAAGACGCGAGGTGCAAACTTAGCTTGGTCGGGTAGTAGTTTCTAAGTCAGTATATTACAGTGTGTAAGTACTGTGTTTGTAGACAACATGGTCTGCACTATAACTTTCAACTTACAACCTTGGACGGCGTGAGCAAAATCCTAGATAAGTGCGTAAGAGATAGCTAGAATTTCTCTCGCTACGTCTTACTTGATAATCGTCTAGTCACCAAATCGCTCCTTAGTTAGTAAAAAGTGTACGTAGGTCACACGGAACTTTTACCGGCTATATGGCCATATTGGCCATATGTTATTGTTTAATTTACAAACGAAAAACTAAGTGTCCAATATTTTCTGACCATCTTACTGACGTACTAATTAGAATTCTTTAGGACAGTAGCCTAATACAGGTCGTAATTTAACCGCACTATTCTACTCACGGGCAAGCGCCATGGCAAGCACAGCGAACCGATAGTAGCGGAACTTGGTCCGGTGGTCCGCGGCCCGCAGCCCGAGCCCGGTGAGCAGCGCGCCGCACACGTCCGCCGCAAGCGTCGCCACGCAAAGCCCCGCCGCAGCCCTGCGAACAAAACGCGTGTTTATAGTGCCACCAGGGTTGAGGTCACGCACACAAAAATAAAGAGTTTTATGTCATGTAATGACAGCGGGATTTTGACATTCACTCATTAATTTCATTCCTTATGCATCAGTTCTTCATGTAGCTGTGTGTGTAATCTATCACTTCAGCTCTCGTGGCACTATCTATTCTATATATTAAAAAAAAACATGGGATAGCCATTGAAACAGAGGCCGACCGATTAGTATGTATTTTTATTATGTTTTGTGCGAATAGCGAATAAATATTTCTATTTTTATTTTAGTTCAGTACAATTAGCTGAAAATTTGGCAAAATTAATGCAAGACTTATCTATCAGGATATATAGTTTATAGAGCAAAGTTAAATTTTATCCACTCTCCCCCCCCCCCTCCGGGGCGGAGCTTCATCCCCCGCGCCATCGAATATGTCCCGGACCGCGGTATTTTCCATTTTGAAAGAAAACCGTACACGATACATAAAAAGTGTGTAGGAACGAAATAATCCTTGATAAATTTACTATAAACCTTTCATACATTTAAAACCGATATCACTTATAGTTTCAGCGCAATCTGGCACCAAATACGAACATTTTTAATAATTTATCCAGTTTTTTTTTGTTAATCGTTTAGTTTTTCAATTATTTCACACTTTACCGCCAAGATATGTATGACTAAAGTAAAGAATAGGATAGCTCTTTATAAAAAGGTATAATTCATTTCTACACTCATTCATTTAACGTTTCTATGCTATTTTGAAAATCACCATCATCAGCTACTCTCGTCGATTAATTTGAACTTTGAAAGAGCCGGGCGGTGGTCGCCGCCGCGCGGTCAGTGCGCTAGTTCCCCACTTCCCCACCCCTACCCCGCCCGCTCTGCACGACCATAGTAAAAGAGACCAAGTAGGTTCACAAAGAACAAAAGTACATCGCGCGGCTTAAATGTGTGCGCTTCGCGAGATGATCACGTTCGCGTACTCGTACTTACGTAGTTTTAGAGTTCCGTACCCAAAGACTGCCAACGGAACCCTGTTACTGAGACTCCGCTGTCTGTCTGTCTGTCTGTCCGTCCGTCTGTCACAGGGCTCTATCTCTTGAGCCGTAATAGCTAGGCACTTAAAATTTTCATAGATTATGTATTACTGTGGCCGCTATAACAACAAATACTAAAAATAGAATAAAATAAATATTTAAGGGGGCTACCATACAAAAAACGTGATTTTATTGGCGTTTTTTGATTTTACGATGTACCACGATGTGCAAAAATTGTAGAGGCCAGAGTTGCGAGAACGTTGAATACGCTACATAATGCGACATTGAAGAAGATTAGAATAATACTGATTTTTGAAGTAAATGCTATAATAGTTAATAAATAAATAATAATATTGTTAGTAAATACCTAAGAAAAAATAAACGTAAGTTTAAAATAAGCTGGTTTTATTTTTCTTAACCTAGATGAGGAGATGGCGGGACGACTTGAACGCATATCCATTAGAGTGGCAGGCAGGAGCATGCTCCAGCAGTGGGGCATTTAACAGGAAAAAAAAAAAACTTTTCCGGGTGTTAAAACAATCACTGATGCTCAATTTAAGCATTTCAATTACGTAAATAAAAGACGAAGCCCTTACTAAATGCACATGTACAGTACAACTCAGCTGGCTAACTGTCCTGTCCTGTCCTTGTGTTCTGTCATGCGTGTAGGTCGAATATTTAAAAATAATGAGCCACATCAGAGCCCACAATACCTAAACGTCACCTATAAAATGTTTTTTTTAGGGTCGCCGTCATCGAAATCGATGAGGACTATAATATAGGGTGGCTCATTTAGATCGGTCAGCACTCGGTCAGTATGGGAAAGTCTGAAACTATAACACATACGAAGATCTGTTCTTAGGAAACATGTCATCGATTTTAGTAATAAGAAAAACAGCATTCAAACATGAAAAAAAAACTTGTTTTCAGTACGGGATTCGAACCAGGTCGTAAAAAAAAACTAACATTATATCTATTTGGATATCGATAGTGTAGATCATAAGTCATAACATAAGCAATAAATGATACTATAAAACACGATATCTAGAATGTATAAAATGGATTGGTTTCATATTCTTTAATAATGTATTTTTAATTTTTCAAAGCGTCCGGGTTCGATTCCCGAGTTTGTAAATGATCACGTGTTTTACAAATTGCTAAACTTTCACGTCTAACGGTCTACGATTCTAGCAAGTCTCGACTTTACCAAGAGGACAGTGACTTGAAACCCCGTAAATATTCGCTTAAGGGAGGCTGAAGGGCGACTATTTCGCTCAACACGAATTCTACGTGTTATACGCGGTCGCAGGGGAGTGCAGCCGAAATCGCAGACATCTACATGGCGCCTGTCAACACTTGGGAGTGTCAAACGGACAACTTCATTCCGTTCAAAAACATTTTGCCGTTCGAATGCGAGTCGTAACGTTTTTTACTTACTTTAAAACTACCCCGGCCGACATACATACAACGGGTTAGTGTTTTGTGAACACTGGAAATCGACACGGACATCGATTTCTTTGCTTCTTCTTAGCTAAATATCTTCTTGATGATGATGATGTGATCCTGTTATCCCTCACTAGGGACATAGGGCTCGTAGAAGAGTTTTCCATTTGGCTCGATCTTGCGCGGCTTCTTCCAGCTCTTCCCAGCCGAGACCAATTGAGCCAGCCTCCTTCTCAACTGATCGCCTCCACGTGGTCCGAGGACGTCCTGGCCGTCTTCTGCCAGTAGATTGCTAACGGAGACCCTGCTTGGGCAGGTGATCATTCGACCCTCGAAGCGTGTGTCCAATCCATCGCCATTTCCTTGTCATAACTTCTCGGCTTACTGGCTTCTAGTCAGTCATTTGCCACAGTCTTGCGTTTGAGATAGTTCGAGGCCAAAAAAATCCAAAGATACGCCTCAGGCATTTGTTAACAAACACCTGCAAACGATCGGTGATATCCTTCCTTACGAACCATGTCTCGCATCCGTACAATAGGACTGACTTGACGTTGGAGTTAAACACTCTGATCTTAGTGCGTCGGGTTATTACGGTGGATGTCCACACAGGTTTGAGTTGTGCGTGCACCGCCCGCGCCTTGTTGATGCGCGCCTCAACATCGCTATCCGTTCCCCCGGTCGGGTCGACCACACTTCCCAGATATGCGAATTGGCCAACTTTGGCCAATTGCTCAACAGCCCCGCCGTCAATGTATATCGGCACCGCATCCCAGGTATTAAGCCGCATGTCCTTCGTCTTCTCACAGTTTATGCGTAGGCCCTCTCTTGCAGCGTATTCGGAGAGGTCGTTGGTCTTGGATTGCATACGCTCTCTTGATGTTGCGAATAAACAAAGATCATCTGCGAAGTCTATGTCTTCGAGGTCCGCCTCATCTACCCAAGTCAATCCTCTCCTCTCTTGACTTGTTACCTTGCGCATCACGTCATCCAAGACAATGAGGAAAAGCAATGGCGACAACAAACAACCCTGCTTCACACCCGCCGTGACCGGTACCTGGTCTGACAATTGTCCCTTATGCATGGCTCGGCAAGAGGAGCCCATATAAAGATTTTGGATAAATTTTATGATCTTAACTGGTATACCCCTTCTTTTTAGCGCATGCCAAATACTTGTCCACTTGACCCTGCCGAACGCCTTTTCGAAGTCTACGAACAAAGTGAAAAGTTCACTACGCATTTCATTGCACTGCTCCAAAATCATGCGTAAAACGTTGATTTGATCAATGAAAGACCGCCCTACTCTAAATCCACCCTGTTCGCCCCTCAGCGTACAATCGACAGCACTCGTCATTCTGTGTACCAGTATCTTGCAGAGAACCTTGGAGACCACAGGCAGTAGGTTTATCTCTCTCCAATTTGAGCACAGGGACAAGTCCCCTTTCTTTGGCAGCTTAATTAGTATGCCTTCTTTCCAATCTTCAGGCACTTGCTCAGCTTCCCATATCGCCTTCACCAAGGGACAGAGTATATCGGCCACCACCTCCGCGTTCGCTTTTAAAGCTTCGACTGGAATACCATCGTTCCCAGGTGCCTTGCCACTCTTGAGCGCTCTTATTGCCTTCGCTATTTCGGCTTTACTTGGGGGGTCCACACTGATGTTCAGAGTAGTAGATGTCTCCTCCACCTCGGTTTCGGTGTCATCGTTTCCATCTACTACAGTGTGGAAAACTTCTGCGAAATGCTCATGCCATCTGCGCATATCTTAGCACTTCTATATCATCTTTATATTATAGTACAAAGTCTTTACTTTAATAATATAGTGCACGCCTGGCTCCGCGCAAGAGTAGGTAGTTTTGCGGAAAGGGAAGTGAAAAATGTGAAGTTCGGTAACTCTGATTTTAGAGCCTTTTTTTTCAAAGTTGCATCCGTGCGAAGCCGCTAGGTCACTAGTATTAAATATTTGTCTTAACACTCACTTAATGTAAGGCGCGGGTCTGGCAGCATAGCAGCCAGGTTGCGCGGTGATATCGAAGGGTAGCGGCGTCGGCGCTTCGGGGTCGATGCAGTGCATGAACAGCCCCTGGCGCCAGCCGGCTGCCATCAGCCAGTCCGCGGACGCGAGTCCGAGCACCATCAGAATGACGACCAGCAACCCGCATATTAGGGCGATCACCTGGAATGTGAATACAATATTTAGCTTGCTCAAAAGTACAATAGGGAGAATTAAATCAACTAGGCGTAGACGCAAGTCACAAATAAGCAGTCGGAACTGGGACTACCTTAAGTTGCATCAGTAACGACCAGATTTAAAAGGACCATATATGAGCAGGATTAGATAATCAATAAAAGGAAGACACGAAAGTTCCTTGGGGATGAACGTCCTGAAACTGGAAAGACGACATTGTGGAGTCTGACATTAATTGCTCTCTTGTAAATTAAAGTACTTGCGTTTAGTTATTTTTATTTTTCATGCTTGATTAAATGAATGTGTAGAAAAGAACAACGCACTCAGTGGTTAGTCATGATAATCACAAGCACCGTGTGATTATCATTGATAACCCACAGGTCTCAGTTATTATAATATTAGTGTTTGGTTTTGTCTCTTAAATTTTACGAGGAAAAAACAAAGTAATACTTATATTCTTCAATAAAATGAGGCTTGTGAAGTCCTTAAGTAAGAGGTAGCTAAGGAGTGTAGTGTGATGGCAATGTGATGGATGTGAGGTACTCATATTTTTCTGCATATTGCGAACGTCTAACATTATTTTGTAAACATGTGTCACTGGTCAGGGTTTGAGTAATCTCTAAATCTAAAACAAAATCAAACCAACCATTGTTTAACTTAATACGTTGCTAAGTCCATAAAGATAAGAAAATTTACATAATCGCAAAAACTTAACCTCAATCGGTTAAGTGGCTTTCAAAATCCTCATGTACCTCCACATAGCATAGCGTGACTTGAACAAAGCGGAGGCAATCAAATATAATTTTGAAACGCGATCAATCGCAGTGTATTCCCAATAGGATACACCGTGATACACGCGTCGACAAGTGTCATCACTCGTGTTTCATATCACCTCAGCAGTTCTCATGGAATATCTAATAGGGCTATCTATAGGTAATAGGATCAAACGACCTCACTTAGTTTCACGAATTGGATGAAAACCAACAGTGTATGTCAGCCAGCCCAGTCGACAAAAGAAGTTAGCAGGCTATGTAGTATATCGCGGATAGGGGTTAGTAGGTATAAAAAAACTCTTTCCTGAGTCAAAAAGAGCTTGCGTTTTGACGCAACTACTACCTTACTTCCTCCTTCCTTCTTCCTTTCTTTGGGAAGTAAGTACCCTATCTATAACTAAACAAAGCAACGTCTAAGATTCTTCAGGTGTAAACTGTTATTACAACAACCGAGCATCGTTAGTAGAATTCAGCTATCGTTTCTCGTAACAGCATTGTTATAGATGCACCGAGCTCCATCCGCAATGCCACAGTTTCTAGTTTAATGTGGCCGTGTTACAAAGCACCTTTCATACACACACTGGCGTTATTCACTCCGAGTATGATATACGGTACACGGTCGACGGAAAACTTTATTGCAGTTTATTGTTTATAATTGTAGCAGTGGAACCACAATCTGTACTAATTTAATGCATTAGGCGCTGCCTGTAATGAGTATGTGTTGGTGAAATAAGTAAAATAACGCTTATTTATGTCAGTTATTATTATAATTTCTGGCGATGGTCACCCTTGCCAGAAATAAGGATTCTGGAAAGAGAAAGAGGGGGCCTTCACCCAAACGGGATCCGCATCACAGAAAGATAACTAACCCTATACTAACATGAGATTAATAAGTTTAAAGTAATAACACGACTCTTAGTACTTGAATTGTAAAATATTTGATGTGGAAATAAACGGCTTATTATCTATATATTATGTATTTTCTTTTTTTTCCCGGCTTGCACCGGTGTACGTACTACCTACTGTTATGCACGGGCCTAAGCCAAGTGCATATTAGGTAAGTTGGTTTGAGTGGTGGGTTCGGCGGCGGTTGTTGCTGTGGTTGACTGAGCGGTGTTTTGCGGGGCTGGAGATGTATAGGTAGCGTTATATTCCTGATCAGTTTGTAAAAATTTCCTAACTATTCGGCAAGTGTTGAGGATGACAGCTTTCTGGAGGAGGTTGTATGTGTTTGGTGGCAGTTTTAAGGTATTTAACGACTGGTACAACTGTTTGAGTATCACTCCGGTAGCAGACAGGACAATCGGTATATTATTACTTTTTGAAGATGCCCAAGTCGGGTTATTTCATCTTTTAATTCGGTATACTTTGTAAGTTTTTCGGCTATTGTAGACTGTAAATTGTGTGTAATAGGGACAGCTATGTCTATTGAATAGGCAGATTCGTTTGCTTTATTTACTAATGTTATGTCGGGTCAATTTTAGTGAATGGTACGATTAGTAAGGATGGCTCGGTCAAAATACAATTTGGCTGTGGGTTTATTTATGACACTTTCAGGTTTGTATTTGTAGTATTAGTATGGTTCTATGGAAGTAATTAGATCAATTTGGTAGGCCAGTTTTTGATGAATAATATTTGCAACTTGGTCGTGTCGATGCTTATATAGTGGTTTGGGCGATAGATTTACATGAGCTTGTAATATGTTGGATGGTTTCAGGGCAGGTATTGCATTTTCTGCATATGTTAGTCGTTACAGTCTTGATTATATGTCGTTGGTAGTTTCTGGTCTCTATTACCTGATCCTGTATTGCCATCATAAAGCCTTCAGTCTCCGGGAAGAGCTCACCACGACTTAGCCACGCGTTCGACGCTTCTTTATCAACATTTACTTGGCATAAGTCATGGCGGTGTCTACCATGTAGAGATTTACCAGCCCACTCAGTTTGGTTTTATCATCAGTCAGAATTTCGTTGTTTTGTATTGTATTATCTTTTGTATTGTATTATCTTTCAAATTTAACAGAGAAGCGTTGCGATCATTCTGTGTAATAGCTTTGTGGAGTGTGGAGAATTCTGATTTGCTGAAAAAGTACTGTCTTAAGTTTGAGATTTGTCTATTATGTAAGTTTCTGATGTCAATAAGGCCTCTTCCACCTTCTTTCCTTGACAATGTCAACCTCTCATCTGATTGCAAGATCTTAGATGGTGTTTTCGGAACTTGGTCATTGTGGTATTTATTTTGCGCTGTAGTGAATTCTGGTCAGATTTATAATTATGATTATAATTTAAAGGCTAACTCTGCACAATAATTATTTTATATTTTCAACTTAACGTCCCTCTTTACGATAGAGCGTAACCGTAAAAATGAAATAACAATAAAAAGACGGCAATAACGCGTTTACGGCAATTGAGAAATTTGAAAGGCAGAAAATGGTAGGCAGGAACCAAATGTTGGAACCATTTGGTCACTGGATGAAGGCAATATTCATAAATTTTCAATAAATGTTAGTGATAACGGGAAAGCCGAAATAGAAGCGAAGCGTGATCAGATCATATATCTAAAACAAAGTTTCAAAGTAGACGCATCTAATTTGGCATGGTGAAGGTATTTTGACCGGGGAGAGATTGGGAATGACATAGGATAGGTATAGGTGTGGGTACGTTTGATACCGGAAAATTGCAGTTCTTGCAGGATAGCGAGCGATAAAAGAATTCTTCGCAGACGGAGTTGGGAGCAAAAGCTAGTTTCTGATAATTTCAATGCAAGCGTTTTTGACTAATCGAATTCATTAGTTCAATTTACATTACCCATACTAATAAAATTTCAAGTCAGTCCGACCACTGGACTGCAAGATAAATTCGATTTGAAAGGATTTTCGCAACAAATGTAGCTACCGAACTGGAAAAAGTAAATAAGCAAAAACACTTTATACTGCTCAATCTGAAAATTTGAATGAGGAAAAACTGGTTCACACGTCAAAGTCATGTCGGACGAGTAAATTAAAACCCTTTTCCCCAGAAACAGTTCAAATTCAACTTTCAACGTAGAATTCTACGTAGTTTAAAAATAGCTTGTAACAAGCGTACCTACAGAGCGGAAAAATAAATTAAACCATTTGAATACGGACCAAAACAATTAAGAAGTTTGTTTTAATAATGGTAAAAACATACACAATTTGGTAGCTGAGGTTGTAAAATATAAGAGTACTCGTATTGTTACCCGTAATGCGATGCGATGCTATTTACCGGAGATAAAAAAGGTTTCTGATAAGAACTAACGAACGTGAGTAAAGTTACCTAATACAAAATATGACGAACGAATTCCTATTGTTAAATCCAGACCAGTTTTACAGCAAATAAGAAGTAATGGTATCCTCGATAAATCATTATTCATTACTCAAATATCAAAAGGCGTCCGAACAAAAATAAACCATCATCGCAAAGTAATGAACATCATCAAAGAGAAAGGAGTAGTGTTTCTGTGACGTCGCGTAAGACTCGTCATCCATCACGGCTGGGGTGCAAATAATAAGACGCAAAAGTACAAATCCAAACACGAGGCGGTGCACGTACCGAGGAAAAGAAAGCGGGAAAGTGAGAGGTGGGTGTCTGGAGGTGGAGGAGTCGAGAGCGCGGGGGGCGGTCATCGATCGGGAGCCGCTCCCGCCAGGCCGGGACCACGGGGCGGCATCAGCTGTTAGCTGCCTACCCGCCTTAGCTCTAGAGCCCACCTTCTAAACGGGTGTCCGCCGTCGTCTCACGTAAAACGATCCCCATTTAACAACTCTAAAGCTGAGAATAATGCGATAACTGCACTCACTCGAGCAAGATGCACGCGTGTTATCTTTCGCGTAATTACATTTTGTGTGCCCCTTTAGCTTTACGAATGGGAAACGAAACGGTTCATTGGATATAGAAGGATGAAACTACTTTGGACTATTAATAAAGAGCAATCAGAAATACAATCTGCCGGAAGCGTCTGTCATCAAGAGGGATTTCATTCATTGGATTATAAAGGACAGTCCACGTGCGGACTTCCTGGCAAATGGGAAGGGTCATTTGACGTGACAAATACAGTAGGATTACGTTTTGATTTATGAAATTAATATTGTGAATGATGAATGCCCTAGTATTTTCTAGCCTCTAAGAATAAGTCTGAAATCAAACAATAACAAAGTAAAGCGGTTTTAAGAAATCGATCGTGGAAAATGTGTACCGTGAAGTGTATGCTCGCTTCGAAAAAAACTAATTGCAAGAATATTTAATACAAATCGAAAGTTAAATGTATGTGTCCACATACATCATACATACGATATAAAGTTACATTGCAACATAACAAAGATAATATTTCAACCGGTAACATTCAAAATGTTAACCTTATCGAAAACAAAGAATGAAAAGTATGTACCAATTTCCGTTTTCATTGAATTTCGTCGCACCTATTTCGCTGCTCTATATTTAATCACATGTGATCAACTAACTGTACCCACGACTAGATTTATCTCAGCCAGTTATGGTTTTAATTGCTATCTTTAGATACTTTACTTAATTTAATCACTACTTTATAGTTTCCGAATAAAATACACCTGTTACATACCTACGGACACAAAAAAATATAGGTACTTAAGGGTTCCGTTTTTATCAGACTGCAAAGAAGGATGATTATGTGTTTGACCCGTATTTATGTATGTATTATGTCTATTCCTATGTCCTCTCGTTATTGTCTCATAACTAGCCAACGGCTGAACCGATTTTGATAAATGATTCGTCATTGGGTTCGTCTTGATGAACTGGGTACATGAAATATTTAAAAAGATAAAATGGCGTATTTTTGGCCAAATTGTGAGTTTAGTTTTTTTTGTTTAAACCTATCGAGTATGGTATCAAATGAAAGCTAATATCTAGCCCATTCTAAATATATAGGGGTTATAATAGTTTTAATCTACCATTTTCAAAACAGTGTGAAATAAAACAATAAATTAATGAAAAAAAATCTAAAACCCGACTTTCTTAAGAAATACTAAAAAGAGGAAAACAAGTCTAGTGGTCTAGAACTATGTTAAGTAGCTAACTTAAAGTTCAACAGTCGGAACCCATTCAAATCGTGACCAGCTAAAAATTTTGAGTAGGTACCTACACCTACCTAATGGGTTTTCTTCTTTCTTGTCGCGTGCTGCTATGAAGAAGAGCTACGAATTAGCCCCTAACATGTTGAGCTAAACTCGATTTAAGACGTGAGATATCCGTTACAATATCATTTAATAAAAGTAATTGTAGGTTTGAACTATGCAAATTTTATAGTTTTGGAGATATGCCAAAAACTAGCATACATTGTTTATTATAGTTCCCACGGGGTAGTTATCGATAAACGAATTTTACGCGGACGTAGTCACGGGCAACAGCTAAGTATTAATATTAATTAATACAATATTAAAACCAAAATCGTGATAAAAAAAATCCGTACCTAAATCTATAGAACGTTAATGAAGCGCAACACAGCCAAAAGTCAGAATTCATTTGAAGTTCAAATGAACTGTTGAATATTCCTTGCTTTGCTCCATTATTGATGCAAATTCTGCAGGTTGCTGGAGCGAGTGCGGTTTTTCTAGGTTAATGTGGACTCATAAAATTCGAAAGCGTATTCCACAAGTGAACTACATTTGTAAAATGTCTAGTAAAGCAAATATAAATAAATAGCTTTCCTATATTTTTCTATGCACAACATACTCGTAATGCAAGCCGTCGTGTATGTGTACTTACACGTACATGTATTCTTAGATCTAGTCTCATTTTGCACTTCAATACTTTTCACGGTCATGGTCGTCAACACAATAAACGTATTTGAAATGCTAACACATCATTTCGGTGGTCCCTGTAGCTAACTCGTAAATTAAATCATTAGTTCTGTCTATAGATATTTAGAAGGTACCTAATTACCTGTAAAAAATAATTTTACAGGTACCTAGAAAAACATGAAACTTGGAATGAACTACAAAAGCAATTCAAAAGCCCAACAGTTTTGCCTAAGCAATGAGAAGTACCCTCGTACATGTAACCTTACTAAACTCAGGACCATTTATCAGCCCATGTCACCAACTCCAGTCCAGCACACTTTAAATTAAAGTTAGTGCGCTCTAAATCTCAGACATCTCAGTAAACAATAGCAAGATACATTTGGGTCACACTAAACTGGAATACAGAGGTAGCTAAAGGAATGGGTACAAACTCGCAAGGGAAGCTTTACCTGCTCTACCAAGTTTGGTGTTGCATTACAAGTTCTTAGAATGATATGTTTCCAACCTACTTCTTAAGCCGATATATATATACCTACCTAACATTGTCATTTGTGCTTCACTTTGTGCTCTACTTATACGAGTTGACTTCTCTCCGCTTTTGTTTTCCTTTGTGTACTTAGAACATAAAAACCATTGATGTCGTATTTTTAATGAACAGACTTTTGAACTTTATTAAGATTAAGAAAGCTTTTGAATTTTGATGAAGGCTTCTGGGAAAAATAATAAAGTAGACGATCCGTTTCGCTACGAATAGGAGGTCATCATCATCATCATCATCATCATCATCATCTCAGCCTATTTAAGTCCCACTGCTGGGCACAGGCCTCCTCTTAGAATCACCAGTGGTAATTTACCACGCGGGCTCAATGCGGATTGGGAACTTCAGACATACCATTGAATAGAAAGGTATTTTCTTGAATTCTAAGGTAAGATTGGTTAAAGTAGTTCCCAAACTTATTTTTCTCGTGGACCACTTTCAAAATTTTACTGGTTTCGGTGGACCCCCTGCTGCTACATTTCTACCACATTCTTAAAGTCGCCAAAAAATAAAAATTGTGTCGCTTGTGAGTTCTGTCCAGTCGCTTGTGTTATTAAAATATTATCTGCTTAGGTAGGTAGGTAGGCCCTTATAAAAACTATGCTTACATTTTGGCTCTTTACTATCAAAAGCAGATAAATTTTCGTGGACCCCCATTAACATCTTATGGACCCCCATTTTTTGTTCACGCCTACGTAGACCCCCAGCAAGTCTCCCGTGGACCCCTGGGGGCCACCTGGACCACTTTGGGAATCACTGGTTAAATAGATTCGGAATCGCGCGTTGCTGTTCTATATGCTGTTAAGTTAGGTTAGTCAAATAAATACGTAAATGTGGATAAGACAAGACACGTCTCTTAGTAGGATCTACCTAATGTCTAAGTCCGTCTATAACTTATCCAACTAGATAACAAGGAAAGGTAGTACCCAACTTTCCGGCTCCGATTTGTTTTATTCTTATATGTTTTAGAGAGTAGTCTAAAAGTAGTAGTAGAGTAGTCCGTTAGGACACTTATTTTTTTTGAGCTGCCCAAAATCAACCTACATAATATTCGGAGATTTTGACCTACAAAGTACCTATTACCTATTAAGTACATATTGGTACTAAAAAGTGAGCAAACCCTCTAACTTCTGCAGAAAGTGCTGTTAAAGCAAATTGCTAGTTAATTACTGGCTTGATGATATGTTGGAGAACATGAAAAAATAATGGATCGGTGTTTTGTTATTTCGACTAAAAACTCTTATTTTACAAAAAAATAATTGTGTGAAGCGGTCCGAAGTATAACACTTTTCAGGATATTTTTTTTGTAAACTGTAAGTGAACCGAATAACAAAACACCTGTGCATTATTTTTTCATGTTATCCAACATATAATCAAACCAGTAATTAACTAGTAATTTGCTTTAACAGCCCTTTCTACAGAAGTTGGAGGGTTTGCTCACTTTTTAGTAATATTAGTACTTTGGAGGTCAATTTCTCCAAATAGATTGAGTTTAGGCAGCTATAAAAAATACGTATCCGTTATTTTAGACTACTCTCTAACATATACATATCTCTAACATAAAATAAAACAAATCGGAGCCGGACAGTTGGCTACCTTTCCTTGGAAGTACGACTAAGTAAACTAATAAATATACTGACACTAGAACACGTTGAAATAAAAATAAAGAAATGCTGGAGAGGCTAGGAGGTGTATTAAAGTAAACGAATTACAAACGCAGATATCAATACCATGTTTAGGTGCATACCGAACTGTGGTGGTTACCCCAGGGGGACAATATTTATATTGTTCCATATTTAGGTAGGTACCCATGGATTGTGAACGTGTTAAGAATGTGTAAGGCTTTGAATTGATACCTGAGGCTTTATTGCCTAACGTTTCTGACGCTCGCGATCGCAATCAAATTACTTACAGTTTTTGTATGCGAAATCTGACATGTGATTGCGATCGCGAGCGTCAGAAGCAGCAGGCAATAAGGCTTCTGATTTAGTAGTCGTCTCCTGATAACAGAATAGAGTAGAATCGTACTTCATTGTACCACAGTTAATAGTCAGCAACAAATGTAACTTCTCTAAACGGCCCTGCAGGGCTACTACGAACCTCGAAGTTCGTGTCGTGCGGTCCCTCTCGCTCTCGTATTAAATAGTTTAAGTGTCAGAGGGACCGCACGACATGAACTTCGAGTTTCGAGTTCCGTAGTAGCCCTGCAGGACACTCTCGGATACTCGTGATGGATATGACTGAGGAACGCACTAGACGAGACAGTCTACATTTGCTGAACAGTATTTTGTAGCCACTAGCGCTACACGTAAAGCGGGGTAATTTTTTATCGTCTTGTGGCGTATCGTTGGATAGGTCTTTCAAAAACATTACGAGTTTGCTAAGACCACTTTCGATTTAGTGATCTATTTGCATTTGTATAAGGATTTAGTGCTAATTATTGTTACAGGAATGCCCCCCAAAAGCTCAGCTGATTAAAATTATAATAATGGGTTTAAAAGGAAAAGTATCACAGTCACAGCCTAGTAGGCTTTACAATACAAGTTAACGAGTAATAGGTAGTAGATCAAAAGTGAATATTTTCCGTATTTATTTAGTACGGTACGGAACCCTGCACTGCGCCTGGCCCGACTCGTACTTGGCCGGTTTTTAACACAGTTTTACTACCTATAAGATCTTTGTAGCTTAGTCTCCCAACAACCTCTAGAATGCCAGCCACCAAAGATGTGCGAGATTGCAGTGAGCGAGGTCTAAGTAACCTTAACTAGCCGCGTCCACCAGTACCACTACCATGAGTTTACAGTGACCGTACTCGATAGCGACGGCGTAAATTAGATTTGTAGAAGCGCTGTACAATTCTCCATACAAATAAGTTACGCCGTCGCTATCGAGTACGGTCACTGTAAACTCATGGTAGTGGTACAGCGCTTAGCTACATCTTGAAAATAAACAATTCTAATTGGTGTACATACTTTATACGCCACTTAACATGTCTTTGATGAAAAAGCGCTGCCCAATGCTTGGATAGACGACGAAAACGTCGCGCGCTCACTTATCTTTCAACTAGCCCGAAAATTACCAGTGTAATAAGGCTCTGCTCTAAGTGTGGTTTTACAGTGACTTTCGCCAGCACGGTTGATAAGCGTCGCGGGCCACGAGCTTTGCGTATACCAGTATACACACTCTCATCTATGTTTGCGTCTCTTGGAGCGATAGTGTGGTTTTACAGTGACGCTATCGCCAGCGCGGTTGATAAGCGTCGCGGGCCACGAGCTTTGCGTCTACCAGTATACACACTCATCTATGTTTGCGTCTCTTGGAGCGATAGTGTGGTTTTACAGTGACGCTATCGCCAGCGCGGTTGATAAGCGTCGCGGGCCACGAGCTTTGCATCTACCAGTATACACACTCTCTCATCTATGTTTGCGACTCTTGGAGCGATAGTGTGGTTTTACAGTGACTTTCGCCAGCGCGGTTGATAAGCGTCGCGGGCCACGAGCTTTGCGTCTACCAGTATACACACTCATCTATGTTTGCGTCTCTTGGAGCGATAGTGTGGTTTTACAGTGACGCTATCGCCAGCGCGGTTGATAAGCGTCGCGGGCCACAAGCTTTGCGTCTACCAGTATACACACTCATCTATGTTTGCGTCTCTTGGAGCGATAGTGTGGTTTTACAGTGACGCTATCGCCAGCGCGGTTGATAAGCGTCGCGGGCCACGAGCTTTGCGTCTACCAGTATACACACTCTCATCTATGTTTGCGTCTCTTGGCGCAATAGTGTGGTTTTACAGTGACGCTATCGCCAGCGCGGTTGATAAGCGTCACGGGCCACGAGCTTTGCATCTACCAGTATACACATTCATCTATGTTTGCGTCTCTTGGAGCGATAGTGTGGTTTTACAGTGACTTTCGCCAGCGCGGTTGATAAGCGTCGCGGGCCACGAGCTTTGCGTCTACCAGTATACACACTCTCATCTATGTTTGCGTCTCTTGGAGCGATAGTGTGGTTTTACAGTGACGCTATTGCCAGCGCGAATGGTAAGCGTGGCCCGTAAAACTATTACAAACGATCAAACGAAACGAACGTTAAACTATGTAACGATCCAAGAGACGCAAAGCTCGTGGCCCACGACGCTTACTTTGAAGACGGACGGCACGCTAAAATCGCGCGGCTAATCGCATAGCGCCGTAGTCGTAGTGTATTGCGTACGTAGCCTAAGCCTGCTGACTGAAAAAGAATGGTAAATGTAAATGACCAGCACCTGTGCAATCTGATTCGCAGGCATGTCGTCTTGTTCCGTCGCAAACTGGGGCGGCGGCGGCAGCACCGGCGGCGGCAGGGCGCGCGGGTTGGAGCGGAGCCCGCCCGGGACTGCGCCCGCGCGCCCCGGCATGCGACTGCTACCTAGCCACCTCACCACACGACCAACGTCGCACTCAATACATCACACTACCACTAGTACACGTCACTACACGTACTATCAGACTTTTCGATTTCGCGGGGTTCAATGAATTATCCTTAATAACAGTGGCTGGAGGAAATGAGGAATTGGTTTTTTTTTATTATTCTACTGGATGGCAAACGAGCAAGTGGGTCTCCTGATGGTAAGAGATGAAGATGGGTTACGGTATCTCTTCCTACCCTAGTAGATATAAATAATAAAATATAAATAAATAATATCTGTAAATCTTGAATGAGTTGCCGCATCTTGCTTCGTTGATATATGCTTCCTTTATCAACTGGCTCAGTGGTAGGAAAACATCGTAACAAATGAGAAGAATGTGAGATGTGTGTTCAAGTTAGTCCAATCTTTGGGTTTATCATGTTACGTTTAAATATGTTTATCTACCATGAAATCTTAAACAATCCTTAACGTGAGTTAGCATGCCTGTTTCATAGAAAACTATAATTTTGGGTTTTTTCGAGACGTATTTAAGTTATTTGTGGTAAGACCTTGCGTGCTTAGTCAGCCAGGTCTATTTGATGCTGTCGTTGCCAAAACACAAATACTGCATCAAAAAAAATATTTGTGAGCATAGAATAGTGTAGGTATATTAATATGTGTAGCGCAAAGCCAGGCTGCGAACTAGTTGGCTACGTCAGAATCAGTGTTGCCAGGTGTTGGGTATTCTACCGAACTTCGGTATTTCAGCACTGTGTTCGGTAGGTATAACAGAAATACCCGATATATGGGCGGTTCGGTATTTTTTAGGGTTCCGGAGACAAAATGGCAAAAACGCAACCCTTATAGTTTCGCCATGTCTGTCTTTCCGTTCGTCCGCGGCTTTGCTCAGGGACTATCAATGCTAGAAAGCTGTAATTTTGTACGGATATATATGTAAACAATGCCGACAAAATGGTACAATAAAAAAAAATATAAAAAAAATTTTTGGTGTTTTTTTTCTCATCCAACCCTATAGTGTGTGTTATCGTTGGATAGGTCTTTTAAATTATTAGGGGTTTGCTAAGACGATTTTTCGATTCAGTGATTTGTTTGCGAAATATTCAACTTAACAAGTGCAAATTTTCATTAAAATCGAGCGTCCCCCCCCCTCAAAAATCTAAACCGGTGGGTGGAAAAATTTGAAAAAATTCAGGATGGTAATAAGTTTATCAAACTTTCAAGGAAAACTATAACGGGTAAGTTTGCTTGAGAATTATTAGTAGTTTAAGAGTAAATAGCAGCCTAAGTACGTTAGTACTATTATATATTCTGTGGCCTAAGGTATACTAATATACCTAAACTATGGAAGATTCCGTATAAAATACGAAATCCTTAGAAAAATATTACTTATTTTTTTCGTAATGGCTACGGAACCCTATTTCGGTCGTGTCCGACACGCTCTTGGCCGGTTTTATTTCTGATAAATTTTCTCTCCCTAATAAACGATTCAACTGTCAGATTTTACGCAATCGACATTGCCGCTTCGTGCGCGTTGGAAGCGTTTTCTTTTGCTCACTGTTCGGTATTTATTCGAAAAAGACCTGGGAACCCTGGTCAGAATAGTAAAAAGAATAGCAAAGCTTCTAATAAAAGGAAAGAGTTTATGAAGATGCAGGTTTTGTCTTTCAGCTAAGAGCAGAAGGTTGAAACTAGGTATCCACCGATCTCCGGAAAAGGAGAACAGCTGACACCACAAGAAAAGCGCTTAACCTATAAAAGATATACAAAGGCCGAGTTCGCTCATCGACTTTTAATTGTGACCCTAATATTTCAAGATTATGCAAAACGAGAAGGACAATAAAGTCCATTTGTTCCCTTCCGTGTCACCGGCAGAGTGGCCCACGAAAGCCGGTGAGCGATAGAACTTAATTTGTCACTGTCGATTGAGCCTCAGACACAACAGAAAAATACCGCCCGCGGTTAAGTAAATCACTGATTGAAAGGTGATTGATGATGCCAATAAAAAAGAAAAGGGGACCCCAGGAAGCCCTCAAGTTGCCCTGAAAAACAACTTTAAAAATAGACGTTGACATCGGAGAGGTTGTGAAAAGCGTTAAAAAACGCTAACGTAATTTAAGCGCCGGACTTAATAAGGTTACGGTGACGAGATTATAAATCAGGTTCACCCCTGCGGTTGACTGGTGTTTACGTACATAGGTTAAATTACAGGCGGCTTAGCCACCCTTTTCGCATGACTTTCCTAGAATTTAGGTCAGAGCAGAAAGGAGCACACGTGCGTTGTAGGGGAAGGCTAGCCACCGCGCCAAATGAGGTCGCCCTCGTCCGCTGGCGTCACAGCGCCGCGCCGCACTGGACAAAAATTACTATTTCTACAAATATGGGAATAAAACACGCAATGAAAAAACACAATAACGCGCCGCGCCGGGCCAGTCGGGCGGGAGAATGTCGTGTCGTGACAAACTGACTTAACACTGATAGAGTTGCGTTGCTAACATTTTCAACATTCTTTGCGTGCTATTTCGTATTCTTGCTTTAGTATTGGACAGCAAAAAAATTGTTTTTAATAATTATTTTAATTTTACCATATAATTTCTAGCTTTGTAAACTTAGTCGGAAAGTTTTTTATATCGATAGGAGATACTTTTTAAAAGAATGTGTAATTATCCCATTTATATTTCTCAATGATGGCAACTATGCATGGGTTCATTAAATAAATATAATTAATGAAACTACTGAAACTTTTTAATGGGACATATACTTTTAAACTACCGTCCCACAGAATCTCAGCACGCTACCAGGATACAAAGTAACCACATTATTCTAAATAAAAAATAGTGAGGCTGTCCCTTAGTGGAAGAATTTTTATAATCGGTTTAACAGTTCCAGAGGATATACCCTACATACAAACAAACGCACAAACCAGCAAAATTTATCACTTTATTTTATGAGTATATGGTTCTACATTAATATCAATGAAATATTACACAAAAAGGCTGAGCAAGTACCGCACGCGGTACTAACTAAGTTTTATTTTTAAAAATTAGACAATAGTCAACTGTTTAATGTTTACAATGCCAATCAAAACAAACGTGCTTTCCGTATCGATTCTTTATTTATTGTTTCAAACTAATACATTTGAAGGGGAATGTGTTTCGACTAGAACTGTTTACATAACTACACATCCGTATCGTACAAACATGTATGATATAGTTATAAATTATAATGTAGCACATCTCTGAACATCCGGATGATACATATACACAAATATGAAGAACATTTCTAAAGAAAGCTGAGACATTGTCGTGGGAATGAAGCATGAGAATATTATATAAGTATTAATAAGTATACTGTGTCGATGGAGCGCTGTTCTTGAAAGTGAAATGATTCTTACGCCTCATGAGAAGCACACGTTTCACTTTATGGCTTTATTAAAGCAAACTGCGCAAGTTATTTAAATTTAGGCGCCAAATGCCCATAAATAGCTCTTTCCTGGAGATAATTTGTTTTTTTTTTATTATTATTCTAAGATGACAGTGTTTCAAAATAGAATTTCAATTTGACAAGAGTGTCCTCGCCTCGCCCTGGGAATTAAGACAATTCAACATTTTATACGACACATGCACTCCATGTTGTATGCACACTTCAGTATAGTCATACTCATATACTTAATGTGCAATAACTAAGTGACCTGGAGGATTTTATAATCGCAACTAATAAATTTAAAGAATACTTAACCATTTATTTAATAATTATGGAATATACATTGAGCGCAGGCATGCCCTACTTATAGTCTTAAAAAAATGCGAATTCAAAAACGTATATTAATCTGCTTTGCTAGTTACTCTAGTTAGTATCTTACGGGTACTAAACATTTTAGTACCTATATCAAAAACATGCTTTGATTGCCTATATTTATTTAACACTAGAGTTTACCCGCGGTTTCGCACGCGTAGACTATTCGATCTGGTAGTTTCAATTGAAATTCCGGGATTTTACAAAATTCCCCTGGGAAATTCCATCCATACTAATATTATAAATGCGAAAGTGTGTGTGTGTTTGTATGTTTGTCCGTCTTTCACGTCGAAACGGAGTGACGGATCGACATGATTTATGGCATAGATATAGTTTCCCATAAACTCAGAAAGTGACATAGGCTACTTTTTATCCCGGAAAAATGCAAAGTTCCCGAGGGAATAGCGCGCGATAACCGAATGCCACGTGGGCGAAGCCGTGGGTAAAAGCTAGTAATTTATATCGTGGTCTTCATTGAGGTTGTGTTAAGAACTGTACAAAATTCCATGACTCTAAACCCAGCGGTTGAAATTTCAAGATTGTATCCGTATCCCCTGGGTATATCGGCATAAAAAGTAGCCTATGTGTTATTCCAGACGTCCAGGTACATACAGACCAAATTTCATGACTCTAAGCCCAGCGGTTGTTATTTCGAGATTTTATCCCTGCCCCGTGGGAATATCGGGATAAAAAGTAGCCTATGTGTTATTCCAGGCGTCCAGCTATCTACATACCAAATTTCATCCAAAAACGTTCAGCGAGGTACTAGCTGTTGCCCGCGACTCCGTTTACGTAGAATTGGTTTATTGCAATTATCCGTGATAAAAACTATCCTATGTCCTTCCCCGGGACTCAAACTATCTGTATACCGAATTTCATCTAAATCGATTCGGCGGTTTAGACATGATTGAGTAACAAACATCCAAACATAACATCTAAATAAACATCCAAACATCTTCACCAACGTTCACATGCATAATATTAGTAGGGTAGTCGATAATGTTCGTAATAAAAACGTAGATATAAATACTTAGAGTAATGTTTCATTATCACTGTAAAATGTCGGTTAAATTACTAGCCCAGAAACGAGCATGAGGTTAATTAGGCACTTGATAACACGATACGAAGATTCGAATATGACAATAACTTGTATGTTTATCATAGGTAAAGTTATACGTAAGTTGCTTGCTACTTTGACCAGCACAGTAATAGAAGAATTTATGAAACTATTATAACAACGTACAAGACAATTTAAGTAATTGGTGATCTAATTGGTGTTTTGGGTGTCTTGTCTGTATTAGAAAAGATAGGCAATTAAGGCCAATTAAATACTTAGACAAAAAAATAAACACCCCGCTATTTGCTGCTATTACTAATATAATGTCATGATTAATATTGCTCTTTATTTATATTTTTTAGTGTCAGCCACAAACATCAATAAAAGAAGAAAGGTTCCGCCAAAAAATTCAGAGTTCTGTCGTCTGATTTGCGCAATGGGTCGCGTCGGTTCAGTGATTCTACACTTAAATCACCTTTT